>NC_092796.1:7505288-7854552 GCF_918797505.1 Bemisia tabaci | reverse complement strand
CCGAAATGTCCGCCAAGGCTCCTCCCGGGATGAGTCCTTTAGGCCGTATTTCTATCAAACGGAACTATGTGCATTAAGACATGAGCCCTGAGACCCATAAGAATATATGCATAACAGGGCTCATGTCATAATGCACATAGTTCCGTTTGGCAGAAATACGTCCTATTGTCGGAGAGGAGGAAATGAAACCAGTGACAACTCATTTGATAATTGCCACAAATATTCTCGTCAGCAAATTATTTAATAAATAGTCGGAATGTCCATCATTCTAAAATCGCAATAAGGAACGTACGTTTCGCATGCGTAGGTATAGGTAATTTTCATATAAAAATGCACTTTGTTTAGTCATTTTGGGTCAAGTCTCAAGGGGTTGCAAAGGGTAACACGTCCGTGGTCTGCAGGGATTTCGATCGATTTATGCTCGAAAGAAAGTTCTAAGGGAAAAAATTTTACACTTTCTTTATACCATTCACTGCTATACTTTCGCTTCGCTCCATTCACTAATACTGCCGTGCTAAGGAAAAACGCCGTATGAACATTCGAGAGTCGTCACTTTCTCTGGATAAAACATGTATTTTTCAGGAAAGGTACTCATATTTCTCCTTGAAATTTTCCGACATTTTAGATCGAATTGCGAACAATATTATCTGGAAAATTTGAAGGAAAATTCGCAATTTTCCAAGAAAATTTGGTTATTATTGAAGTAAATCTGGTAACATCTAAAGGCTCATACAGCGTTTTTCCTTAGCACGCAGAATAGCTCAAATCTATTCAGTATAGCTCGACGCAATTCCGTGGGATTTTATTCTGATATTGTGGGCTTTCTAAGTCAACATAACTTAATTTTTTGGGGGGTTAGGAAAATGAAGAAGGTATCACAAAATCTCAAATTAAGTGTCACATATTTTAGCGATGACATCTTGATTGAACGTAATTTATGTTAAACAGAACCATGTGCAAATGTATATTAAATCAAAAGAAGCTATGCGTACGGGATTTCTGCGCCCTCTTTTCGATTCTATTTATATTTTTACATAGTTCCTTTTAGTGTGAATACGTCCAATCATCATACCAAACTTTCACTGAAAAACTGAGCTTATCACTTTCACAAGATTTTCTAAAATTTTGGCAACGCCTGACATCGAAGAAAAAGTTGACTCCCTTGTTTTCGTCGAGGTTTCAGAAGTTGGAGACTGGTATCTTGCCTGTTTTCGATTCATCAAGCAGCCAAAATAGCAGTCTATTCCGGCAAATGTTTAGATGCTCTACAGATAGACAGAGACTAACTCTTTGCTCAAGATAGTTGCTTTTGAGGGACGGGAACGACTTGTCTGCTTTATTTCCGCACGAGACGAAAAGATACCAGATGAGAGAAGGAGAGAGGAAGGTTGATTCGGTGCTTTGAGCAACACCAATGATTTGGATCATCAGTGAATGAGGAATGAACCAAGACCAAAGAATACTGCCTTTCACAGGAACTACACCATCTGAGCATCCCAGCGTTGCCAAATTCTTTTGGAGAAAGTATTAATTTTGAGAGAATCAGGGTCGGGTTTACCTACTTGCCGCCCATGGGCCGCCTGTATTTTGCTGCCCCTTTTCATTCGTTTTGGAACATCGATACAAACCATCGAGTGAACGTACCGGAGGAAGAAGGGTGCATAAGACGCGTATACTCCTGTTGGGCACATTTTTTATAAAAGCCCTGTCAAAACTGGCATGGAAACTTCACGGAACTTTGCGCGAAAATTGTGTTCCGTAAACCTATCTCTGTGTGGACGAGGCCTTTCACTTATAAGAAAAGAACGAAAAAATATGAAAGAATAAACATACATGTGGTTTAATGATTTTAATTTCCGCCACCGCGCCAACCGCGCAGTTTTTGACGCAATGCGTGAAGTATTCATGCAGCCTCGTAGGCACTATAAGTTTCACGCCAACCGCTGCTGACCGCACAACGATTGGCGCAATGTGTGAAGTATTCATGGAGTCTTGTGGGCGCTAATATGTGTTTCATGCTGACCGGCGCGCCGAGGGCTTCTCCTTTCCATCTCAAGTCCTCATCATCATTGCTCTCTGCGCCGCGCGCTTCAGGCCAAATTGCGTGTTTGGTTTATTGTAAAATGTGCTCCGATGAAATTTTACCTCTTAAATAATTATGAATATTTTTCCTTGAAATATTAAGAGACAACAAAGTAAACTGCGAATATAAGTTTGAGAAAAATCGGAGGAGAAATATCCACAAACTTTCTTGAAAATTCGTATTTTTCAATGTAAATTCGGCAACGTCTGAAGGGTCAAGCAGCGGCGTTCCCTCGCACGGGAGAATAGTGCAACACTGTCGATGATAGATGATGGAAGTGTGATGCCGATGTCTTTGATTTGCGATGCCAGACCGCAGACGGGTGAGGCGGGTGCCCCGAAACTAGGGCAAGCTCAACTCCAACTCGGGGCTTACGGGATACGGAGGACGGAGGCGCGGGTCGAGTGATTGAGGCGCTTCACGCGTCCGTGTCCGTGTCCGTGTCCGTGTCCTGTGTCCGTGAGCCCTCATCTCCGAAGGAAATCCAATTTCCAAACCGGATAATCCATAGACGCCTTTTCGCGAGCCACACGAAGCAAACTCGGACGCTAGATCCTGCTGCCTGATTATTAAAATTGGACGTATTTCTATCAAACAGAACCATGTGCAGAAGGAAAGATGGGGTGTGCTCGGGCCATAGGAAGGAATTGGAAATATAAAACGCCAGTGACGTCAGCGGCAACGATGAGAGAAACGACGATCGGGGCGGCCTGTAACTCATGAGCCCTGTCCACAAGGCTCTTGTCCCATGCCTACGGCTCATGGAGTCTGCACATAGTTCCGTTTGACAGAACGTGAAATCCCGCTGCTCCAATTCAGCAAACGGAACTGTGAGCCAACTAAGTGCGGCACTCATGAGCCGTGGGCATGTATCTGGAGCCTTGTGGACAGGGCTCATGAGTTACAGGCCGCCCCGATCGTCGTTGCCGCTGCCGTCACTGGCGCTTTATGTTTCCCATTCATTCTTATGGCCCGAGCACCAACGAGCACACCCCATCTTTCCCTCTGCACATAGTACTGTTCAATTATGTAAATACGTCCAATTGATAGAGAAAGTGATAAACAAAGAGGACATAGGGAAAATGGAGCGATCTCATTGGTTGAGACTGGTGGTTCCTCCAGACTGGAGGAAAGTGATGGACAAACTCTAGGATCTCTCGTGGGTTACCGTTGGTTAGTCTATTACTTACCTTTTTATACAACTATTCGTGCTCAGGAGTTGTTCTCATTGCATAAAGACAAAACTGAAGGCGAACCAGATCTCCTCGTCTTTGTATAGTCTCCACAGTGTGTATGTAATCACGTGATTTTTAAAGAACGACAACAAATATGGCCCTATAAGAACGCCTCCGTCGCATACCTCCTTCTTTTCAGAAATTCGACTTTCAAATTAAAGATAATTTACCCAGCAGGCGCGCGTAGTCACAATCAAACACCATCACGATGTCCAGTCCCTGGAAACACGTGTACAACCTCTTTCATCTCCTTTTGTCGTTTGATATCAGCGCGTGATTTTCGGGTATCGTTAGAACTCGTGGACTCCGGGTACATTTCGCCGAAAACGTGGGTTTGATAAGCTATAATTACGTGGAGGACAATCGAAGTGATACCACGTATAGCGTATCGTGACTAGCTTCCAAACGATCCCTTTGAAATTGAACTCCAGCGACGACCTAGTACCCGCTCCTCGAAAAGTCGATCTCAAGAATGTGTGTGTTTATAAATGCATGAATTGGTGATCTGCTGCGAAGTTGCCGCGTGGCGTGGTTGTGACAGCCAGTGGCAGTGTATTTGAAAGAGAGAACCGCTCCCCATCCCTCCCTAAGAACAACGCTTGTTAAAAAGATCCTTAGGAAACTAGTGAATTTTAAAGAGACAAATATATATTTCAGGAAACCCTTTTTGGATATTTTTGTCAATGAAAATTTACGAGAGGTAAAATTTCAATAAAAAATTGTTCAAAAAAATCCGGTAAAATTTTTATCGTAAGTAGTTCTTTAACCCAATTTTTGGACAAATGTTACAGAATCTTTTTGGAAATAATATATTTTTACGTAAATTTTACTAGAATTTTACTATTTTACTTTAGAATCATTTTTCCAATTTTTTTGAAGAATTTTTGAAAAAGCTTTCCAAAAATCACGTTTTATTGATGTTTTTTCAACATCCACCCTTCTCATCTAATTTGTGCGCTCACCATATAAGAATGGTGTGAGCACTTATTGCAACATTTCATTCAATCAGATGCCTCCATATAATTTCCATCAAGGGTTGCAGCGTTGTGTCAACCACGGTTTCACGGAGTCACAAAAAAACCACCCAACATCCAGTTTGGCTCAATATAGTTAAGATCAAAATAAAATAAAATAATCGAATAGCAAGCTTATATTAGTAAAATTGTCGATACTTGTCCGAGAGTGGTCGTAAGAGTGAGTATAAAACCGGTTCCAATAAAGTTCGATCGCTTACATAAGATAATAAACAGAGGAAACTCCCTTTTCGAGAAAACTTTTCCGCGTGTAAAATATCTTGAATCTGAGAGTATTTCAATCGAGTAAAAAACCAAAATTTATATGTATAATACTCCAAGGCTGCGTCCGTAGGCGGGACTTTTCACTTTGACCTCAGATACCTCGAAATAGACTCGATGTGGGTTGTTTCCTTTTGAATATTTTCCAAATGATAGCTTTAGCGGATGCCTGTGCTAGGTCGGTGTTTAGGTCTCTGAATGATGAAACGAATCGATATGAATAAGCGTTGCACGAAAGTGAAGGAGATAATTGAGTGCACAGAGTGATTGAAAAAAAGTTAATTAAACTTCACAGGAAATTGAGACCGACAACCCCCTCGCTCCGACACAAAAACCTGTAATTTGATAGATGGTATTTTTTTACGCTCACTTTCAACATCTGAAACGCGCTTACTCAACAATCAGATATATTTGTCTGTGTTAATTTGAGGAGAGTCCTGTTAACTAAAAATTACCGTTGTATACGAATAATTAGCAATCGAACGAAAATTTTAGTGTGACTGATTAATCACCACACTTTGGACTGAAATCGCGCGACGTTAATTTTTTCCCGAACGTTAATTAACACGTCCATTTATTCAGCCCGTGATCGGGAGGCAGGACGTCATCTATCACTGTAGCAGGCGAGTCGTGTGACGTCACGCAGAACCTGCCAATTATCGAATGGACGAAAAAAGCTACCCTTCCACTGACGGATAGCGACGTGAAGTTGACTGAGCAGCGGAGCTGTAGTTTTAAACTTACCTATCGGTGCAGTGATTTTCAACCACATCGATTTTTTCATTGGTAATGGATAATGTTGCATGTGTGAGGAATTTGCGATTTGACCATTGATTCTCATGTAAAAGTTTGCGAGAAACACTATGGTGCCACTGGTTTTTTCTGAAATCAACTCCCAAGCTAAAAAAAAGCTCTCAAAGTTGAGGCCAAAATGGAGGGGATATCCCACCCTACCCTGAGAGTCCACCTCTACATCAAAACAAACTCTCCATGCAAAGACAGGGGGCAAGTACATTAACTGGACTGCCACTTTATTTGGGGACTCTGAAACTGAAAACACGGCAACCCTGCTAATGTATTTGCTCCCTACCTTTGCATGGAGAGTTTGTCTTGATGTAGCTGTGAACTCTCAGGATACCGTGGGATATCCTCTCCATTTTGGCCTCAACTTGAGAGCTTTTTTTGAACTTGGGAGTTAATTTCAGTAAAAAACAGTGGCACCATTGTGTTTCTCGCGAACTTTTACATAAGAATCAATAGTCAAATCGCAAAGTCCTCACACATGCAACATCTCCATTTTAAGCTTATCGGTGCAGTGATTTTCAACCATATCGATTTTCTCATTGGTAATTTAAACCTATCGGTTACCGTTAGTAGTCGGGGATGCGCGAATCTTCGTAAAGGACAACCGGCAGGGTTGGAATAATTGGACTGCATTTTGCAATTTGGACCTATAAATTCTGGCTCATCCGAAAAAACACTTATGTGCATAAGGAAACTAATGGCACATACGTTGTTTTTAAACCGGGCCGGAGTTTATAGGTCCAAATTGCAAAATGCAGTCCAATTGAACCTAGTTGCGCGGTTGATTTCCCGCGACCACTTTTGCGTTTGCGTCGGACACTGCTTGTGTAACCGTGGCTTCAAACCTGACGCCGCGCCGTCCCACCAGATGTTGCTGCGCGCGACGGAAATTGCTTTTTAAAAGTTTTTCAACCCCCTGCAAACGCCTCTCCATTTCACCGAGGAAGTGTGTGGTTCAATGGCCTACGCAAGAGCAACGGACTAGCTTTAGGGTTCTGCTTCTTCATTGGAAAAGTATCTTAAAACTTTGCGCATTTTCTAGAAACAGAGAAAGCAAAGTGTCAATTAAATACATTTTCGCACTCCAGGGACCGTTCAATTATTACGTATCGCACGTAGAGGGGAGGCAGGGTTGCACGGATGAAATGAAAAATATGGAATATTGAAAATTTCCGGGAAATATTTCATGAAATTTCACAAAGTTGTGAAAAATTTGATAAATATCAAACATATTTTCAGGGACTCGGTAGCGGGGCGGCGGCGGTCGGCTTGAAACGCATAGCGCCTACAAGACTGCATGAATACTTCACGCATTGCGTCAAACACAGTGCGATTAGCAGCGGTCGGCGTGAGACGCATGCGCCTACAAGACTGCATGAATACTTCACGCATTGCACCAAACAGAGTGCAGTCAGCGTGGCGCGCGCGGAAGCAGAAGCAGAAGTTAAAATTATTGACCCACATTTATGTTTGTTCTTTCACAATTATTTCGTTCATTTTTCATCAATGTATAAATGTTTCGTTGTCCACACGTAGAGATAGGTTTACGGAGCTTAATTTTTGAGCAAAGTTCCGTGAACTTTTGCTAGTAGTGTTGACGGAGCTTTCGCAAAAAAAGTGTTCTACACGAGCAAACGCGTCTTATGCACCCCTTTCCCTCCGGCTCGTTCACTCGATGGTTTTTATTGATGTCTCAAAACGAATGAGAAGGTCTTGTACGTATAACTTATCTTATACTCTGACATAAGTTCTTAATAAGCTTATGAAGGCTGTTTTTAGCGTTAGTCGCCGACTGAAATCAGTCCCAATGAAGAACACACTGGCTCTAAGGAAGACCAATGCCAGTGTAGTGTTTTACTTATGAGCCACGATTGATTTTTAGAAGGACTTAAAGTTTTACGTGGGGCTGAACTCAGTATATAGCTCAGTATAGCTCAGTGAGAGCTCAGTGTCCGGGTACAATGTTTTTCAAAGACCCCGAGGTGGTATTTTCCTGTCAGTATAACAGTAACTTCCGGAAGCCATCGCTCAGAATGACCGAAGAGTTAAGCAATTGGTTTCGCAATCCTGACATAATTTGTAAAAAATCGCCTAGCAAAGTGCTTATCTTGGGAAAAATGCCGTATGAACATTCGGGAGTTGTCAAATTTCCTTCGATAAAATGTTTATTTTTGCTGAAAGTTATGAATAGTTTTCCTTGAAATTTCCAGGAGCTTAAGGTGAAACTGCGAACAAAATTATCTGAAAACTTGGAGAAGAAATATTCACAAATTCTTCTGAAAATTCGTTGTTTTTGAAGGAAATTCGACAACGCCTGATGGCTCATACGACCTTCTTCCTTAGCACGGCAGCATTATTGGGCCAATTCTATTTGATTGTTTGCTCATCAATCATCATGAGGAGAAAAGTTGAGTTCAACTCCGAGTATAACTTTTGCCTCACTCGATTAGGTTGCTTAGATTTTTAGTGCGGGATCTCTGAAATATGAATTGTCTCTACCAGTACCAGATTTGTTCCAAGAGAAATTATACCTACAAATTTTCAGCCTTTTCCTCCGCAATATTGTCACTTTAATACCTCGTAAAGTTTGGCAATCCAGGTCTAGAATTTCCCTTCACAAGAAGAGGTGTGAACCGTAAATTAGGAATCTGCGACGGTTTTTTTTATCTCACTCACACAGACGCCGACGGGAGGAAAATTTCATTTCAATTTGAGAACTCATCGAGTGGATGGTGTAGCCGAGCGCAGTCGTGCGGAGACAAATAATTTACAAACTTTGATTGATGCGTTCTGCTCCGAGCGTAACTTTTCCACGCTTCGAAGGATATTATTTTACGAAAGTTTCATCTCTCCTCTATTTTGCAGATTTTATACCTGGATCGATAATAAGATGAGAACGGTGGAATCGTCAGGAGTATTTACCTTAAATCGATTGTCTATCATAAATTTAAAAGAAGAAAAAACAATGTTGCCAACTTGCCATTATTCTATCTAAAGACTTCAGTAATCTGAACTGAAGCTCGGTTCCCAGGGCTGAAAACTTTGGTTACCTGGATCGAAACACTAAGCGTTCCATATGAACTAAAGTTCAGTCCTTCTAACCTGAGGTTTTTTCTCTGTGATGAAAATTAAAATCCTTTAAATTTGTCGTATTGTTAAGTTTTCTAATTTTAATCATCGAGCGCACATAACTAACAACGTGTACGTTTTTTTTAGGTCTTTGAGTCTTTACCTACCACAAGTGGATGAGCCCTGAGACCCATGAGAATACATGCATAACAGAGCTCACGTCATAATGCACATAGTTCTGTTTGATAGATACGTCCATTTAAGGGGCTTGGAGGAAAAAAGGCATACGTGCAGTCGTTGCTATTTTGAGAAATACCGGTTTAAAGTTTTGAAAGTACATAAATCCTTATGGCAAAAAGGAAGTTCAAACTGACTTGATGCTTTGATGCTTTAAAATTGGAATTTTGGAGCAAATTTTTCACAGAATTCGCATTAAGACTAGCTCTATTTGGACTTATTAGTAGCTCAATATTTTCAAAAACTGCACTTATGCGCCTTGTCCTCCAACAGGGTGTCTAGTATCAGGATTTTCCCGATTCTATCAGGATTTGAGGTCAATCAGAATTTTATCCCGATTTCATCAGGATTTGAGGAAAAATGGGTCGTAAAATCAGGATTTGAGAAAAGTCCTTTTAGCACTTAATTCTAGAGTTCTGCTTTCGCGTACGCTTGTGAAGAAATTTTAATTTTTCTCCACAAAAAATCAGAATTTGGACAAATTAAGAAATTAGGATTTAGCAGTCAAAAATTAGGATTTCATCAGGATTGCCCAACACGAAAAAAAAACCTGGACACCCTGTCCAAGCCCCTCGTTTGGGTTACTTATTCTTGAAAAATTGACTAAATCTGCACGTTAGATGCTTTAAAATTGCGAACATTTTCTGGGGTAGCCAACCCCCCCCCCCCTTTGAGGTGTCTGGGTCCGACTATGTTACATACAGTGCTTTTTCATAGCGAGACACTTTACAGCCCATGTAATTCCTGAAGACAGGCTTTGAGCTCCTCCCTAAAGTTGTGTGATTCACGATTGCTGTCATCCGCATCATCTTGAGAGGGAGTAAAATAAGCGGCTCGGGTGCGAGGCGAAAGCTGGGGGTGGTACCACTTTTAATTGGAACTCCAACTTTTTAACGGCGAGCGTTTCATGCCCATCGACGGGGGAGCCGTAGGGGGCGGCAACATGGGTGCTATTAATCACTCGGCCATTATTTAAACCGGCAGATGTTTCATTGATGTGCCCTTTGCGAGGACCAAAGCTCCGTTGCCGTGTTGAGTTCAACTTCGCGGATTTGGAAACCGAGCTCTCTCTTCAAATGCAAAAACACTTTGACTTCATCTCAAAGCTCATCAAGTTTTTGTTGAAAAAATGAACAGGTTTAACTAGAGTATACCTACCTGGATCGAGAGAGCATAGACACGTCAGTGATTTTGCCAGTAAACTTGAAAGACGAAATGCTCAACACGTTTTCTGCCGTGCTAAGGAAAAACGTCGTATGAGCCTTCAGGCGTTGCCACATTTCCTATAATAACCGACAAATTTACTGGGAAGATTGTGAATATTTTTCTTCCAATTTTTCAGACGATTTTGTTCCCAATAAAATCTAAAGAATCGGAAAATTTCAAGGAAGAATACGCATAACTTTCTTCAAAAATACATGTTCTACTCGGGGAAATTTGGCAACTCTCGAACGTTCATACGGCGTTTATCCTTAGCACGGCAGTTTTAACCATCCGTCTAATAGGTAGGTCAACGGTTAAATGTTAAAGTCCTGTAAGTAAAAGCTTTCATCATTGCTAAGATTGCTCTCAAGGGTCTCCTTTTTTCTCTGATTCTTGTTAAATCCGTCCAAATGTTCATCCACAAGAAGAAGAAGAAAAAAATTGACGCATTTGAACAAAAGACATCCATTTTTATAGCAAATTGTGTAAGAATGTATACGTGCAATAGGTCAGGACCGCCGAAGTATTTTAGGAGGGAGATGCAAACTAAATTAGATGGAACGGGGAAGTAGTATGAAGGCAGTCCTGGAAAAGAGAACTTGCCAAAACTACACAAGGCTTCAGTGAAAGACTGAGGCAGTTAAGCGTTTTAAATTTTCCTACAGTTACTTCTCTGGTGTAATGTAATTTCCACTTGGAACAACCGCGCAACAAGTCTATTTGCGAGAGAGCTTCGAGGAAAAACCCCTGTTTGCTCCAAACTGAATCATGTTTTTTATTACATTTAAAAATATTCAATATTTCCACCGTAATCTACATGAAATCTTAATGCGAAAACGTATATTGAGGCACTCATTTCGTTCATTCAAAAATCAGGCTGGTTCGAGGCGCGCTTAAGGCACAGAAAGTGCCTCTTCTCGGAGATGGCGAGGTAAATATTCTCATAGAGCATACTGCAGAGATGTGGCAAATAAGGGAGGTTACAAGGAAAAAAGAATATTCTATCAGCGGCATCGAAGTGGGGGCATGGCAGGAATGCAGAACGCAGCTGCTTCAGCGACAAGTAGATTCCTGTCCGCCTTCAATTAATAGGGTATGCAAGACGCGCTCCTAGGCGTTGGTATAGTGGTATCATTGCAATGAGATCGCTCGAATGCGAGTAGCGGCAATTGCCTGTGTCACACTATCAAAACTAACCATCAAAATATCAAGGTCAAGTGCTGTGATTGGTCAAAGTCATCGAATAAGCCAATTACAACGCCTGACCTCGATTTTTTGATGGTCAGCTTTGATAGTGTGATACAGGCTATAGGATAGAGTCTGGATCCTTGAAACTTTATCGAATGGCTTTCATCAATAAATCCTCAGCTTAGCAATAGTGTCGATCCATGAGGATTTTTCGATAATGGACCCGCAGTAGAGTGTTGGACATTTAGACAACCAGAGGAGTGTCTAAATACTGCCACGAAGTTTAAGTCATAGTGCCCCAGGGAAAAAAGTTCCCGGCGGAGGCTTTGAAAAGGGCAACTCGGTGAAATTGTATCGTTGCTTTCTTCTCGCTGGAAGTTTTCTCTGGTTGGAATTCCAATATGAGGACGAAGAAAAACCAAACACATTAGTTCTGAGCAATGGGCATTACGAATCTCAAAATTATACCGCACGCATGTGAGAGCCACACAGCTTTGTGTCTTGATCCTGCATGTGTCTCTCCGTCGCAGCATCTAATTTTTCTTCCTAACGTTTTTATGTATTCGTATTGGCGGTATTCTTCTCTCGTGGATTTTAACTCAAGGTAGACAACTCGAATGAATTTGTCAAAGAGATATTTTACAACCTTGTAGAAACTATCGACTAATCCTAGGGCTATAAATCTATTACTACAATTGGACTACATTTGGCAATAAGAGATCACTGTTTCTGGCTCATTTTAGAAACCGAATACATAAGTGCCATTACAATCCCCAAACAGATGTATAATTTTATGGATGAGACAGAAATAGTTGGTACTGTAAGATATAGTTTGGTTTATTACCTTTGATGCAAGTTTCGTTTAAAATGTAACTAGGGGCTTATGGGGCTGCTTCGCAGCCCCTTATTTTTCCTGTACACTTTTCACTTTCACATGTTTTTTTTTTTTTATTTATTTTCATTAATTTTCTGTTTTGTCTTTGAATCGGGTCTAATTATTTTTCACCCTGAAAATGGCGAGCATCACAATGATGACAAATTATATTCATTGAACCGACTGAAAATTTGGTAACAAAATTTTCATCAAAGTTCTGATTATCAATTTTATACTTCCGAAATGAAGAAATGAAACTTTGATTTTCTATACTAATAACAGAGTTAAGTTCTTGCTTCACTAAACGAACATGCGAAGAATTCTGGAAAACTTCACTCATAACAACTGTTAAATTTAAAATTAAAATTAGTAAAAATTATTATTATTTTAACAAAATCATAACTGAAAAGTTCAATTTTTAAATTAAAAAAAAATAAATCAGAAGAAAAAGGATGAAATGAAAATGGAAATTAATAATAAACATATTTATACACATTGAAAAGAAACAGCGTGAAAAGTTCTGATCGGAAATGAGAAAAAAAACTTGGAGGTTATTGACTTAATGAGGAAAAATTGGCAATAGGAAAAAGATGGAACCAATCATGAAAAACCGTAAAAAAAAAAACGCGGGAAAAGAAAAATGTAAGTTGATGGCAGTTGAGTGTTGGAAGTAACCTCACTTAATGATGATTGTTGAATGAAAACAGCTGATAAAAAGACAGCAAACAGTAAAGTAAGATGCGTAGCAACAAAACTTTTCCGAAAAACAAAAAACAAAAAACCCCCACTTCCCCTCATCCAATTTATGAGTTTTTAGGGATTTAAAAATCGGGGACGAACCCCAGAAAATAATTTATAGTTTTCCCGAAGCATTGAGAACAACACCTTTCAAATGAACCAACGCCCCTCGCAATTAGTACAGTGGTTGATTCACAATTTCATTCTATTTTTCAAATTAGATATTAAGATTCCATCATTTTCTGCGTATTTGGCCTCATAAGGTCTGACGGATACTACAGAAAAATACTTCCGACTGCGACGCCGAGTTAGGGTTACCCGCACCTATCAAAATTGAGCATGAAATTAATGGCGACAAATCGCAAAGTATATCAATGAAAAATGCCATACCAAAGAGAGTTCTTTACGTTCGTTTTAATAAAAGGAAGCGCGCGCTTTAAAATCAATGAATAATTATGTGTTCTTACTTACTTGTGCAAATGTACATAGAAGTTAACATGGAGAATTACTGGAGTGATAAGCATTTGGCAAGAATAGGATAAACATACATAAACTCTCCAAATCCTACATTTTAGTATGCGTTGAGATATAGGTATACATGGTTATTTTAGTTTTCAAACCAAGTCAATTATGACCCCCGACAAAACTTGACATAGGGTTATAGGACATTTCGTCAACGATTTTTTGTCCGCGCACCTGTTTTTTCCAGTAACATACGTCCACGCGTTTTTTCGGCACGGGAGTTTTGGTCCACGTGCCAGTTGAGACCCAAAGTTAATTGGCCCACATGTAAATACAAACGACAATTGCTCACGACGTTTTTGGATGAAAATATATAATGTCTTGGAGGAATGAGGGTTTGCTTGATTTTTTGTTTTGTCTCTTTGGTTCGACGGAGAATAATATATAGTTGAGCGTTTTGGTAAAAATGGGGGAGCGTCAATTCCATGAGACAAAATACACTACAACTCTCTACACCTCTTTGGCGTAACAGGACTTAATTATCTTTCAAGAAATTCCCACCTTGTTATACCTGAATCGGATAAACCTCTATATTTGCCTCATCTAAAGGCTCTTAGATTTTTCCTGTGTACGATAAGTATCTTGATTTATTTTGCGAGGAAAGATCTGTACTTTTAAAGGATGCCTGTCATTCTTAATACGTTCAATTTCGTATAATACTGTGCAACACCTCTGTTGTGAAATAGTTGCTTCAGGCGCCGCCTCACGGGTGGCCGGCGGCCAGCGCGGAACGCGCATCGGCGCCTACAAACCTAAGTGGATACTTCAAGCATTGTGCAATGCGAGGAGTATCCACTTAGGTTTGTAGGCGCCAGTGAGCCTCTCGCGCTGGCAGCACGCCGCTCCGCTCTGTTCGGCTTTAATATTTATACTCGCATAGTCAGCGTTTTTTAACTCATGATTTTGAAATGTTAGCACACTCTGCATCGATTATTCTCATTTAAATTGATGTGGGAAAAATATGTATAAATTTATCAAAGGAGGATAATTTAATGTGTGTTTTTAAATATTGGTGGTTCCGTGTCAAATTTAATGATTTCCAAAGCACTTTAATTTTTTCTTTTACATTTTGTGCTTTTATTGTGCTGCAGCGAGGTGTACGCGCAACGAAACGCTCAAAATTTGACGCATTTGATTTGAAAAGATCGATGTACAAATGGGTTAAAATTAAAGGTTGCGTGCTTCTTGGGTTTTTTCCTCTTTTCTTCATTTTTGCAGTTTCTGTCAGCACAACTGCGGCTCATTGAGATTCATGTCGCTTGGAAAAGGTTTTACAAATATTTGTCACGTTTTAAAAATATAAATGTTGTCAAAATGAAGTAATAATTTCGTTAAGAAAAAAGAAAAAAAAGTACCTATACATATGTAAGGTATATTGTACATTCAATATTTTAAGGATAGAAATAAAACCAAAAAGTCACCAATGACAATTTAAAAAGATGATTCAAAAGGAGAAAGTAATAACATTTCATTTAGAAAATGAGAAACCATAACAACAGCTCCTTCTCTCTCAATTTCTCATTTCCATATTGTCAATATAATTTTACATACCGACTAAAATATAACGCTTGGACCAAGTCACTGTTGCTTCTTTTACGTGTAGGCGTAAACTACTGGACAAAAAAGGTGCGCGGGCAAAAAATCGTTGACAAAATGTCCTGAAACCTGACATAGTGGCAAGTCAGCACTTGTCACCTCATAAAGAATCTAATTTATCCTGGATGAACTCATGCTTATTGACTCGCATCAGCAGTAAGCTGATCAAATTCAGCAGAGTTCAAATTCGACAAAAATTGTAAATAATGGAATATAAAATTCCCTGCAGTGTAAGTTTCAGTATCTGCTGTAAAGAACGTGGCCTCGCGGTGTTCATGTTGACCCGGTGAAATTTCTCTCCGAGTTTGATCGTAAGTAAGTGACTCGGGGCTTCATTTATCCGTCACTGCCTCATCTCCCCTCTCTCCCTCTCCCTCTCCTTCGGCAAGTCATGAGCAATCAGCCCTAAAAAGATCCTCAATTCTTTGGAACCGGAGCGACTCTTACGTCGAGATACTAACTCATTAACGGGAGACGATCGATTTTCCGACGTCGCTGCCAAATTTAATGGATATTTTCAGCTGTTTTCTGCCTTTAAAATAATTCACGTCTCACGTCAGGGGGCGTCCATAAACGACGTCAGGTTTTTTCTCAATGTTTTATCTCCCTCCCCATTTCATGTCTGGTAAATATCTAAAAATTACTTCAAGGTAAAATGATTGAAAAAATAATCGAGCTGCAAGCCAAAAATAAATTAAACAAATGATATTTCGAACTACACAGAGATGAGGCATACGAAAAAACTTACAGGAAACAAATTATTTTATTATTATTTTTTATTATTATTATATTTCTCATCTCTTTGTAGTTTGAAATATTATTTGCTTCATTTATTTTTGGCGTGTAGCTCGATTATTTTTTCAATCATTTTTCCATTGTTCTATGAAAGCTAGCCGAAATGGCATTAAAATGTAATTACTTCAAGTTTGGGTCAACCTAATTATCCGCAAAAAACGTTTGCTCCGCAAGTTTTTCGATTAAAATTTTCTTAGGTATGTTGCCGATTAAGCCCCCTCCCCCAGTCAGGTCCCTTCAGAGTATCCCTCTGCTCCCAGAGCCTGACATTAGTCAAGGGCAGCTTCTATTTATGCTTGAAAAATTAAAATATCTGAAACTAAATGTTTGAAAATAACACTTTTTGGGGCGACTTCGCTACCTCATACTTGCTTGCATCGTTATCGAAATACTTTCCGCCAACATTTTAATTAATTAATTTTTGCTAGAAAACCCATTAAATAATGGGACGACATTAACGAGAGGCAGATCAACAACATTTCATGTTGCCTGTTTTTTATGATATGTATTATATTCTTTAAATACCTCTGCTAAGGAACTTGGTGAGCATACTTAAACTCACAACCTAAAAACCAATTTCGTGAAATTTATTAAAGCAGCGTGTTTCATAGTCTCATACACAGAGAGAAAGAAACCGAGTATTCAAACTCATGGCAGTTGGTGACTGTAATGATGAGCGCATCGTTATTATCACGTTAACCCTGAAGTTACTGTGCGAACACGGCAATGCTAACTGGACTACAATTTGAAATTGGGAACTACTCAGCTGAGCCAGAGGAAATAGCTCCTTATTGCAAAATGGACTACATTTTGCAATTAGTAACTATAAATTGTGCCTCAGTTTAAAACCATCGTATGTACCATTTGTTTCTCTATCCAGATAAGTGCTTTTACAGGTGGGTTGGAAGTTATATATGTAGTTCCGAATTGCAAAATGAAGTTCAAATGTAGTCCAGCTGTGAGCAGGGTGCTGTACTCATCAAGATACTCACCAGAATTTACGTCTCTTTTTATCGTAGATTCCTGTGTGTGTAATATTACTATCGTGTAACCGCTGTGTAACCGTAGAGAGGGTAACCTTTCCTACGTGTATAGTTTCCGGTTGAAATTTTGACATTTGAGAGGCTAATCTTGATTGAATCCGTCCTTGGATTAACTCTCTGCTCTTGACTCACATGAATTTGACCTATCGTATTTTGAGCATTCCGTATCGAGTACTCCTTAAATGAGTGAGTTACGTACTCGCACAATTAGTGGAGCAATTGGAGCATCTATGAGATTAAGTGTTCCTATAATGTTCCGACGCTTCGGACATACCTTTTAGAAGTGGTTCGTAGGAACAGTTATGAGAGCCCGCAGTGAAGGCGATGGTAGATGTTAGTCTTCCTCTGAAAGCTTGATTTTCCAAACCGATAGAGCTCACTTGAACACTGAGTAAAGGAATGCAAACCTTGTAAAGCATAGCGCACGTAATTGCGCTGCAGGTTTATATCTTAGCGAAAATAACTCGCAGAGCTTCCACAAGAGCCCATTACGTGAACAACAAGTTGACGTTGGTACGGACTGAGGGAGGAGATGCCGGTAAAAATGATTTCACTCGCCTGTTCTTGGTTCACGTTTCAAACTCTGGGGCTTATTAAGCACGACTACAAAAGTGAGAGTTTGTAAACTTAGTAATGGGCATCGTCATTCGGAAGTACTCATCATTAATTAGTTGCAGTGAGGATAGTTAACCTTGGTCACGCCCATAACTGGACATCTTATTGCAACCTAGGAATTAAAATCTCTGCCCCGGTTTGGAAACAGTATACGCACCATTTGTTTCCCTATGCACGTAAAGTGTTTTTAATGACACCCCAGAAATTATAGTTCCGAATTGCAAAAGTAAAGCCCAACTCGCAAATTGATCTCTCAGATGACTAGAATGAATAGATGGCTAAGTCAAAAAATATGCATCTTCAATTATGACCTTGTGAATATTTGCTTTTTCAGTACCTATATATTAAAAAAAAAAAAAAAAAAAAAAAAAAAAAAAAAAAAAAACAATCAACTATACTTCTTGAAACGTTCTGTGAGTTTTAAATTTTAAATTTTTTTAAGGAGATAAATTCGTGACTGAAGTTTTTCACACGTTGCTATGGAGGTACAAATTTTCCGACTTCAGCCATAGGAATGTTGATTAAATACAAAACATCACACTTCACCTAATCACATTTGACATTGCCTAATTTCCTCTCAAATGTTTTTTGTTTAACAGAGAACCAAAAAACATAAAGCCTTGAGACTTCGTTAGAATTTCTCCTTGGATATAAAGATCACACAATTCCAAGTCAGAATTTTAATTCGTTTATTATTGAATAAATGAAACTAGAGGGAAAATTAATCAAAGTTTGGTGTACCTAGTTAGACTGATTCTGTTTATTCTCATTCAAATCGTGGTGATGTTATGTCGGAGAAAACAAAAGGCGGATCTACATCACGATTTTTTTTTCATTTTTGCTTCTAATGAAAGCACCTGCAGAATGTGAAAATTAATGGGTCCTCAAAGTCCCAAACCACGGCACAAACAAACAACTTTCATTGAGTATGGAAATGTCGCGTAATGAGCGTGCACATGGCTCGTAAGCGAAGCCCTGGAGCGCTTAAAAAACTTTTAAAAGCTTGTAAAGTCCCCATTCTTTCCATTACGACATTATTCATGCACGCTTTATTTTCCCCCTTGGTTTTCTGCTCCTTTTGTACACTTCTGTGTTTACCCAAGAGAGCAGTGACGCGCGCCTGAATATTTGAAATCTACTTCCCCTCAAAATTCGTTTCATCTAGCCCTGGTAAAAATTGGCAGTAGAATCTGTGTTCCAAAATACCATAGACCTATAGCCGGCTGTAAGATTTCCAATAGCTTTTATTGCCGGCAGCACAATTTCTTATAGCCTTTAATAGCCGATAGCGATTAAGCAACAGCCTGGCGATAAAGTGTATGCTAAACGTTACTAATTACGGATGCTAGGACTTGGTGAGTTTTTGGACAACCGCTCTCTTTTTGGGCCGTAGTATCTTGATTTATTTTGCAAGGAAAGTTCCGTACTTTTGAAGGATGCCTGCCATTCCTAATATGCTGGAGCGCCTTCAATTTCGTATGATACTGTGCAATACCTCTGGTGTGAAATAGTTGCTTCAAGCGCCGTGGTACGCTGCGGCGCGGCGCGGCGGGCGGGCAGCCAGCGCGGAACGCGCATTGGCGCCTACAAACCTAACTGGGATACTTCACGCATTGCGCAATGCGTGAAGTATCCCTGTTAGGTTTGTAGGCGCCAGTGCGCCGCCGCTCCGCTTTGTGTTAGGCTCTAATATTTAATCTCGTTGAGTCAGCGTTTTTCAACTCATGACTTTTGAAATGTTTGCACACTCTGTATGGATTATTCTCATTTTAATTGATGAAAGAAAATATGTAGTAAAGGAAAATATAATGTACGTTTTGTAAATATTAAGGTGATTCCGTACAAATTTAAGGATTTAAAAAGCACAAGAATTTCTACACAATTTCTTATAGCCTTTTATAGCCGATGCCGAAAAAGCAACAGCCAGGCGATAGGAACTATAGCCCGGCTGGATAATTTTTTATCGCTTTGTGTAGCCCGGCCGTATGATTTTTCCACTTTCTACAGCCAGATATGATTTTCATATGATTTCATGATGAATTTCATTTTATTTTTTTGCCTTTCATATGATTTTCTACCGCCTTCTTCAGTCGGCTATAAGAACTCCTATGGTATTTTTACCGCTCCTATCGCCAATTTTTACCAGGGAGTTTAAATATACTAATTGATTAAGCTAAAACAGAAAAATTAGTATTAATTATATAAAAATGAGATCTATGATAAGTATGTGTGCAAAAAAATGAAGTCATTTCAGACAAAACAGCATACGTTACGCGCTACACATGCGCGATGTTACGTTTTTAGTATTTTTTACGCACTTTTATTTTGTAGAGTAAGATTTCATGGAAGGTGGAGGATTCGCTGTATAAATTTTGTCGCTCCAATGGTGCTCGAATGCTCCATCCATTTGTTGAAAACTTGATACTTTTGCATTTTTTTCTCTCTTATGGAAGGTTTTCCCCGGTGGAGTTGCGGTGCCCTCGTTCTTAAACTCGATTTTGATTTTTGTTACAGGGGTGGTGCTGCTCACTTCGTTTGTAAATCATTTTAGGTTATATAAGTTAAATAGAGTAGATAAATTTGTGATGTCCTACGGTGGCCTAAGAGGCGCGGTCGCCTTCGCGCTTGTGCTTCTCATCGACCCCAAGAGGGTCAAACTTCAGCCTATCTTCGTTACCACGACCATTGCCGTCATTTACTTCACCGTCTTCATACAGGTAACTCGATACGTCTACCCAAAATTTTAAACTACTTTTTCAATAGTCCCGTGTCCAGAAGAAACGCCGTATCAAACTCTCAAGGCTCTAAAAATTTTTTAGACAAGATATTCATTTTTGAGGGAAAAGTAATGAATATTTTCCTTTTTAATTTTCAGCCGTTTTTGGACTAAATTGTGAGTGAGAATTCTGTAAAAAAGTGGCAGGAAAATATACAAAAATTATAGAATAAATTCACGGTATATTTGACGACTTTTGGCAGCGCGCAGCGTACTAATAATATTCTTACGGCAGCATGGTTGAAGGTTTCGACATATTTGTAGTGAATGGAATTATGTTGCACGTAAACCCTGTGTATGTATAACTATAGTTTACTACAGTTACTATAGTTACTATAGTTACTATAGTTACTATAATTACTTTACGACTATAGTTACTTTTTTTCAATTCAAATAGCCTCAATAACATTGACTACAAGAAAATGTAGAAAACTTGTAAAAATCAAAGAGGAAATCGCTTAAAAATTGTTTAAATAGGCACAAGAATTACATCAACAGAAAAGTTCGGTCCTATTAGCTATGGGAAGGTGTCCTATGTCGATCGTACTTTTCGGTTCATGTAACCGTGTTGCGGGCTGATTATTTAAATTTATAGACAAAACGGTAAACGAAAAAGACTATGAGAAAATGGAGCGATCCTTTTGGTTGACACGGGTGGCTGTTCTTCCTAAGAACGGACGCCTTGCTTTCTACTTAAAAACCGGCTTCTTTCCTGTTAAACTCGATCCCAACATTCATCATCCATATCTGCATTTTTTGAGCCTATGGTAACCAATTGTGCCGTCTATATTTTGATTTCAGGGTATAACGATTAAGCCTTTAGTCAAAGTTTTAAATGTTAAAAGAGCCAAGAAGCGGAAACCAACGATGAACGAGAGGATCCATGAAAGGGTGAGTTTCTCTCGGCTCAGATTGTGACATTTGATTAATGTTTCCACGCTCCATCTTTTGTTTTTTATCCGGCTGTTTTAATCAAAGGCTTTGTGTATCCTTCTATTTTTTGAAGCTCTCAAGATTTTCTCAGAGATGTTAAGTTCTACCTCAAGCCCCACGCAGATATTCATTATTCGGCAAAGAGACTCACTGGATAACTGACAATGTTTCAGAAAATTTTTTGTGTAGTGGGACTACTAATTTCTTAAATTAAAAATTAAACGACAAATTTAATACCATTACCGCTGGCTACATTCTGAGAACAGGCAACTCAATTACAGCGTCTCAAAAGCTTCGCTAATATTTCAATGATGAAGAATAAACTAACAAAAATTTTGGCTTTTACCTGTAAAGGAACCAAGGGACTACGCCCCCTGACCGCTTCGTGGAACAACCCCCCGAAGCGCTTCGCGCCTCAAGCGTTATTCGCTATGTGTTAGGCGCTACTCTTATGCTTTTATACACTCGTAGTGTGAGATAATTCGACGGTGAAACCACCAGACCTCGCATCTCACTTTGCGACGTTGCAGACTTCCTTTCATATTTTATTTTTTAAATTCTTTACTTAGCGGCAACTCTTGAAAACTCCTGTGATTTTTGTTTCTCTGTTTGAAGAAGACTCTGCGAAAATTTCAGGAATGATATTGATGTGTCCTCCGTCAAAAAAATAAAATTTTCAAACACCGCGAACGAGATACTTCTAGTAGTTTCACAGTCGAATTGTGACACGTTAACGAAAACTTGCAGAAAATGTTAACTAATAAATAATACCAAGCCTTTTTCTTTTAAAAAATGAAAAAGGGAAGAGCGGAAAATTACTACGCCGTATTTTGAGATGAGTGTTTTTGGAGTTTAACCATCGATATAAGCGGATAAGATGGATAAGACGTTTATACACCAAATTGTGCCTTCTGATAATAATAGAAAAATTTCTCCAAGATCATATTCTATTTTATGACATCTTGAACTTCAGTTTATATATTTGACCTACTCAGTATTATTATTATCATTACATGAAACGTAAATGAAAACATGTCAAATTTGTTGTAACTTGCTATCTGAAATCTTATACCTTTTTGAACTTTGGTACCGGATTTTAGGGGGGTTTTCTTGTTGTTAAATAATGGACACATTTAATAGAAGAGAACCTGCTCGACTTGAGTGTTTTCAAATTCGATCCTCATCTTCGTCCAAAAAATGCCTAGACCAGCAAATAGCTTTTACTTTTCTCCTAGAATAGTGTCAATTTCAAAGGAAAACTGCGTTTAAATATGTTACTGTACATATCTTCCTCTGTGATATATAAAGCCATTTGCGTGACGGATCAGGCGCAAAGCACCGAGAGGGTTGGACTGCGAAGCTGTCATGGGTCGTACCCCTAGCATCTATAGTATAAGTTCCGGGGCCTCCTAAATTTACGCTTAAATTGATAAGCGCTTAGTTCCAGCGTTCTACCGGGCCGATTTTCATGATTTTTGCGGCTATCAACAGGCAATTGTCTCTAAATGAGCCCATTTTATTCAGATTTTGAAAATATGACTCAGGTTTTTTTATATTAGAGGAGACTAGAAAGCTTAGAAAGGGGGGCAAAATTTGAAATTCCCGACAATGCAAAATGGCGGGAATTTCAAATTTAGCTGAAAATTGAAGTAAGTGCGGTTGAGCACAGGGGAGAATTTCATGAGCCGCCGACTACCCGCGGCGTACTATGGTCCAAAACTCAAGAATAGGAAGAAATAAGTCGGATAATGACTGGAAGATCAGGAGAGTTTGTTAACAGATGTTTTTTGAGTCGCTAATTTCGACTTTGATGTCAAATTGCCTACATTTTAACACCCTGGCGTATGGGCTTGACGCTTGGACAAGTTAATCGCACGCTGCGCCGCGGCGTGCTGCCAGCTCCAAACGCGTACTGACTCCTACAAACCTAAGGGGATACTTCAAGCGTTGCGCAATGCGTGAAGTAGCCCTTTAGGTTTGTAGGTGTCAGTACGCGGCGCTTGTAGCGGCCAGGGGGCATAGCTCCCTAGTATACTATAAATTAATGCAGAAAAGATGTCGCGCGGTTTTGAAAACACTGTAATCGAGCCGATCCCTTTTTGATAAATGCGATCAAAATTGTAGAGTACGTTTAGAAAGAAATTTCCATAATCTTGAAGTTATTGAGGCCGAAGAGATATTCCTTAAGAGAAATGTGACCTGAAGAGGCAATGTGTCCTTCGAGCACGTCGTTTCTCCTCTTTTTCGTCCGCGTATATCATAAATAATACATCACAGTAATTTCGTTTTCTCCACCCCATCCCATAATTCACGACGACCTCTATATGGTTTTCGCGTAGCTTTTAGGCACGTTCCGATTTCGACTGATGCCAACGTTTTTACTGTGTAATTATTATTTCTAGATAATGGATCACATGATGACGGGTATTGAAGACATTCTGGGTCGTCACGGTGATCATCATGTAAGAGACAGGTAAGAGAACTTGAAACATAATCTTTATAATCGCCTAGAGCTATTTTGAAAACCTTAAATTAAGCCATAACTCTTAGCCATAAACCTTAAACCTTGAACCTTATTTTAAAAATGGAGGAAAATATCCGATGCCACATAAGTCGCAATGGGCCTCTAAATAGGGCCTGAACAAGGAGAAAGCCCCATGTTTTCGCTTCAAAATCAAAAGTAGGAAATGATTCACACAAGGAGAAGTTCGGTAATCGACTCATCAACGAGATATCAACAAGTATTTTTCTATTTTTAACACAGATCAAAGGGAATTAGATTCATAGGTGTCTTGCCTAGAGGCCTATTGTAATTTTTCTAACAATTCGTTGATTAAAGTTAGCCAATGAAGCTAGTTTTTAGGACAAATTTAAGAGAGAATTAAGCCTAAAATTCACGGCCTAATTCTCCCATGGCATGTATTATTTAGGTACTTCTCACGAAATGAAGTTAAGTTATGAAGATCCTTTTCACTGGCCACGAAATTACTTTGAAGCGAGGTTGTGTTTTTGAATTTTTCATTTGATGACTGTGTTCTTACAGGGAATATATATGTATATTTATTTATAATGCACTAAACAAATCTCACTTAAACAAATATCTTGTCGCAATTTTAATGTTTCAGGTTTAAGAGATTTGACAACCAGTTCATCCGACCGTATTTGCTCCGAAATCATCAAGGTGCTGAACCGAAAATCCTGGAAACGTACTCTAAACTTGCAATGAAAGACGCTATGGACTACATGCGCAAAATCCCCTCCACCATCGGAAATATTTCGGGCACGGAGTCCATGTCTGCGATATTTAGGAACTACACGTCAGGCAATTTGAACAGCAGGTGCGCCATCAGTGTTGTTTCTTTGGAGGGAAGGGGTAGAGACATTAATAATTCCGATATTGCAACGGAGAAATCGCCTAATCTTATTACTTCTCACTGGTGAGGGTAAAAATTTCAATTAAAAACTGCACAGTTGAGTAAGTCAGCGAGGCAAACAAAAGAGTTTTAAATAATAACAGAGAGCAATGATAATAACTGCAGAGGCAAACTATAGCCCAAGCTTCGACTTGATTAAAAAACGGAACCATTCATTTGTAAAAGGAAAGGACACATACTCTTCCTGGTATAGATTTTCCGTATTCATAACAACTTTTAGAACGGGGGGGGGACTCTTGGCAGCTTGGACTGTTTCTGAAATATTACTCATCTTTCCGTAAATCATCTCTCATGAAAAGTGATTTCTTTAAAGCTGCACTAAGAAAAATTGGATTGATTTCACAAGGAAATACTTTCCTTGAGCGCTTTTCGTTGCACTGAGGAAACTATATTTGCTGTATTCTGCCGTGCTAAGGAAGAACGCCGTATGAAACTCAGACGTTGCCAAGTTTCCTCCGATAAAAACCAAAATTACTAGGAAAATTGTGATTATTATTTTCTCAAATTTCAGAACCAAGCCTCTTAATTTGTACGCAATTTCCTTTTGAATTTAATTGCGAAAATTTCATGGAAAATGATGCATGATATTTTGTCAAATGTACAGGTTTTATCAAGGAAATTTGGCGACTCCGAATGTTCTACGGCGTTTTTTCCTTGCACGGCTTTGTATTAAGGTAGCGATTTATTGTGGAAAGTAACATTATTCTTTTACTTGTAACATGGTGATCAATTGAGGGATGAACTTAAAATTTAAAAAATCACTGAAATGGAAATCCCAGGGAGAGTGGCTCGGAGTGAACGGCTCACGTGGATTGTCGCCGCTCGGAACTCACGGAGCCAGCCGAGCGACTCCGGATTCCGTAAAGCGAGTCACGATACCGCAACGGAACAGGCTAATTATTCCCACGCAAAATGAGTCCTTGAGACAGCTCCTTTATCCGTGTCCTTTGTAGCTCGCTTTTTCTCCCGTGTCTCCTCTCTCCAGCGAAAGAATAATATCAAAGTCTTGAGAAAAAAACACTTATTTTTGCTTTTGCGACGCAGGAGTCAAGTCTGACGCGTCATGGTCCTCGCTTCTAAAAAGATCATCTAGTTTCCGCG
The DNA here is from genome assembly GCF_918797505.1 of Bemisia tabaci. Taxonomy (NCBI): domain Eukaryota; kingdom Metazoa; phylum Arthropoda; class Insecta; order Hemiptera; family Aleyrodidae; genus Bemisia; species Bemisia tabaci. Next base: position 7,829,011 of record NC_092796.1, on the reverse strand, counting down.
ATGAGCTCCATAGGGGAAACCAGATCGTTGTGTCTTGAAAGGGGCCCTTTCAAGACACAACGATAAGAACGCCAGGGTGCAATATGCAATTATACGTGTTCAGGATACGTCTCAGTTGAATACACAAACAGTTGAAGGCGTTATGGATTTTCTTGCGGGCAAGGCGACCGCGACCCGTCCTACGTGCGGTGAGATTTTGGAGGCTGGTCTGGTGTTTCCAATGAGCGAGCACTTATAGCTATACTATTAGCAAAACTGCCGTGATAAAGAAAAACGTCCTGTTAACACAGCGTTGCCAAATTTTCTCCGATAAACGGTTTATTTTTTTAGAGATATTATAGATATTTTCCGTTAATTTTTTATGTCATAAACCGAATTTTTCAAAGCGGGACACTTCGGTTGATATTGAAAGTCGAGAGTTGCTGTTTGGACCATCATATTATTTTTAGCTTATCTTCAAGAATCTAGCATCGAAATATGAATCTGTGACCCGCGCAACTGACTCATGCTTCTTTCTGGTGATCACTAAATGATCGTTCTTTCTTGTGAACAGTTCGAGTTATCCGCAGTTGGATGCAAGTACGTGGAATATCGATTTGCAAGAGCTGGAGTACAACCCATCGAAAAAGGATTTGACGGACGCTAAAATCCATCATCTTTTATCGGAGGAATTGGTTCAGCCACATAGGCGGGTAAGTGGATGCCATTTTTACAACTTCAATGACCTGAGTGCCTCCAAGTTACAACAAGGCGTTCTGCTCCTGGATCTGGGGGCTCCAACTGCCATAAACCGCAAGAACATCGTAACTGAATTCCAGATTTTAAATTTTTCTCGTCCTCAAAATGATCTGCCGTGAGAGAATATAGTCATGTTTATACTTCATTTATTCTGTTTCAATTCCACGAGTAAGTGGGTTGCATTTTGCAAAAAGGAACCAAGAGCATTCCAATCATGTGCAACTCACATTCTTCGCATTAAACCTTTGTTCGATGGTCGAAGCGAATACCGAAAAGGGGGTTAAAGTCAGCCCTTATTTTGGGTGGCTCTTTACAAGCGTATTTTTTTTTCTTAAATTGCCAGTTCATTAGGTGTACCTAATGATAATACTTCCATAGGTAGATGATCAGTTTATATATCGACGATGAAAGTCGGCAATCACATAACTCGGTTTGCGACGTCGCAGACTTCCTGTCATACTTTATTTTTTAAATGGAAAACTACTCAACGGCAATTCTTTAAAACTGTCATGATTTTTCTTCTCAATGCGAAGAAAATTCTGCAAAAACCTCAAGAAATAATATCAATTTGTTCTCCTTTAAAAAAATGACGTAGAGGCGGAGATTTTCAGACACCGCAAACGAGTTATGTGATTGCCGACTTTCACCGTCGATATGCAAGGTAAAATAAGTTGCACAATCATAGGGACTCTGGAGTGCTCTTGGTTCTGTTTTGCAAAATGCAATCTATGTACCTATACCACTATAAATTGGACAATATTGTAATCATACATGCATACATCTTTGCTGGTTTTCTCGTAGGAGAAAATTTCGTCAAAAAAATACAATTCACAAGTAGAGAGTGGAATCACGGGACTCTTGCTTTAGACGGAAATTGTAAAAAAAAAGTATTTTAAAATTTGGTGATAAATTTGAACTATGTTGCAAGTTTTTCACTGGAACTGGACGATATCACAAATATTCGAATAAGAAGTTGCAGTTCCTGAGAGGAAGTTTCACCTCTTACTATTGCACTAAGTTTGTCAACAGATACATGATATTATTATTTGGCAAGGATTATCAGATTCCAACAAAAACACGGTACAAATTAAGTTTTTGTAATTCTACTTACTCGAATGTTTCTACATAACGTTCTTTTTTTAAAAAAAAATGTTCAGCATCGAAGGCTAAGCTACAGCAGGCACACAGTGGACGACAGGGATCTGTCGTCTCAACCAGTCAATTACAGAATGCACATGAATATTCGGAGAGTGATGGGCGACCAAAGGAAGCATCATCATAAGAGAAGTAAAAGACTGAAGGTGAGCCAACCAAATTTGACAATGTTTTGTGTGCTTTATTTAAAAAAATACAAGAACCAATCCAGTTAGGTATAGGCTAAGGACCCTAGGGTCTTTCAAAGTCGCTAATTATAGAAATGAAATTACTTTCTAAGCGAGAATCAATTGCTGCATACTGTTAAAGAGGAGGACAGAATTTTAATTGATTATGGTTACGTCTTGATGCAGAGACCAATCTTGGCTACCTCACACCTCTAGTTAGTGATTTTTTTTACGACATTCCACCAACCTCTCTCCAACACTAATTTTCCTGCTTTTTCTGTAGAAACCCTTGATCTAGAACGACTCGATATCGAAATTTATTGATGTTTCAGCTGCAACAGGGAGATAGGGGGGGGGGGGGGAGTTGCATTGACGTAAGTCATCAGTGCTCCTCGCAGCTGTGCCCCTCAGCATTTGAAACAATACCTCGGAATTTTCACCTGAAAGTTTTATTTCTTTGAAGTTTTATGTTAAAATTTCCTCCCATCTCATTTATTTCTGGATCCAAAATCTTGCGCCCAACGCCGCGGCGCATGCACATAAATTGGGCCCTGCATGAATGCATCTATTTCCACTCCACTGCTTTGCAGTGTCTCGCACTGCTCTACAAAGAGAAAAGAGAAAAGTGATGTTGTCTCGCATAAAAACTGGAGCTAGGTAAGGTTTGATAGAAAGGAGCCCAGTTTTGTGAAACAGAAGGGTTTTCTTGTTTCAGGGTTTTCCTTTTTGCTTTCTGCGAAAGAAAATGTCTCGTTTCTTTTTAATTTTAATTAACTGCGCGGTATCTTTGTTTGTTTAGCTCTGCTCAAGGGGGTCAAAAGCAAAATTTATTATTATTCATTTTTTAAAATAATTTTTAATAATTTATTTTCCCTCTCTAGAGGACGAAAACAAGTAGTTTCAACACATCGTTGTTGGAAAGCGCACCCATATCAAGTTCGTATCACCCATATCACCCATATCAACCTAACTCGAGGCGAATCGCTTTTGAAAATGAACAGAAACTAAATACATAATATCTTGGTGGCAAGGACAGATGCACGTAAGATTCGCTTTAGCACCCCACTAGGGCGCTTTGCGACGCCTACCAGCAACAGGAATCTGTCATGGTAGAGATTTTCCGTAAGCTGGCATCTCTTCATCATAAAGAGCCTTATATCCTCCTTTCAGCTGGATGCTCTCTTCGACGCCCATTTGGAGGAACCCAACTTCTTTTATGCAAGAGTAGATACTTTTGGAAAAGTCAATATACCACTTCAGGCAACGTGCGCCGTCTCGGGTTTTGGAATATGAAAATTTAAACTCAAATTCGAGTTTCCCGTCAAAAATACCTTCTGATACCGATTCTCATTAAAATCGATCAAACAGGAGCTGAGATAGCATTTTGCGCCACGTCCACCATCTTGGATCTTGAAATTTTGAACATTTGACTCAAAAATTAAGTTTAAAAGTTACGTTCAAAAAGTATCCTCCGATACATATGCCGGGCGCACTCAGAAACTGTGAAAGTCACAAGAACAGGTTTTCCGGCAGGTGAGCCTCTTTCGTTGGTCAGATTAATAATGATAAATCTTTCTTTTTAAATCAATTGAGGCATAACTTTTGGTCACATGGCATAAAACATGCGAGAAGACTTGAAATACAGCAGTTAACAAGTTGACATCTCTCTATCAGCAACTTGCTCTCGTTAGGCTCCAACCTAAGAATACAAATATATCAACTTTGGTGTATTGCACAGTATCATACCCAATTGAAGGCGTTTTTCATTGGTCCGACCGCAACCTACGGAGCGTTTGCGTCTTAATGTATTTAGTTTGAGTGTTGTTTGCGCAGCATACGTCGAATGCAAAATTATGAGTAATTTTCACATATTGGTGTTATAAAGAGCCTGAAATTGGGGTTAAAAATGAAAGTTCAACTTTATTCTAAACCAAAGTTGAAAATCTGAATTTTTAATGCCGAGAACACACTTCCATGTCAAGGACAGCCACCGTCGGAAAACACCAACCTGCCACCGAATTTCACAAAAATCGATCAACCAGGAGCCAATATGGTATTTTACGCCACATCCGCAGTAATTCAAAATCGTGGATTTTGAATTAAATTATTTTAAAAATTACAAAATCCAAGATAGCCGACGTCGCCTAAAATGCTATCTCGGTTCCTGTTCGATCGATTTTTGTGAAACTCGGTATCTCGAGGTAAATTTTTTGATAAGACATTCGAATCCTTAGTCGAATTTTCAAAATTCGAAAATCCTTGATGGCGAACAAGGCCTGAGGTGCTGTATTGGCTTTTCAAGAAGTATCTATATCCTTGCAATCAAGATGTATCGACGGTGTGAGTCGGCAATCACATAGCTCGGTTTGTGACGTCGCAGACTTCCTGTCATACTTTATTTTTTAAACGAAAAACTACTCAATGGCTGTCTTTAAAACTGCCGTGATTTTTCTTCTCTATGCGAAGAAAATTCTGCATAAACTTCAAGGAATGATGTCAATTTGTTCTGTTTTAAAAAAATAACATAGAGGTGGAGATATTCAGACACCACAAACGAGATATGTGATTGCGGACTTACGAGTTACGCCGTCGACATGTATTTATTTTTTGTACATTTTCCAAATCAATTTACCCTCAGCTAAAATATATACCTTCATATGGGCGCGCTTTTCAACACTGATATGTTGGAACTGCTCGTTTCAGTATTTTATGTATATTGTAATGCATTCTGTGCAGTATTTTAGAATGCAAATTTTATTGAAAGCTGAAAGTTTTGCGGTGTTAAACTATTATCTCTCCTATTTGCAGGACGGGAAACAGAATCACGTCAGTTTTCCTGGTATACAACAAAATGGTTCTGCTAAACAGTTCACTCATGGTAAGTGCTATTTTTTGAGCAAACATACAAATCAGAAAGTCATTCGTTTATTTCTCCATATTTATGTTTTCAAGTTGAAAATGGACGTATTTCTGCTAAACGGAACCAGGGACAGGTGGAGAAAAAAGGGATGTGCTCGTTAGTTGAGGGACGTAAGATGGAATAGGAATTATAAAGCGCCTGTGACGTCAGCGGTGACGGATTTGGGATCGAGGACGGGGCTCTTTAACTCATGAGCCCTGTCCACAACGCTCTTGCCACATACTCAGGGCTCACAAGTGCCGCTTACAGTGCCATGTCATTCTTGTCTGACTATGATACATGGCAGGAAAAACAGGCGTAATTTTGTTGATTTGAAATTAGTCGCATACCTTGTGGAGCTGTATCTTATAATGTATTTGACTGGTGTGTCGTATTTAAGCATAGATTATTCTTGCACAACCCAATAATAAGGGTAAATTTTTTCGACAGGGGTGTTTAAACAAACTGTGGACTGTGGTTAAAATCAAGAAAACGGCGGAGATCATTCGAAGAAACGACAGATTAACTCATGTTTCCTATTTTATGCATCCCTTTAACTTTTGAGGAAAATCATGCATCCAAGTTCTTGTTTTTACAGTTAACTCCGTGTCCGTTTTTCGATCACGCTCTCAATATATTTTCAATATTCTTTTTGCAGATTACATAGATGAAGTATTACAAGAGACTGAAGACAATGAAGAAAACGCGAAAGAAGACTGGGAGAACGGCATTACGTTCACAGCAAAGCCATCTCGTAAGTTCCATAAATTTTCGTAAACGCTGCACTTCTACAGGTTCTATTATCATTTATGCGCACTCCAGTTTCGCATTCATTGTTTATCTATCGTGACAGAGCAAAATTAGAACAATCCCTTGCATCTAAAACTGAGCGATATTAATGTGCCTGACGCCGAACTTTGTCGGGGAAAATCGTTTTGCACCTGTTGCAAGATTGGGATATGCTGTGAAGAGCTTCTTGTTCACCGTAAATTGAAAGACAAAACGATTTTCGATATTCATTCAAGACTTACTTTTTGAGTAATATCAAAGCTTTTGAAACCTGTTTACTAATTCACCTGACGTATCTCATCATCACGTTTTCAAAGGGGAAATAAAAGGAGGCATCATTTCCGGAAAAAACGTTAATGAGATGCAACTGCACGTATTTCTATTAAACGGAACTAAACGCTAAATTGAGTTCCTTTTGAGGATTTTAGAATCCCGGATAGCGCGTTCTGTCAAACGGAACTAAGCGCCGTGAAAAAGCATTGCGAGTATAGGACGGAACGAGCATCGCGTTCCGCAACACCCGCCAATCCAAGCCCCCCTTTCCCTTCCTTTCCCCATGGCGCTTAGTTCCGTTTGATAGAAATTCGTCCAGCTGTGGCTCAGCAAAATGTAACGATTGAAAATTTTCGAAAAACTGTCCCACAATAAGGATAGTATCAACAGATGGACCGACTATTAAACCGTTCTCTAAAACGCAACAGAACCACCACGAAAATAACGAAAACCGCTCATAAAATCACTAAAATTTCAAAGTAAGGGAGAGATAAAGTGGATTATATTTTACAATAAGGAACCACTATTTCTGTCCCATTTTAGAAACAACATACATGCCATCGGTTTCCCTGTGCAGATATGTGGTTTAATAGGAGAGCCAGAGATAGTGGTTCCTTATTGCAAAATGTAATCAAGGTATTCGTCGTTCCTTCGCTCCCTTAAATGACACCTCTCTCCGGTTTTGAGGGTGGAAACCCCTTGAAAACCACTCATCCCGTCGCGCTCGTCGAGGAACGTAAAACTTTCATACTTAAGTACGGTATGATAAAAGCGACTTAGCGACACGGAACGTACTCATGACGTGCGTGGATCAGTGCCGGGGACGGAGACGGGGGATTTAAAATTGAGAGAAACTGACGTCAACTGACGTGAACCAGCTGGAGCTAGCTTTCCGCTTTCACGCACCCCACTCGGAGTTCCCGCCTTTCCAACTATTCAGTAATTTTCAAGCTTCAACCCGAAATAATCTCGTAAGACCCTTTCCAAGATTTTTCGCCGTAAGAATATTGCCCAACATAGAAGTATTTATAGAACCCCAAGAAACTCCGTTATAAGAAAAGTTATGTTCCCCGAGAATGCCTTACCAAATAGGAAAAAGCTATACAGCGGTGTAGGATGGCAATCACATAACTCGGTTTGCGCGTCGCAGACTTCCTGACATACTTTCATTTTTTAAACGGAAACTACTCAACGTCAATTCTTTAAAATTGCCGTGATTTTCCTTCTCTGTGCGAAAAAAATTCTGCAAACACTTCAAGGAATGATGTCAATTTGCTCTACTTTAAAAAAATAACATAGAGGCGGAGATTTTCAGACACCGCAAACGAGATAGGTATGTGATTGCGGACTTTCGCCGTCGTATGGTTTTCCAACCCGGACTTGATAATGGGTGCATCTTATTTTGCTTAGTGCAGATCAGTGCTCCCAATTTCGCAGTTTACTTTGTACCTAGATGTGTCATCATCAATATAAGTATTTAATAGAATTTAACACAATTTTGATGCCAATTTTTTTCAAACATTTTTGAATGTAAAATTTACCTGACTTTACGTCAATGTTCCAGATGAGTTGCCTTTTGAATTAAACAACGCGGCAAAGAAACTTGTCAGAGAATATACAATGAATGGTCGTAAGTATTTCTCTCTAATCCACTTTTCTGAAGACTCTCCCAAATGTTATATTTTTGCACTGAGATTGGCGTTCAATTTGTCCCTAGCAAAGAGAGCACGCTGAAAATAATTTTATGAAAGATATGTCACAAGCTAGCCCCATGATAATGAAATTTCTGTCAATGTCACTTTAATTTAGAAAATCATAGGAATTAATGAAGTTAGTTGTAAAGTCGGATACTGCAATATCAGGCGAATGTGTAAGGCGAAAATATAAAACACGTATCGTTCAGAACACGATAAATGGATTGCATTTTGCAAAAAGAAACCAAATGTTGCTAGGATTGTGCAACTTCCATTCTTTGCAACACAATTACTGAAATCATGCAAAAAAATAAATTTACAAAGTTAATTATTGTCATGAATTTATAGTTTATTGAGAGTAAAGATGAATCTTCTTAACATGATCAGTTTATATTTGCAAGGTAAACAAAGTTGCACAATCTGGGCGACATTGGAAATAATGCTCTTGGTTCTTTTTTGCAAAATGCAATCCAAATGACCAGCTTCCAAATTCTTTGTAAAGACGTTAATAGCCTAGGATGCTGAATGTCTCTAAATAAAATTAACTAACTAACTACGTTTTTAGAGTTAAAGATCAGTGTTTTGGTATTCTTGTATGCTTGCCTACAAGCTATAATTACGATTCAAAATATGTATATATTTTTTTGGATATTTTTTATAATGGATACTCAGTTGGTAATGTCCCGGTTCATTTTAAATTTAATTTTTTATTATTTTTTTTTTTTTTTTTTTTTTTTTTTTTTTTTTTTTTAATACGATGCAGCCTCTGGCGGAGATTCGAGTCGAGTGACAACACCAACTGCTCTAGAGAAGATGCTGCCATGGAAACGAGGCGATAATGTTGGTGAGGTGGACACAGGGCCGATCAAACAGAACGAGTTCCCTGCCTGGTGTTCTAATAAAGAATACCTTGCCTACAGCTCACCCTCTGCCACTTTTCTTGGTAAGTGCAATCAGCATATTCTCTCTCATGACTGGATAGACCAGTGGACAAATGAAACATTTTTTTCTAGAAAAAAAAAAAAAAAAAAAAAAAAAAAAAAAAAAAAAAAAAAAAAAAAAAAATGAAACGATCTATTTTAGAACACTTTTAATCTCAGCTTATTCGTTTGATGGAAAACTTATGACACCATCCTCTTTTTGAAGTTTGGCGATTGTTAAATACACATTATGACAGTTTTATTAAAAGCGAGTAGGATATTTGATTTTAATAAACGAAGCGCGAATGAGTTTGGGGGAGAAGTAGGGAAGGGGAGAAGAAGATGAAATGCAAGTTTCGCATTCCGATATCATACGCGAGACGGATCAAAGGAGATATTCCTTCGCAATTTTTGTTCGTATACGCCGATCTAGACGCGGGAGATTCGTGGAATTTCGCGATGACCTTAATTCCGCCTATATGATTTTACTAATCAACATACGGAGAGGGATATACCAAGTTGGCTAGTACGAGTAAAATCGTCGATTTGTTAACTAAACATGCAAAGTTTTAAAACGGATTAGCATACTCTCGAACAATGGAAAAATTAAGGTTCTCAACATTTCCAGATTCAAGCTTCAATGACAAATTGATCAGTAAATCGTTACTGTATGAATGTCTCGGAGAATTTCGCTGTGGAGTTAGGAAGGTAAAAGGTCAGATTTTGGGTGCACAGGAAGTAAAAAGATGCCTTTGAAATAATTCTTGCTAGTAAATTGAGGTCACGAATCGTTCCCAGAATCGTGAGGGAATGTCAATTTATTGAGATCGCTAACTGACAGAGCGGAAGTTGCTTGCGTCAATTTGTGCAGGCCTCATCTGCGCAGTGAGCCGTGAAGACGATTACTTTTGAACTTTTGGACACAAAGAAAATTCAGAGAAGAAAAGCTGAGAGGCGGAGCTGAAAGGCGTTAAAACGTTCTGAAAGGAGTAGGACGAATTCAATTCACAAGTTAGGAAATTTCAGTTACTAGTGTGTGCGTCGAGTTGCGTCCAACGCCCTTATATTATAGTCAGTTATTCGAGAAGCAGCAGAAAAAGAGGAGCAAACAGATAGAAGAGAGGGATGAGAACCAGAAGAAAAAGACAAAAAAGGAACAAGGATAATTTGATTTTGCCTTTTCGTCCTTTTTTCTCGACCTTTTTCTGTGCGTCTCCTTCTTTTATCTCTTTTCTTTCGTCTCTCTCTTCGCTGCCGCCCCCGTTCTCCATTCCTCCTTCCCTCTCTTCCTTCTTCTTTCCTCTTCTCCCTACTTATTCCTCCTCTTCTATTTTCTTCTTTAATTTGCCTCTTACTTCTTCTACCATTTCCTATCTCTTCACTTCATCGGACTCCTTCTTTATCGTCTTTTCCTCCTTATTTCTCTCATTGATCGATGTCCAATTTATTCAACGCCGGACTAGCGTTGAGGGGCCCAGGGTGCAGGCAGGCAGGCACAAGGGGACCGCAATTTGCGGTTTGCATACTCTCTAAATTGAAGGCATTTTACCTGCAACGACTTGCTGACCTGTTTAAAGGTGCATTATTTATAATTATGGATCAGAAAGTTATTGGCCCTTGAGAACGAGGGTACTGTCCTGGTACGATGAAACACTGAGCAATTTCCTCCGCATGTCAAAATTTTGAAATTTCATCAACTCATTCCCTACCCTATTTCATGTGCGTTTATTTCTGAGACGACTGAAATATTTCATTTAAATTCGTCTGTACTCAGGGTTGTTCCGGCGGGAGAGCAGTGTGACGAACGAGTCGGAGGGATCCCTGAACCAGGTGGAGGGGATGGCGCCCAACTCGCCTTCGTCGGTGCTTTTCATCGAAGATAACGGATCTTCGGGAGCGATGCTCATCAGCCCGAACAAGAGCCGCCGCATCCTCACCCCCCGTAGGGGCTCCATGCTCGAACTCAGCCCCGACGCCATCCCCGAAGAGGAGCTACTTACAGGTCAGTTCAGTGGCAATCTTCATCTTTCATTTGCCCACTCTTGGAGCTGTTGGAATAAGAGGAATTTAATACCGGCACTGGAAAAACTCTGCAGCGCCGCACAGCTAGTGGATCGAGTCAACGAGAGAGGTCGGAGAAAATTTGGAAACTTTCAGAGCTTATAACTCCGTTAATGCATAATTTCGAGGTTCTATAAATGGTTTCATTGGTTTCCTCGTGAAAATAGCTTCCAGAAACACCGGTGATAAGAACGCGTTCGCGGCGACGGGTGCACCCACGAGTATTTTTAAAAGTGTTTTTTAGTAAATTTTAATAATATAAGATGTGACTGTTAGTGTTTACCAAATCGAAGTCGAAGTGACCTGATGATGATGATTAACATCGAAATAGCTATCGTCTAAAAACCGGATAAAAAGTGATCGGGAGAAAGGTAATTTCATCAAAAATTCCCACTTCGTTATACCGGAACCGGATAAACCTCTTGATTTGCCTCAGCTGAAGGCTCTTAGATTTTTCCTGTGTACGATAAGTATCATGATTTATTTTGCGAGGAGAGATCTGTACTTTTAAAGGATGCCTGTCATTCTTAATACGTTCAATTTCGTATAATACTGTGCAACACTTCTGTTGTGAAATAGTTGCTTCAGGCGCCGCCGCACGGCGGGCGGGCGGCCAGCGCGGAACGCGCATTGGCGCCTACAAACCTAAGTGGATACTTCAAGCATTGTGCAATGCGTGAAGTATCCACTTAGGTTTGTAGGCGCCAGTGAGCCTCTCGCGCTGGCAGCACGCCGCTCCGCTCTGTTAGGCTTTAATATTTATACTCGCATAGTCAGCGTTTTTAAACCAATGATTATGAAATTTTAGCACATTCTGCATTGATCATTCTCATTTAAATTGATGGGGAAAAAAATATGTATCAATTTATCAAAGGAGAATAATAATATAATGTGTGTTTTTTAAATATCGGTGGTTCCGTGTCAAATTTAATAATTTCCAAAGCACTTTTTTTCTCTGGCATCGATAATTAGGAACTCATATAAAAATTATATTCTCTTTCTCTACGACCACTATCACGGGTGTACTGGCCATGGGGAGCTTGAAGACGATTAACTTTGACCAAGAGGGCACCGCAAGGGCCCTTTTTGGTAAGATTTTGGGGGGCCCAATCCGGCCCTTTCCAAGGAATCTATATTGGGGCCTCTTTTAAGAATTTCTAATGGTCCTGGTGGGATCCTCAATCCTAATTCCTCCCCCCCTCCCCCGGTTGTCCCTGACTAATACTTAGACGTATATATGCTAAAAGGAACTGTGTCGAAGTGGAAACATGGGGTGTGCTCGTGGAAGCTGCATAAGAAACAATGTAGAAGTGGAAACATGGGGTGTGCTCGTGGAAGCTGGATAAGAGGATGTAATTCCTTTTGAGAAAATTGATGAGCGGGATTTGTCATTAAATCAAGAGGAACTGAGCGCAAATTTGTGAGCCGTGGGCATGTGACAAGAGCGTTGTGGACAGGGCTCATGAGTTAAAGACTGACGACCTAGTCGTCGTCGCTCGGGTCGGGCCTCCTCGTACCCGGTCCTCACCGCTGACGTCACCGGCGCTTTTAAAGTTCCATTCATTCTTATGGCCCGAGCACTAACGAGCACACCCCATCTTTCCACTTGAACCAGTGAGAACGAAAACACACCAACTCGGTAACTTGAAAATTCTCAATTTCCATGAAAGACAGTTAATTTACATGAAGGTCATTGAAGTTAGCGCGTCTGTTTTAACTTGGGCCTTTAAAGTGTCCATAAGTACTTGTCTTTCGGCAGCAGAAATCTTTTTCTTAAACTAACTTCTTCACCTACTGTGCAGTTTTGTGTGCGTCTTGATTATTTTCACTTTCCCGAGTTGGTGTGTTTTCGTTCTCACTGATTCACTTGCACATAGTTTCATATCGCATAAATACGTCCTTCTTTTCTACTACATACATTTAGTCGCTTTAAAGCACTCCTCGCGCTCTACGACTCCTAACCTCCACTGCTCTCTTTCAAACCACAATTTTGGGGGATTGAGCACCTTAACATTTCGCTTCAATCCCTCCCTTCCAACCTTTCATTGGGCGCCCTCTGCGTCTTCTCCCAGGAGGAACCCAATCAAGGCCTCTTCTTCACTTTTCTCCTACTACTTTTTTCCTACTACTTAACTAAAAATGAAACTATTTTGGTTACTTTTCGTTTCAGTGAGCGGTTGCGGTTCGACGGCCTCGCTTTCGGAGCGGTGGAGCCTGCGGCCGGTGAGCCGGGCCTCCTCGAAAGTGCGTCAACTCTCCCTGCCGAGCACGCTCAACACCTCCTCCTTCGACACCTCGAGCGATTCGGATTCCGACTCCCCGGAGGCCCCCACGGACCCCCACGCTCCCCACGCCCCCGACCCCCGGCGCACACCTCCTAACCTCGAGGAATAACAATTATTAAACGAGAGTTTCTTCCATCAGCTGGAAACCGATTACCCCCGCACGCCCCCCTCTCCCAATCCACCCCCGCCACCGCCCCCCGCGTCCAACGGCCAAGGAGGCGGCACCATGGTTTAACCCACACACCTTCCCAAATGTGTGTCGTAGGCATAGAGTACAATAGAGTCGCAATGTCCTGGAGTGCCGATGAAGTCAATCCATGAACGGGCCATCCCGAGCCCCTTGTTCGCCGGAAAGTGGGAACCAGCTGGGAACCGTTCGGCATTGTTTATAGGTCTGGATACAAGATCAAATTCCAAATCAATTCTGATCAAAGTAGACCACTTGATGACGGGTGGTCACCATGCAACAGTCCTCTTTGATCAAAATTGGACGGGCCGTCAAATTTTGATCAGAATGGAGTGCCACAATTCATCATTTCTTGCCACAGGAAACATGTCTGCCAAGTTTTCATTTTAAAACTAAGCAAATTAATAATTTCGAGACTTATGACTTCCGACACTTTGATGGTAATTGGTTCGGGAATTTCATTTTGTATCGAGACCTTAACACGGCGGCTTATGAGAGAATCGCGGGCTGCGAGTGGTTTTCGGGATTTATTCATTTCAATCAGTCATTATTTCCGCGAATTTTGGCGAATTGCGTTATCCAAAATTATATCAAATTCAAAAATGTACAACACTCCCGGTTTTTCTGAAATAAATTTTATACCTGTATTTTCTGAGCGAAGACCGGAGTTGGGACCCCGCGCATACGGCATCGCCAGTCGCCGCACACTAGTCTCAGGAGAACTGGACAAAACAGCCTCAAAAAGTGACTTCATCGGCACTCCAGAACATTGCGACTCAATTGTACTCTATGGTTGCAGGCAACACGATTTAGTGGCTACATCATGCTTCAAATGTAAACAAATACATGTTAATCTCGTCTCAGATTCGCGCCTTTCGTGCCATGGTGGTATAATGCGTCCAAGTAGTTCTTGCAATCCAAATTTATCGTCTTTAATGAGACCTGTATCGATTTATTAACTGCCAATGACTATCTATTCACACAATTAACTCACATGGAATTTGTACAAAAGGCTATATGTATTTGTTTTGGTTTGAACCATTGAGTTCGATACTAAATCGAATGAAGTTGTCACTAAATCTGTCTATCGACCACTAGATGGGGTAAGAAATTAAGCACCACAGCACGTGTTTTTTCATCGAAAACGCAGAACACGTTGAATGTGTCAGATCCTTCCAAATTTATATCATAAACATTCGTAGTGCACATTGTAAACAGTCAATTTGAACTTCCCACCTGCGGACAGATGCCTAATCGGACAGTATTTTGCAATTAGGAGCTACGATTTCTTGTTAAGTTTAGGAAAAACGTATGTACCATTAGTTTCCCTTTGTACATAAATGTTTTTTTACTGGTGAGCCATAAATTCTAGTTCCTAATTGTAAAATAAAGTCCAGTTAGGCATTTAAATCAACCTTTAAACTAAGCAAATAACTAGAACTTGGTTGTCAAAAAAAGGAAAAAAAGAAAGAAAAGTAATTAGACAGCAGGATAACTCTCTCGTCGCATCGTAAAATATACTGAAATCACTTAAATGTTCGATTTGACTCAAGTAGATCCCGGTTTTTCTATGAGAGGGAAGCGTGAAATAACGGATACAGAACATGTATTTTTTAAACTATGAGTTGAGGTAAGAAAGTTTTATAATATGCGTCCATCGTGTTCCACGTAATAATTTCGATGAAGAAATGTAGACGTGGTTCTCAATTTCGTACCTTGTAATGGTGATCTGTTAGCAATCGCAGACAATTTGCAAGCGTCTTAAGTGTTATTTCGATTAATTTGCAATAATACGTATGGATAGATGAAGGTGTGTTGTAACGATCTTTGAAAGCACCATCTACCTCCAGAGCGCCTTCATTGTCCCATGACACTTTACGCCCTGTCAAGGAGTTAGTTTAGTTGCCTATCTGACCCAAACTCAAAGTAGGTCACGGATTTCACTACATGCTCTCCTGAGTGTGCCAGTTCTTTTTATGCTTTTAAAAAGGGAAACGCGTCTATTCCATTTGAAAGCAAAACAATCAGCACTCTAATCTACTTCCTTCATCTCTGAATTTTATGCTTTTCTAAGCAACACTAGTTGCATGCAAATTGGCGGCGATCGCTCATAGCCTACATCAATTGAATCCATACACACGGAGCAAATCGGAACTTGATTGTCTTATTTAAATCCTGTTACTCACTGCTTTCATGTGCGGTGAAGGACACAGTTTTTTCAGTTTATGGTGAAAATAACGACTTCATGACCGTTCGAATCTCGTATTTACATAGTCATACGCAGCAATGTCATCCCTATTTTTTTCATCATTAGAGTTTCCCAAAAATGTGCCTACCAGTGAAGGCTTACAACTGGATAGGACTATGTTCTTAAAATGAAAACCTCTCTTTATTCTTGCAGTTTTGGGTACAATTTTGACAATAATATTCTCCAAATGGAAAAAATTTCCTGTAGTCTGACAATATTGGAATTTACCACGCTACCACACATTTTGAACGGTCGTGTATTCGATATTCTCATCAGGAACATTAGGATTAGGTCCAGATTTAAGTGTCCTTCATGCGTTTTTTCTTGGGTATCCATTTGCCGCCTTTGGCCGGAAAATTACCGGAAAGAGCTGACTTTACCACTTTCGATTATGACAAGTGCAGAGAAGATCCCCTTTTATCCCAATACTCACATCGGCCTCAGTAGTTTTAATAGTGCATTTCAGCTGATGGAAGAGACCCAAAGACACGCGGCAGCGTTTTATATGAGCTTAGGTTAAAAGGTCTAAAATGTATAGCCGTTAATCGTTACACCCGTTTTTGAACGGGCCGTGTACAGCGTTGAATTTTTCCCTCTCTTTTTTTTTAGAGATCTAAACATGAATGTGATGAGACTAATACATGATATAGGTCTACGTTATCCCTTTTTTACCAATGTACAGTACGGACTTCGACTTTTGTTACTTTTCAGACAGTGTCTTTTTTTACTTTTTGCGTTCTCCTAGTATTTTTTGAAATTTGAAAATTAGACGGTAGCCGATTTAAAAAATTGAAAACAGTTAAATGATTAACTATACATAAAGTTCTTGCTTAGCTAAGAAATCTATTATTAATACGTCCTTTGTTCTGCATGCGTCCTAATTAGGTGCTACTTAGGTGAAAGAATCCATTAAAAAAATTCAAGAGCGTGTGAGTAAATTTACAATTTTTTATTTAAAAAGACAATTAATTATCAAAATAAATCAAAGTTGTAATTTTTAAAGAGATATGCCGTGACATAAACAATTTTAAACAAATGTGTTGAGAGGGCGGCATGTAAAAGCGATCTATGTGCAAAGAGAGTTTTTCTTAAAAGAAAAGGGAAAAAACGGAACGTCCTTCATGGTGATGAAGTAAATACGTGTTTTTTTCGAAACTCACCTCGTAATTAGGCCAATCTTGATTGGTGTCCAAATGCACTAATTTTTCAATAAGAAGCTGGTTTTTTGGGCTCATCCCTTAGAGGCATATATCTGCATCGGACAACTAACGATACATTTGATGTTTTTGAAATGAGCCTATTAGCGGCTCCTTATCGCAAAATCTGATGCAAATCCGCGACGCACACCTTAAAGAGTAGGCTATTCTGAGCCTCAAAGCAAATATACATACCTACGTCTGTATACCTAAGCATTTTCTAACGCATTTTTTTGATGTAGAATTAATATTAGAAAATACAATTGTTTCGTTTTAGTTAATTATAATGTATTTTTTTCTGAAAGTTTTAAAACTCAGTGAAAGAAATTTCTGCGGTATTTTAGTATGGAAACAACTTGTATCTTTTAAATAAGGTGGTTCAAAATGCCCTTTTCATTTTCTCTCCTCTTTGGCTAAAAGTAGCTAAAGCACAATCGATTATAGGATTCATTCTTAAGAAAGCATAATTCTCAATATTTTATCCAGAAAAAAGAATAGGAACATGAAGGTCAAAAGAAGTTAATCGAAGTTAAGTAAAGCGTCCATAGTGGCTTGTTGTGGAAAACCGGCGTGTATATGCATTTGAATCTAAATCTCCTTTGATAAAATAAGAATTTTCTAAGTAACTTGTGATTTTCTCATCTTGAATTTTTCGGAAAATTGCATTCGCGCCTCAATCTAACCTATCTGAAAATTGCGAGAAATAATATTCTCAACTTTTCACAGTAAAACATAATTTATCAGTGGGAATCTGACAATGTGCTAATACTCATGCGGAGTTTTTCCTTAACACAGCAGAGTAGGTGAACTAGTTGCGGTGTTCAGCAGTTCAAAAAAACCATGAAAATTTTAGTAAGTCTTCAGCAAAATCGAGAGAATTTTCGCCAACAACACAGAGAGATTGCGAACTTGAATCGAATCAAATGAAATTCAATGTGGAAACTGGGCCATAATGGACTCAGACCTGAGTTGACTCGTGGTAAACGAAGTGACCCCACCACTGTCCTTCACTCAGATTTTTAGATTGAAAATAAAGAGTGAAACATTTTTCTGTGATGAATGCACCCTGAAAAATTAAGAACAAATTGAAAGGGAAAATCAAATTTTTAACGGCAATTACAAAAGTTTTAACAGAGTTATCCCCTTTGCTTCAATCGGCTCATTGCTCATAAGTGCCTAAATCACTTTTCGAAAGCTCATTTGATGTAAGCTCAATTGTTTATGGAGCACTGAGAACGAGCATGGTACTTTAGAGGATAGATGCAAACAGTGATTTGAGTTGCATCGTACAGTTTCGAAATTTGGTTTTCGTCTTCCTTTTCTTTAGAGCAAAGTACCATATAACCGCAACCTTAGGCAATTAAACAAGACATTGGAGTCATACCCTCAGATGTCAGCAGTTTACCTTGCTTAGCAGAAGATTCTCTCCAGCAGTGTGGCGTGAATTGCGATTTATCGATTATGCCATTTAAACCTATGGTAAAGAATCGATTATAAAGGTGTTCGCTGCGAACACCCTGTTTATCGATCCTTTTCCATAGGTTTAAATGGCGTAACAATCGATGTATCGCAAAGCACGCCACGCCACTGATTGTCTCCTTCCTGAAAGCCTAAAAGCGTGAAAAGTGAAAAACAATATTTACTTGTTTTCATATGTGAATCATATTCTTGACTTTTATTTTTACCTACCTAACATCGATGTCAAATGCCATGTTGGTTGTGTATTTGTTCCTTCCAAAAACAGAAAGAATGTCTCCCAAGTTTCAGATGGAGAAACATGGTAATATTTATGCAAATTTCAGATTAATTAGGAAAATTTCAATCGTTACCTATGCTCCCCCCCCCCCCTCCCGCGCGATTCCTGTTGATGATGATTAATTATGTTCGAGCATTTTTTATTTTCATTATGCTCTGCTTGGATCTTTCTGTACCTAAAAAAAAGGTTGCGAGTCATCACACATGATTTAAGATATCATCAGTATGTTCTTTCATGTGCATTTTCCGCAGATTTGTAACCATTTGCCCAACAGACAATACTTTAACACCAACCAGGGACTTTATTCTCAGCACAGGATGACATACTCCCATAGAGAAATTGAGGAAATATTTTTAATGGATTAATGGATAGAATTTCAGTCAGTCACTATGCCCCAGAAAAACCTCAAGTTGACTTAATCAACTTTCACAGTTTCAGAGAAGTACGTCTCTTAATCAAATTTTATCGACCAAAGGATTCAATTAGGTAAGTTCGAAATAAACCTGCTACACTTAATCGTATAGGTACCTACGTACTTTCAAATAGGTACTAAAAGTGCTACATCTGAAATTCAATTCATCTATCAAAACGTCCCTTAAAACCCATCACGCGAAAAACAGCTTCCATGTTATGCCACGCTTCAAATAATTTAGGTATACATAATATGATTTCTCTCGTATGTTTCTATTTGGATTTTACTTCGTTTCTTTCTTTTTTTTAAAATAAATATGAGCAACTGATTCTTTGAAATCGTCAATTTCGTAAAGACATATTCAATTACGCAAAACACACACGTTAACTCAGTTAAACTATTATTGGAACCTTATCATGAATTTCCGAGAAACCGTATTGCTAAAATACAAATAATGAAGTTACTTACTATAGCTCTTTGTATTTTTGGAATCTATGTTTTGAATATAGAGACCGTTCAGATGCTTCCCAACGAATAATTTAATCACATCATTTTTTTTTTAATTTCTGAAATTTATCAATTAGTTACTTACGTCTTTACGCATATCTACTTTAAGTCCAGACTGAAGGTTTTGTGACCTCTCTGTTCTACAATGTTCTTCAAGTAATATCTATCACTAATTCCAAAAAGCTTATTACATATTTGTAAAAAATCTTACGATTGGCTCTATTTACCGTTGTCTGATTCATCTGAGACAAAATATTTTGGCCTCGATATTTTTCTTGTACCAAACATCATACTGTCGAGTATACACACAGCGAGCCTCTTGTATTTACGAACACTTAAAATCGTAAAAACCTGTGCAGTAAATTGTTTGTAGTTTGGCTAAATATTTTGTACGGAATCGGAGGAACTTAGCAATTACTTTTAATAGTTTTGTAAATTTTTGATTTGGCAATTGTAATAATATGTGAATTTTTCAAATAGGCTGTCATTATTTTTCTTCGCGAAACTTTTTATCGTATCTTTTAGGAAATTAAATCAATTATTTATCAGTAAGAATGAATTCAAGTGATTAAAAGCGGGGAAGTTGTTATAAGTTTTACAATTAGTGCACGCATGGCTCGGGGAAATTTAGTGGTGGAAGTGTTTGCTATGCCACAGTTGCTTGTTCAACATTACTAAAACAAGTTTCATCGTCTACTGTGATGCGATTTATCAGTCTTTAATTAAGAATTACCATCCAGTGTCTTTGAATTTACACCTCAATTATTTTAGATTTTGACTATAACGTAGTCGTATGTTTTAGTTGTGAATGTTTCGGACTCGTTCACGGACAGAAAATTTTAGTGTCATGCTGTGCTGTTTGAACAATGCATGGAATAAGAGACGGCCCATGAAACATATATTGAAAAATGCTACCTCCCTATTTTTAATAAGTTTTTTTTCTTGGCTCTATAAACTCACGTATATACATGATATTTTCATAATCTTTTCGCCAACTTGTTGAGTTTTTTCTCGGTAAAATGTTTTCATGTAATTTACCATTGAATAAATTTTCCGTGAATTTTCACGACCGTGTCGTCGAGTTTGCGTACGTGCACTATGTAATTTGTCTCAGCTTCCTCCTGGGAGTCTTGTAGCTCTGAAAGAACTGTGAAATTATAATAAAGATAGAATGTTAAGGTTCGTACCTCAAATGCAGATTTATTTTTACTTCAACCCCCCATCCAAATACAATGCGTCGCGATAGAATAATTTCTCAGAGGATTTTTTTGACGGCGCAACCCTGCTAAAAATGGTGAGCCCGAATGAGTAGAAAATTAAAGTCATATATGAATAGAATTTCAACTTACATGAAAAGAATTTAACTCATATGAGCAGAATTTCTATATCCAGTTTTTGCCAACTTCTATGACTAGAGATTCCAACTAACATGAGTTCAGCGTGTTGAATCTACCGTGTGCAATGTCTCAGAAACTAGCAACCGCATCAAAAAAATCATATGAACAAAATGTTTTCATTTTTCAAATTTACACACTATGTCGGAGTCTCCTGGTTAGAAAAAGCACTTCTGAAAAATAATTTTTAGACGTGCACCTTTTAGTGCGCTTGAGAGGCCTCGAACCATGTTCCTCTTTCTTTTTCCTTTTTTTTTTCAAATTGATTGTCCATTTTAAAGCATCATAGTGTATTTTGAGCAATCTTGATCTTGATTCTTCTCAAACTTCAAAAATAAAAAACACCTCAACGCGCTTTGATGACGGCAATTACGGTTGTTTTGCGTACAGCCCTTGCAGCACCACTACAATTGGCAAATGTAACCAACACAACATGGAAATAGAGCAATAAGGGAAAGGGCACGCGTTGATGACGGCGCAGAGATACAACTATTCGTGCTTGATGGATGTCCGTGTTGCGTCTGTGAAATTGAAGGCGCGATGCCGCGAGGTGTGAACTCGCAATGCTTATCCATGCACCTAATTAGGTGTCGCAAGGATTCGAGAGACTAGATAACAAGACGCGAATACGTCCCTTCTGACTTGTGTGCTCGATTTCTCCCCTTTTTTTCCAATTTGAGTCTTTTTTCACAATGTATAATGAATATTTGTAGACCCGTGTGTAAAGTTAGAGTGTACCGGCCTCATACAACCCGCAGGCCACGTGTTTTTAACAAGCCCCCGGTCAATTTGACCCGGCCTTGGGCATCTAAGGGTTTAAATTAGTATTAAAATAAAAAAAAAAAAAGTATAAATATATTCTGTGAAATATTTAGAACTAAAATCCAATTTTTCTGCATCAAGAGGTGAGTTTGAGCTTTCTTTCCGCCGTCAGCAGGCTCCGTGCAATTTTAAAACTTTTAACACGTGTTTCTTGTAAAGGCGGAATCTGCACTCATGCGCTTTCTCCTTCAAGCCTCTCAAATTATGTCTGATAGTCATTTTCTGCAGATTTTAGTTCGGAAGATATGAAATATGAAAACTTACGATTCGGACTGGTATAAATTAGCATTATCTCTCCGGCATGGTGTATTGACGAAGAAAAAAATTACTTGCCGGTACGGTACTAATGACTAGAACATTTTTCGTCTACACTGAAGCGATGAATACAGCTGTATTCTTTGTTACCGTATTTTGTATACCTACTTGATAAGCGGTCATTGAATTAAAAAAAAAAAAAATTATTGAAAATCTACTTTAAAAACAGTGCTCAGGTAGCCAGACATTTTACCCAATTTTGTTTGATCCAAAAATTCATTGTCCCCTCATAAAGTTAGTCCAATGGTTTTTTTGTGTGTAATGCTCTATGAACCAATAGTTTACTTAGTCCAGTTGTAAGCAATGGTATAACTGCTGAGATTTTGCCAAATAATGGAATGTAACCCTTAGATGCCAAAGCCGAGTCAAAGTGACCCAAGGATCGTTGAAAACACGTACTTCGCAAGTTCCATAAGGCTAGTACATCCGAACTGAGATGTAGGTCTACAAATACATCTTTAAAAAAAAATAAAACATCCAATTGAAAAAAAGTACAAAATTAAATACCAACACAGATAGGAGAGACTTTTTTTGGGTCTGGTTTGTACAAGTTTTCTCCCGAACCAGAGCGACAATTCATTGGTAGCACAGAGCGGAGCATCGCGAGCTCACGTCTCGCGCTGTAGCGCCTTCAATTTTGCAGATGCAACGCGGACATCCATCAAGCACGAACAGGCCCGCCACAAGGGGGGGGGGGGATACTGGGTCCCTGGTACCGGGCCCGGGCCCCGACGGGCCCGTGTTACCCGTGAAAAGCCACTACGAATTCACATGCAACCCTTGTTCCGTAAGAAAAAGTGAAAAATTTACCCTGAAAATTTCGCTAAAGGTGAATAGATTTTCATGAAACACGCTGGGACACTGTAGAATTCTTCTTAAATTTTCAAAGAAGTATACCTCTTTGAGAATTTCTATCTCCTTTCAAGATTTTCAGTACAGAGGGATATTTTTAGTAACTGCGTTTCATTTTCTTCCGTCGTCAGATGCTAAAGAGTCTCCAGTCTGGGCATCCTCGACTTCAATGGCTCATGGCTCAACTCCCTTGCCATAGACAAACGAAGGGGGAGTCCAGGGGGGCCTGGCCCTCTTAGAACTGAAAATAGTATCATATGCCCCCCCCCCCAGAAAAATAAGTATTTTCCACATGTTTTGAATGCAACAATTTGCAAGTATTTTGTGCTGAAAGTATATGTAAAAAAAAAAAAAAAAAAAAAAAAAAAAATTATTCCACAGAAATTGATGGAAAAATTCTTTATGGAAGCTTCAAAATGCGTCCGATCAGTCGTATAAATTCTAAAATTTCTCGGGGGATGCCCCTCGGACTCCCCCCCCCCCTCCATGCTTGGGGCCCGGAACTTAAAACTGGTACCTGGACTCGAGATGGGATGTGGCGAGCCTGCATGAAGGCTATTTCCATTTTAATCTTTCGTCACATTCATACGGCGCAATGATACAACTATTTGAACTCTCCGGAATGCGTGAGGTATCACTCCGCATTTGAAGGCGTTTTCAAATCAGCCAAGTTCCGATACCCGGATTATCGTTTTGCATAGTTCATATTCTTTTGTCATTTTCCGAGCCACTGGTTTATTTTTAATCCTCGTAGAAAAACCACCCATTTGCTAAATACAATTCTAGCTGAAGCGCACTTCAGCTCTGCATTCACCACTGCAAAAATTTCAGAGGAAATCGACACGCCCAGCGTGCTTGGAGGCTATCTCCATTTAAATCTTCCGTTACATTCTTACGGCGCAATGATACAACTATTTGAACTCTCCGGAATGCGTGAGGTATCACTCCGCATTTGAAGGCGTTTTCAAATCAGCCAAGTTCCGATACCCGGATTATCGTTTTGGATAGTTCATCTTCTTTTGTTATATTCCGTACCTTTCGATTATTTTTAATCCTCGTAGAAAAACCACCCATTTGTAAATACAATTCTAGCTGAAGCGCACTTAAGCGCATTCATGACTGCAAAAATGATAACGGAAATCGAAAAGGCCAGCGTGCATGAAGGCTATTTCAATTGTAATCTTCCGTTGCATTTCTAAGGCGTAATGATACAACTATTTGAACTCTCCGGAATGCGTGAGGTATCACGCCGCATTTGAAGGCGTTTTCAAAACAGCCAAGTTCCGTTATCGGAATAATCGTTTTGCATAGTTCATGGTATTTTGTTTCCTTTTCTAACCATTTGTTTATTTATAATCCTCCTTAAAAAATTACCCATTTGCTATATACAATTCTAGCTGTAGCGCACTTCAGCTATGCATTAACCACTGCAAAAATGTCAATGGAACTCGACAAGCCCAGCGTGCATGAAGGCAGGCCCGCCACAAAGGGGGGATACTGGGTCCCTGATACCGGGGCCCGGGCCCCGGACGGTGCCCGTGTTACCCGTGAAAAACCACTACGAATTCACATGCAACCCTTGTTCCGTAAGAAAAAGTGAAAAAGGAGGGGTATCGTTAAGGGCCTTTTTTGGGCCCACCCTGGAATTCCTCAACTCCGCGATTTTTTGGTCATTGAAGGTCTATATTTTACGGAATTCATAATGGTTTGGTCATTTCCGATCTATTTCAGGGTCTACCACTGGCCTAAACATGGGTCTGAAGGCCGATTTTGGCGAAAAATGCTGGTTTTTCCGCATTCAACGCGCTGTTTCATACCGATCCCTTCGGAGGACAAAAAAGTCCTTCAAGTATGTTCATTAGGGATGTAAGAGAGTCACTTTGGCCAATTTTCGTTGATATCAAACTTTGCGCTCATAGTTAAAAAAAACTTTTTAGAATTTTCCTGTTTTTCATCATTATTTAAAATGGCTTAAAAAAGCGACTCATCTTACGCCAGAGTTTAACTTTTTTGGCAATAAATGGACGTGGGTGGTCAAAACCTTCCTCAAAAAAAATTTTTGGATTCAAAGCCCCCCCCCCCCTAAAAGCCGGTGTTGCCATATTTCATTGCCTGAATTCACGGAAAACCTAGTATTTTAGAATGCGGAGGCTACTCCTCGTCAAGAACATTCCGAGAGTTCAGAAACCTTTATTTTTCACACACAGTGGCCACATTGGTAGGAATTTTATGCATGTTTTATCTATTTATGTATTTATCTCCCGCTGTGGCGCATCACTTTTTTCTTCATCATTCCAAGAACTCGTAAGAGAATGGGTCGTCTGTAGGTGCATGATCTTAGAAAAATTAATACCGGCACATATGATCCTCTTGTACCTCTCTTATATATTTATTCCACAGGCATGATCCGAAAAAAATGGCGCAAAACCACCTAAACGCGAATTGTTCTCGATTTTCCCGAATGACATGTGGCAACGCTGAGCCACAACGGGAGATAAATACATAAATAGATAAAACATGCATAAAATCCCTACGAATGTGGCCACTGCGTGTGAAAAATAAAGGTTTCTGAACTTGCGGAATGTTCTTGACGAGGAACAGCCTCCGAATTCTGAAATACTATAAGGTTTTCCGTGAATTCAGGCAATAAAATATGGCAACACCGGCTTTTTTGGGGGGCTTTGAATCCAAAAAAGTTTTTTGAGGAAGGTTTTGACCACCCACGTCCAATGTTTTGGGAATTTGTTGGGTCGACCATTTTTCAAAGGCAACGAGAGAAGTAGGACAAATCAACCTATTCTCAAAGCTTTAATACTTGAACAAAATACGTCGTTTCACGTTTGAAAAATGTAACTACAATTCTTGCCGATGTATGTAGGAATATAACTGTGCAATACTACCACACCTAGAGGAAGAACACCGCATGAGTCTTCAGACGTTGCTAAATTTCCTCTGACAAATTATGAAAAGAAATCTGTGATTATCTTCCACCAATTATTCAGAGAAGTATATTCGCAATCAGATCTAAATTATCCGAAAATTTAAAAGAAAAATATTCACAATTCTCCTTTAAAATAGACATTGAAACTTCGGCGAGAAGCTCGAATGTTTATACGGCGTTTTTCCATACCACGGCAGAATACTGCCGTACTAAGGAAGAACGCCGCGCCGTGTGAACATTCGAGTTGCCAAATTGAAATGTTGAGAGATGAAATGTTCAGTTTTGAGGAGAGTTATGAATATTTTTTCTTAAAATTTTCAGAAGTTTTAGATCAAACTGCAAACAAAATTATCTGAGAAATTGGAAGAAAAATATTAACTAGTATTTTTGTCAAATGAAATTTGGCAACGCCTGAAGGTTCATACGGCGTTTTTCCTAAGCACGGCAGAAGAGCTGCCCGAATCATGCTGATTTCACATGTAATCAGATGAAAACTCTGCCACATTTCACAATGTAGTTCCGTACTTTTGTCCAGGCGACATTGGCGGATCCAGCAAATTGGCAACATCGTCTTTCCTCCATTTAAACCTATGGAAATGTATCGATTCTTGGTAGGCCATGTGCTCCGACAAGAATCGATTTTTTAGCATAGGTTTAAATGGAGGGAATCCGGGGTTGCCAAATTGCTGCTCCTGGCGACCAAAAATCCAGTTGTCTGTAGTTCCGTGCACGGGCTCAGTGCTACGTAATCTCGAGGTATTTTTCTCATGCTTACACATTTTTGATGCGCAACCAAATCCTCAACGAATATTACGAAAAATTCGTGGAGAGACTACGATAATCTTCCTCCATTTGATATGCATCGAAACATATCGAGCCGCCACATGAGAAGAGAGAGATCAGAAATGGGCTTTAGAACTTGTTCTGAATAATTGGATTAAGATTGTTTCCTTCTTGTTTTATGCTTATTCACACCTATCCTGTCACTCATGTCAGCTTACCAGGGAATTAAGTCACAATATTCGTGTGCGTTTATGCGTCTCCCGCTATCATCCCAATAAGTTTATAAAAGTCAGCAACTGCTTACTTCTTCTTCATCATATTTCGGACGATGGAACGTAACCCAATTCCAACGTTGCAAAATTATTCAAACCATTCAATTTCTCACAAGAATTTTCCAAAAATGTAGCCCGCATGCATGAAATTACATAATTTGTATTATATTAATCTGACATACCGATACATTTTGGCAAACGCCATCATCAAACGCACATACTACAATTAACAAAACACAGTAATAAAAAACCAAAATTATGTATATAGGTTGAGAAAGAGACGAGATGTGAGAAGGAAAACGACAATTAAAAAGGATAAAAATTTAAAGCAATTAAAAGTTTGTGATTTCACGCATCTAGACTAATTTTTTTGTCAAGTCATAATTAATAGATGAAATAATGCAGAAATTCAAGAAAAATAACTTTCCCTCCACTGTGAAAGTAAACTTCGTGCTGCAGCATTTAAACGTCACCTTGGCTTACCATCAATGGGCATCGTACTTTTCTACTTTTCTACTCCTGCGTTAAAGTCCCCTTGTGATAGACTCGGAACGGTGCGGTGCTGTGTAACACAATGGTTACAAACCGTAGACCCTACACTGCCGTGCTATAGAGAAACGCCGTATGAACCTTCAAGCGTTGCCACATTTCCTTTGATAAAACACGAATTTCCTAGTAGAAGTATGAATATTTTTCTTCCAATTTTTCAAATAATTATGTTCCCAATTTAACCTAAAGCTCCAGAAAATCTCAAAGAAAAATATTCATAACTTTCCTAAAAAATAAACCTTATATCGAAGGAAATTTGGCAACTCTCGGATGTTCATACGGCGTTCTTCTTTTGCACGGCAGTATACCACACAGACTTATGACATCACCTTGGCCTATCATACATGACGAGTAGAAATTCAAAACCTGGCGAGCGTACAGGTTATTGCTAAAATATGCATGTTGCTCCTCAGCGTAAAGTGTCCCGTTTTCATTGGATTTCCATCAGGAAATTTTCTCTAAATTTGGTCTATTAGAAACTGATGCCCCATTATAGGCACCTGATGGCAGTTACCAGGTATTTAATTTCTGCTCTCCGTGTAAAAAAGAAAATTCACACTTCCTCAGCTTCGTGTTTCTCTCACCTGAAAATTTCAGTTTCGTATGATTCAATAAAAAGATTCTCAGGTTTTGACGTCAGCCAGAAGCTATACTGCCGTGCTAAGGAAGAACGCCGTATAAACCCTCAGGCGTTGCCAAATTTCCTCCGCGATATCACGAATTTTTGGGAAAATGTTTAAATATTTTTCTCCCAAATTTTCAGATAATTTTGTTCGCAATTTCACCTAAAGTTCCTGAAAATGTCAAGGAAAAATATTCATAACTTTCTTCTTTACTAAACGTTTTATCGGAGGACATTTGGCACCTCTCGAATATTCATACGGCGTTTTTCCTCAGCACGGCAGTATAAAGCACAAATCGTAAAAGGAACGGGGAAACAATTTTTGAAAAGCTCGTTTCCACACCACCTTAGGATAGTCCGATCAGGTAAATGATACGGTACTGCTCCTGGAGGTAGAGCTTTAGGCGCGCTTTTTTTAACGTGGTATCGCCATGAGCCCTAATCCACGGGGGGGGGGGGGGGGGAGGAAAAAAATAAAGTACTTACCAATGCTGACGCAGCTCCATGCTTCCTCTGCTCCATGCCATTTTTGATTCTGCTAAAAAGCAGCTCTGCTCGGAAGACGGAAGTAGTGCCCGCTAAAACTGCTTAACGATTATAACCCTTATTTACAAATGAGGAGAAATTAAACGGTATCTTACCTTCGGTTGCGGGAACGGCAGCTGCACCTGAAACAGAAAAAAAAAAAAAAAAAAAAAAAAAAAAAAAAAAAATTCGACGATCCCGGTACGATGATCCCGGTACGATGATCCTGGTACGATGATCCCGGTACGACGATCCCGTTACGATGACGGCCTCCCCCAACCCCGGCTTCAGGCCCCTCCGGCCCCCAGGTTCCTTTCCCACCTCCTCCCTTTTTTTTTTTTTTTTTTTTTTTCCACTCGTGGCTTGCTGAGATCCTCCGGGGCGTAACGCCCCGGAGCCGCCGTCGCCGGCAGGGGCGCCCGCCGGGACCCCATAAGGGTCCGCTGGGCGCCCCCACCCCCGACCCCCCGCGAGGGGGGAAAAAGCCCCCCCTTGCGGGGGGGCAAAGACCCCCCTCGCGGGGGGTCGGGGGCAGGGACGCCCAACGGACCCACGGGGTCCCGGCGGGCGCCCCTGCCGGCGACGGCGGACCCCGGGACGTAACGCCCCGGAGGATCTCAGCAAGCCAGTCGCGGAAAAAAAAAAAAAAAAAAAAAAATCCTACTCCTCCCCCCGTGATTCTACTCCGCGGCCCCTCCCCCCTTGGAAACCCTACTCCGCGATCCTACTTAAACCCCACGGACATCCCCCCCTCTCCCCGGGAACCCCCCTTAGGAAACCCTACCCCGCGATGCCGCACCCAACCCCGCGGACCCCCCTCTCCCCGGGACTCTCCCCCCTGGGAATCCTAGTTCCGCGATACTTCCCAACCCTACGAACCCCCCTTCCCTGGGAACCTCCCCCCTCAGCGATCCCTCCCCCCAAGCCCGAATCTTCAGCCGCATCTGAAACAAACAAGGCAAATCATGAATTATTAGTATGATTAGCAACAGGTGACAAAACTGGCTTCTACATTTCTATCTAATCCCTCATCCACGTAGTTAAAAGTTCTGTTCTATGATCATTAGTGGCATGGCGTGAATTGCGATATATCGATTTTTATGCCATTTAAACCTATGGAAAATGATCGATAAACAGGGTGTTCCCAGCGGACACCTTAATAATAGATTCTTTACCATAGGTTTAAATGGCATAACAATCGATATATCGCAATTCACGCCACGCCACTGATTATTACGCTGGACTTATAAATGCTAAAGGGAACTTTTTGCATGCAACATACTTCCTTTTAGCGTGCATAGGTCCATGATCCATTTGTCCATTTATCTCTTGTCAAAATTTTAGTCAAGGCACCATGCCAAAATTCAGATATCAAAGTTTAGGTATTACTTTTTCAAATTTAAAATGCAGTTCCGTGATGCTTTTGGACTATATCATGCAGCGTTAATTGCAGAAAGGTGGGAAAATAGTGCTGGGTCCACACTATTTTGTGAGGGAAACGAGGCCAAATAGAACTTTTGATTTCTATTTTTTCGAACTTTTTGGCCTTGTTTTCCCAGCAAAATTGTGTGGACGCAGCACTATTGTACCATTTGGCTTATCTACTACCTATTTTATTATTAATCACTATTGTACCACCTTGTTACATACCGTCCCCTTCTGATGTAAGGGCACATCTCAATTTCCATGTGAGCTCTATTTCGCATATAAAACCATGCTTTCTGAGGCTCATACGGAAATTGCGGTACTCCCTTACGTCAGATAAGCGACAATGCGTCCGGGCTACGTGGGTTTATGGTTTTGTTTCTCTCGTTAATTTCAAGTTTGCATTCAGCTGTAGAGTAACTGAACTGTATAACGCAAAAAGAAACTAATATTTCTGGCTCATTTAGAAAAATTCATGGCATTTATGTCTATGCTACAATAAACCGAAAATGATAATTCCTTTCTACATGATTCAGTCCAATTACTTTCAGTTGAATGCGGTATTGTTCGATAGTAGGTATCACACGAGAACTATGCATAACTTATAGGAATTGCAAATACTTTTTATCTCTTTCAGCAACTGAGGGCATTTAAGTTATGGATACGATAGAACAAATAGGTACACATTTTGGAGGGCACTACTTCCGTCTTCAATGGCTCATCATGCGGAGCATTTTCTTCGTTTTTTGCAGACCTGAAACAAACTAAGAATAAAAAAAAGAAAGATTAGTTGGAGCTTAACCTAACTTGAAAATAAAAAGTTTAGTGGAAGATTTATTTTAAATAGAAGTTGTGTTTTTATATAAAGAAATTTGATAAATATTTTTGTTTGTTTGAATACTATCCCCTTTTCTGTTGTTTTTAATATGATGATCCTTCGGGCTTTTTGTTCATGTAAAATCAATTTGATGAAGCTGATACCCATCTCTTATTCTAATACAAAATTAATTATTTATTTGGAATGTAATGTAGCTAATTTCTACTTTTGTCTTTTCTTTCGCTATTTGTTATGTCGTCGCTTGGCTGCGGGCCGATTGTTGAAATTGAAAGATAAGGCGATAGACAAAGAAGACATAGGGAGTATGGAGCTATCCTATTGGTTGAAACGGGTGGTTCCTTTAGACGAAGGGAGAAAATAATGGACTAATTATCGGGTCCCTCGTAGGTTGCTGTTACTTAGTCTATTACCTACCTCTTTTGTCCAATGCAACCGCCCGCTATCACCAATAGGATCCCTCTATATTTCTTTTGTCTTCTTTGGCTATAGCTTTGTCTATCAATTTCAATAATCGGCCCGCTGACAGAAGGGCGTAACTACAGATTGAGATGAGCCCGGAAAAGCATTGAATTGTGTGGAAGACAGGGTTCATTGCAAAGTGTAGCTACGCCCTTATGTCAGGTAGGCGACGATGTGAGCTACTAATAAAAGTCATTTTAAAGTGATTATAAATGATAAAAAAGTGATAAGTAATTAGAAACGACTCAGTGTTTCCTGCTTAATCATGCGAAAATCTATGTTAATATTTGCAACACTAAATATTATTAATGTGAAATTCAATGATCAAATGCGAGTAAAACAGCTTCCGCTGTGAGCGCTTCGTTTCTTGCCGATCTGAAAAAAAAAGATAAACAAAAGAAAATTAGGTAGTTTGAGGTTTACGGAATATAAAACGGAAACTAAGCTGAACAGTTTGAAAAACTGTTTTTCCTACTGGTCTGAAACTATGCAAATAGAGGAAAAGTAGTTTAAAGTATACAAGAAAAAACACTAAATAAAACAAGGTGAAACAATTTTGGAGGGTATGGATTCGATCGACATGAATCGATCGAAAAATGAAAACGTGAATCGATCGACGTGAATCGACATCGATCGACATGAATCGATCGACACCGATTCGATCGACAAATTATTAAAAAACCGGTGTCGACTCGATCGACATGAATCGATCGAAAAATGAAAACGTGAATCGATCGACCTGAATCAATCGACACCGATTCGATCGACAGTTAATTTAAAAACACCCGTGTCGATTCGATCGACATGAATGGATCGAAAAATAAAAACGTGAATCGATCGACATTGATTCGATCGACAAAATTTCGATCGACTCACGGGTTTGTCGATCGATTCAAGGGTTTGTCGATCGATTCACGGTTGTCGATTGAATCGGTGTCGATCGATTCACGTTTTTATTTTTCGATCCATTCATGTCGATCGAATCGATACGGGTGTTTTTAAATTAACTGTCGATCGAATCGGTGTCGATTGATTCATGTCGATCGATTCACGTTTTCATTTTTCGATTGATTCATGTCGATCGAGTCGACACTGGTTTTTTAATAATTTGTCGATCGATTCACGTTTTCATTTTTCGATCATACCCTCCAACAATTTTTACTGTGTTCGTTTCATATTCATCTGATAAAAAAATAAATGAAAGTAAAACACAGAGAGCAAAACTAGTGTCTTATTCGAGAGAGTAATAAAAACGCAGTCAATCAATTTTCCTCGTGATTAAAATGCTGAAAATTATCTAACCGCATCTCTCGTCAATTCAGAAAAGATACATACAAATGAGAAAGAAAAGCTGACGTGAAGCTTTTGAGGAGGGGAAAAAATCTGGCTTAAGAAAAAAGTTTAACAGTTAACAGTCTTTACAGTTTAGGAACTTTATTTTAGATTTTTAAAACTAAAAGTTTTTGATTTCAAAAATTTTAACTTTTACATTTTAGATTTAAAATTTTTACTTTTTAAATTTCATAATTTTTATTTTTCAATTTGATTTTTATGTTAATGTTTTACATCATTTCTTCCATTTTTTCAGACTCAATAGATCAATAGTGTATATATACTATAAATATTGTAGTAGTAGGCATATAGTGAGTAGTATGGTAGGTAAATAAGTATAGTAAGTACAGTAAGTAAGTAAGTAAGTAAGTAAGTAAGTAAGTAAGTAAGTAAGTATAGTATAAGTAGTAGTAAGTATATAGTTGCGGTAGTAATTATATATATGTATTATTGACCTATTGAGTATGAATAAATTGGAAAAATGATAAGTAGCATTAAGATAAAAATAAAATTGAAAACCAAAAATTTTAAAATCTATAAAGTGAAAAGTGAAAATTGAAATTTAAAATTTACAATATTAAAAATTTGAAATTAAAAAATTAAAAAATAAATGTTTGAATTGTAGAGCATATAAATTTTAAACTATAAATTTTCTTGCAGTAGAAGTTAAGAATAAGCTGTTATACACAGTGTACTCACGGATTAGAACCTGTAGTGTAAGCGACCACTACAACACAAGACAACACAACACAACACCACGCAACACTACCGACTGACCAACTGACTGACCCACTGACCTGCTCACCCATGAAATTACTTCGCTTGCTGAAACCAAACTGACAGAAATTTAGGGTTGGGTTTGCCCTTTTATAATCTCGTAAACTGCTGGCCTGAAGCCACCACAAACAATCCCACCCTCCCCCCCTGGCTGACCCCTCTCGCAATTAGGATGTATTCCAGAAACTTCTTCCTTGTTTTCCAATGGCGGAAAATCCGAGCTTTGCGGGATTTCAGGAAGGGGTGCATTCCATCACTTTCGGATGCGGCCAGGCGGGTTCCTTTGTTTCACTGAGATGGATGATGGATCTTACGTGTCACTGTAATCAGGACATGGAAATCCCCTGTTTTGTTTCTTTGGCGGTCCGGTCAAGAACCTCCGGGCTGCAAAACAATGGGAAGGGGGGGGGGATCGTAAACAGGAAAAAGAACACGGAAATTAATTATTTCGAAAACACATCCGTTACAGTGAAAAAGCAAAAAAATACTGAACTGCAAAGAGAGAGAGAGGGGCGGGTGGCAAAGTCCAGAGAAAGTCTCTAAGTGGGTCGAATTTTGGAAAAAGGAACCATCGCAATTACAGTGTTGTAAAAAGATTGCTTCTTCATAATTATCAAAGAAATCTCCCAGAATAACAAATGGACTACATTTTGCAATTTGGAAATATAAATTCTAGCTCAGTTTAAAAACAATGTATGTGCCATTAGTTTCCCAATGCATATGAGTGTTTATTCATATGAGCCAAAATGTATAATTCCAAATTGCAAAATGCAGTCCAAATGTTCTGGCTTCTCACGAAACAATTGTTAGTTTTGAAGGAAAATACTGAAGGTAAGTTCTAACACTGTACATAGATTATAAGTAATTTTAAACGTACAGAAGAAGGTGCACGATCTTGAAAACACTGTAATCGCGCTGGTTCTTTTTTGCTAAATGCCATCCAAGTGAATTGCGTAGTTCCTCAAACAAAAGCGGTGCGTATCACGATAATATTAATATTATGTCTTGGTGAGGTATGGTATGGATATTTTTCCTTGAAATATTTAGATAGTTTTGATGAAATCGCGATTAAAATTCATAAACAAATTTTTTTTTTTTTTGGGGGGGGGGGCACAAATTCCCCACGAAATTCCCGTTTTATCTCACAAATTTTGGCAACGTCCGAGGGCTCATAGGACGTTCTTTCGCAATACAGAGTTCGGACTGACGGGATTTGAGTGTTGACTTCAAACATTTTTTCTGCCGATTGATTTTTCTGGCTATCGATGAGAGGTATTCTACAGCTGGACCTGCTCTCCCTAGATCAGGGTGTCTACAGATCCGGAAAACCCGGAGATTACTCTTTTTTTAGGGTGGCTCCAATGGCGTGGCGTGCTTTGCGATATATCGATTGTTATGCCATTTAAACCTAAGGAAAATGATCGATGAACAGGGTGTTCGCTACGAACACCTTAATAATCGATTCTTTACCATACGTTTAAATTGCAAAACAATCGATACATCGCAATTCACGCCAAGCCATTGCGTGGCTCGGAAGCAATCGTAATGCGTGTTTTTTAAAGACAGCCTGGAAAGTATGCAATCTCTTGCGCACTAATTCTTTGTCTTGCATCAACGCACGTTTTGCTTTCCTTCTTAATCGTTAAAGTCTCCTAGTAATTCTGTCGCGCTAAGGAAGAACGCCGTATGAGCATTCGAAACTTGCCAAATTTCCTTCAGTAAAATGTTCATTTTTGAGTAAAGTTATGAGCATTTTTTCTTGAAATTTTCAGGAGCTTTAGGTGAAATTGCTAACAACATAATCTGAAAAATTGGGAGAAAAATATTCATACATTTACTAGGAAATTCGTGTTTTATCAAAGGAAATATGGGATCGCCTGAAGGTTCATACGGCGTTTTTCCATAGCACGCATCGCATCGCTAGCAGTATAGGATCTATGGTTTGTAACCATTGTGTTACACTGCACCGTTCCGAGTCTATCACATGGGGACTTTAACGCAGGAGTAGAAAAGTAGAAAAGCAGAAAAGCAGGAAACTTTAGGTGAAATTGTAAACAACATAATCTGAGAGAAAAATATATAAGTTTACCAGGAAATTCGTGTTTTATAAATGAAAATTTGGCAACGCCTGAAGGTTCATACGGTGTTTCTCCTTTGCACGGCAGAATTTGCCATGGAAGATTCGGATGAACACCGGCTAAAAATAGGCGGATTTTCATCAAGTTCGACACAATTTCATTTCTGTCGATCGTATTAAACAATTTCCATCGGAAGTTCCAATCTTATTATACGTTTAATTTTAAATCATCATAATTTGTTCAGCTTGAACTAAAACTCAACTTAAAACAATACCCAAAAATAGGGCAAAAATTCCAAATCTGTGGTGGGCGCCATCAGGCCTTCCTACTAACTAAAATACCAAACTAAAATACTAGGTTTTCCGTGAATTCAGGCAATAAAATATGGCAACACCGGCTTTTTTGGGGGGCTTTGAATCCAAAAAAGTTTTTTGAGGAAGGTTTTGAACACCCACGTCAATTTATTGTCAAAAAAATTAAACTCTGGCGTAAGATGAGTCGCTTTTTTAAGCCATTTTAAATAACGACGAAAAACAGGAAAATTCTAAAAAGTTTTTTTTAACAATGAGCGCAAAGTTTGACATCAACGAAAATTGGCCAAAGTGACTCTCTTACATCCCTAATGAATATACTTGAAGAAATTTTTTGTCCTCCGAAGGGATCGGTATGAAACAGCGCTTTGAATGCCGAAAAACCCGCATTTTTCGCCAAAATTGGCTTTTAGACCCATGTTTAGGCCAGTGATAGACCCCGAAATAAATCGGAAAAGACCAAACCATTATGCATTCCGTAAAATATAGACCTTCAATGACCAAAAATTCGCGGAGTTGAGAAATTTCAGGGTGGGCCCAAAAAAGGCCTTTAACGATACCCCTTCTTTACCCTAAAAATTTCGCAAAAGGTGAATAGATATTCAGAAACACGTTGGGACACTGTAGAATTCTTCTTAAATTTTGAAAGAAGTATACCTCTTCGAAAATTTCTATCTCCTTTCAAGATTTTCATTACAGAGGGATATTTTTAGTAACTGCGTTTCATTTTCTTCCGTCGTCAGATGCTAAAGAGTCTCCAGTCTGGGCATCCTCGACTTCAATGGCTCATGGCTCAACTCCCTTGCCATAGACAAACGAAGGGGGAGTCCAGGGGGGCCTGGCCCTCTTAGAACTGAAAATAGTATCATATGCCCCCCCCCCCAAAAAAAATAAAAATTTTCCAGATGTTTTGAATGCAACAATTTGCAAGTATTTTGTGCTGAAAGTATATATTTAAAAAAAAAAAAAAAAAAAAAAAAAAAAAAAAAAAAAAAAAAAAAACATAATTATTCCACAGAAATTGATGGAAAAATTCTTTATGGAAGCTTTAAAATGCGTCCGATTAGTCGTATAAATTCTAAAATTTCTCGGGGGATGCCCCTCGGACCCCCCCCCCCTCCATGCTTGGGGCCCGGAACTTAAAACTGGTACCAGGGCTCGAGATGGGATGTGGCGAGCCTGCATGAAGGCTATTTCAATTGTAATCTTCCGTCGCATTTCTAAGGCGCAATGATACAACTATTTGAACTCTCCGGAATGCGTGAGGTATCACTCCGCATTTGAAGGCGTTTTCAAATCAGCCAAGTTCCGATACCCGGATTATCGTTTTGCATAGTTCATATTCTTTTGTTATGTTCCGTGCCACTTGTTTATTTTTAATCCTCGTTGAAGAACCACCCATTTGCTATATATAATTCTAGCTGAAGCGCACTTCAGCTCTGCATTCACCACTGCAAAAATTTCAAAGGAAATCGACACGCCCAGCGTGCATGGAGGCTATCTCCATTTAAATCTTCCGTTACATTCTTTCGGCGCAATGATACAACTATTTGAACTCTCCGGAATGCGTGAGGTATCACGCCGCGCGGTTTCAAAACAGCCAAGTTCCGTTATCGGAATAATCGTTTTGCATAGTTCATAGTATTTTGTTTCCTTTTCTAACCATTTGTTTAATTATAATCCTCCCATAAAAATCACCCGTTTGCTAAATACAATTCTAGCTGAAGCGCACTTGAGCGAATTCATGACTGCAAAAATGATAACGGAAATCGAAAAGGCCAGCGTGCATGAAGGCTATTTCATTTCAATTGTAATCTTCCGTCGCATTTCTAAGGCGCAATGATACAACTATTTGAACTCTCCGGAATGCGTGAGGTATCACGCCGCATTTGAAGGCGTTTTCAAAACAGCCAAGTTCCGATACCCGGATTATCGTTTTGCATGGTTCATATTCTTTTGTTATATTCCGTGCCATTGGTTTATTTTTAATCCTCGTAAAAAAACCACCCATTTTTTCTCGGGGGATGCCCCTCGGACCACCCCCCCCCCCTCCGTGCTTCGGGCCCGGACCTTAAAACTGGTACCAGGGTCCGAGGTGGGATGTGGAGGGCCTGAGCACGAATAGTTGTATCCCTACGCCGTCATCAACGCACGATATATCCTTTGCTCTGTTCCCATGTTGTGTTGGTTCCGTCCGTCTTATTTGTAGTGGTGCTTCAAGGGATACGTTAGCAAGACAGACGAAGATAGGAGGGATGTAATCGAACCTTTTGTTACCTTTTCTCTCGAATCCAAGCGATACCCCATTGACGGCATCAAGCGGAGCATTGCGAGTTCACACATTGCGCCTTCAATTTTGCAGATACAACACGGACATCCATCAAGCACGAATAGTTGTATCTCTGCGCCGTCATCAAAGCGAGTCCTTTCTCTTACTCTATTTCCATGTTGTGTCGATTCCGTTTGTCTTATTTTTAGCGGGGCTTAAAGGGCGGCGGGAGCAACACAGCCAAAGTATGACTTGGATTAAATAGTTGGCCAAACTAGGTATCGGGTGAAAAAAATTGGGTTTAGTGTCTAGCTACCAGTGCTCTGCACTCATTCCGATCAGATCCCCGCTAACATCCTTAGGCAATGTGAGTGGCATGGAAGCAGTACACTGAAAAAAAATTCTCGGCGTTTTTATCAAGGTCCGTTGGTACCTTTACAATCTCACTTTTTTTACCAATTATTGGTAATTTTACCAAGACAGACTGGTAAGCTTACACCGAAAAAAATAATATGCTGTTTTAGCATCTAGGATGTCAAAAAAGTGTCTGGTGATCCCAAGATGCTGCCTTCACTGCCCCGCAGTTACTTTTACATCCTGTGAATGCAAATTCAACTGCGGGGGCAGTAAAGGTAGGATCTTGGGATCACCGGACACATTTTTGACATCCTAGATGCTAAAACAGCATATTATTTTTTTCGGTGTACCTAAAAACCGGTATTTTTACTGATTTTTTTCAGGTAAGAATACCACTTTTATTGGTAATCAATTCCCGGTAACTTTGCCATTTTATCTCGATAATTCTACCACAGTCGATAAAAAATATTGGCGTTTTTACCAAGGTCCAGTAAAATTACCGAGGAAGTTCAATAATTTTACCGAGATTTCTCGGTAAAATTACCAATTCCAAAAATGGTAATTTTACCAAGAAAAAACTGGGATCAAATAGAACCCTGAATTCTTGGTAATTTTACTCTTTTCTTAGTAAAAACACCGAGATTTTTTTTTCAGTGTACTAGTTGGATGCAGCAGATCCAGGTCGTGTTCATTCGTTTAATTGTTAGACATAGCATTAACGATCTGCGTGCTGTATTCATCCTGACGCAGCTTCCCCATAATAATATGTCTAGGCAATTCAAGAGCCTAATCGAGTAAAATATGCTGGCGTGAACAACTTGTTCGTCTCAAACAACTTTATGCGACAAGCTCCCGTTATTTGCTAAAGGTATCCTTGATTTATAATGATTTTTTTTTAATTCACAGTAAAAATAAAAACAAACACGAGAAAAAAGAAATTTTACGATGGATTGATGTGGATTGAAAAAAATGATTAGGTACCTACATCTTTTTTATGTGTAAGATTGTAAAAAAAATAATAGTAGTTTTAAGAGTAGATAAAAAGTCGAGGAAAAAGGTTCACGAATTGTACTTCGAAGTAGCCGCCCGAAAGAAAGAAGATTACCTAAAAATTGAAAATACAAATAAAAAAGAATTATTTTCCCCCTAAACACGCGAGGTGAGGGGTTTTTCAAGTCTCGAATAATCCAATTTTTCTCCTGAGGTACATATCTTTCCCATAATATGAGTCGCTTTAAAGATACCTACGTAACCAATTTTTAGTAACCCGGGGGGGGGGGGGGGGCAGGGCAATTGATGAAGTTTGATTAAAAACATTGCGGCATGCAAAAACTTGTTCGCAAATGGGTAGCGTTTTAAGACAGAAATCCCATTAAAGTGCAGTATAAAACGTTCGCCAACTGCACTCGAGCAGAGTCGGCATTTAATATTGAGCGAATCTTTCTCATGCGGAAATTTAGCTGCATATGCGAAACCATCCAATTCTGGGACGTGGAGTATAACCTATATTAACGGCACCAGCTGTGACCATCCTGAACATCTGAGACGATCCTTAGACAAGCAAGGAGGTATAAATTCCTCAAAGCGTGTCGTTGCAGAAATAGTCGGAAGTCATAAACCGTGCAAAATCTGTCCTCGACATTGTCATCATTGTTCGGCCTTTTACATTGTTTGCGACACGCAGGCTGTGGAACGGAACTTGTACGTGACGCTTCGATTAATGTAGGAACAAGAGAAAAACAAGATCATTTCAGCTATCAGCTTTTTACAGTCGGACATTTTATGCTACCCCATCTTATCATGTAGACAAGGCGAACAACAAAAAACATGAGGAAGGTAAGGGTGATTTTAGTTTTTATGGTATTTCAAATTTTTTGTTTCGCTCTTTCGTAGCATGCTCATACTTTTCCTTTTTGTAAATTTTCCTTGAAATTTTACGTAAAGACCAAAGTGAAGATCAATGATACTCCCAAACCACCAAACCACGTATCTCGTTTGCGGTGCTTAAAAATCCTCCTCCCTTCCTCCCCCTCCCCCACCACTGATACTATTTGGTGCCAAGTTTTACGAAAATCCGTCGTACGGGAGCTGAAATAGGCGAAATAGCATTTTAGCAACTTCCGCGCGGCGCCGCACAGTGGATCGAGTCAATAGGAGAGGTCGGACAAAATTTGGAAACTTTAAAAGCTTGTAACTCCGTTTATAAAAAAATTTCGAGTTTCTAAAAGTGGCTCCATTGGTTTCATCGTGAAATTTTCTTCTAGAGACACCCCTTAAAATTTAAAATCTGACGAAATAAACATCAAAATTTGCAGTTTTAGTCCAAAAATTCATGTCCGACCTTTCCCATTGTTTCGATCCACTGTGCGCCGTTTTGAATTTTTGAATTTTGAAAATTTGAGTTTCTCGTCAAAAAAAAATGCGATTTCGAACGGAGTACCACACTTAAATCAATCGAACAGGAGCCGAGATAGCAGTTTAAGCCATGTCCGTTTCCGAATTTTGAAAACTTGACTTACAGCGAATGACTTCCAAACTCTAAGTTCAGAATCAGAGTTCTTGCTAAAAATCGAAGCAATTTTGCATGTATCTTATGGTATGGTAGCATAGCTCGATGGAAAAAAGGTAAACGTAGGCGAACAGATTCTATCGTACCCGTCCGACATGGGTAAGTAAGTATAGGCACAGAATTCAAGCCTTTAAGCTATGCCACCGAGCGCCGGCGCCTAGAGGCGCCATAAGCATTCGGTTTCGTTCAGAAAAATTTCCGAGAATAAAAATTTCTTCTTCCATACTCGCTGCCCCATTCAGTATAACCACCCATGTTGCCATATTGGACCGATATGCTAAAATCAGTACCTAAGCCTAGGTAAAGCCTCTTTCCTTCACGCCATGCTAGCGTACGATACATGGAATGGAGAATTTGCAAGGGTCTGAAATTTGATGAATTTCCTGTTTAAGTGGAATCCTCTGAGTGAACTGAACACGAAGATACCCTTGATTCATAAATTGAGCGATTATTAGAGGAGATATGACAAAATAACCGATTCTGCTAAAATACATGTGTTTAAATGGGAAATGCCGCCAGATGACGTCACAAGGCGGCGCATTTTCTCACTTTTAAATCAATTGTTCTCCAATTTCCCATGTCAGAAAAAAATTATGAAAAATATTGCGAACTCAGCTCATTAGGCACTTTCAGATGAAGCAATAAAAAAATTGCGTGCAAATTCTCCATTGCATCGATTTTTAATGAGGAATTCCAAACTGAGGTGAGATCTTGGCTATCATTCGTTTAATTCAAATTTCCAAAATTCCAAAATCTAAGATGGTGTACGTGGCCTAAAATGCTGTCTCAGCTCCTGTTCGAGAGATTTTTTTGGAACTCAGTATCGGGTATTTTTCACGGAGAAATTTTTTTTTTTTTTTTAAAAAAATTCATTTATTTTTGTCAAAATCAATTGCAGTCATTTAGGTTGAAAGAAATTAATTTACGAAGCCTTTGGATTGGGCATGCAGTCATGTATGAGATATTACAGGAATAGAGGGTGGCTGGGGAGAGCGGGAGAAGCACAGATCAAGTTCAAGCTATTGAATTTGTACAAATATTTATCATCTTCATTATTTTTACAATTAAGATATTACAGTCGAGCCTAGCTTTCTAATAAATAAATTCGACGGGCACAGCACAGTACACGGAGAAGGCAACTAGTATCCAGGCGTCTAATTATGACCAGGCGTAGTGCAATGGTTTTAATC
Organism: Bemisia tabaci; assembly: GCF_918797505.1. Taxonomy (NCBI): domain Eukaryota; kingdom Metazoa; phylum Arthropoda; class Insecta; order Hemiptera; family Aleyrodidae; genus Bemisia; species Bemisia tabaci. The sequence continues at coordinate 7,787,044 of NC_092796.1, read as the reverse complement.
ATCACAGCATAGTAATCAATATAGCTCACACTTTTATTGCTTGCCTAGACATAGCCCCCTCCCCTCTCAATCCCACGACCATTTGCCCAGCGCTCAAAAAGGAGGGAAAACGTCCTGAATATGGCTTCTAAATTTGGCGCCAAAACCGTTGATAACGCCCCCCTCCCCTCTAACGATCAACGGCCACGCGGCGCTTGTGGTGAGGATTCCTCGGTACTCCAGAGTTCCACGTCTGACCTTTGTGCGAACTAATTGAAATATTTTGGAAATTTCAAAATCTATTGCGTGATATTTTATGGGATTCTCAAGAATAATGATCGAAAATAAGTTCGGAAATTTCTTTGCGGCGAGGTGTAGAATATTCAAATGAGAGAGGGCGCGCAAAGGACAATCGATCTCAGCAAGGCTGCCAACATATCGATTTTCCACGAGGCTCGTCGTAAAATTGATGGTGCGCTTTTTGATCATTTTTTGATGACAAAATATATTTAAAGAGACTGATTTTAAAATTAATGAGCAAAAATTGATAAATATATTCTTCAAAACCATTTATGTGGAGCTTACTCTTCGTAAAAATCGTGAGTCAAGACTAGTGGAAGAAACAAAAGGTTGGCGCGCTTGGAATAATCGAGAAAATCACGTGACCCACGCTAAGTTTGTCAAGATTGCTTTTATAAACAGTGAATTTGTGAAAGTGGCTCTTGTGAATTGAATGGATGAAATTTAATCGAAAAGTTTAAATTACTTGAAGTTAGTGTGAAATTAATAGTGTTTTATCATGTCTGACCCCAGTACCGAAGTTAATTCTGAACCCACCGTCCCTTCGACCGAAGAGGTAATAATTTTGTGCGTTCGTAGATTTTCACGAGGATAGTCCGTGACTCCGTGATATCACGTCTGTGTTAGGCTTACCACAGGTATCCATTGCGGTATTAGGCTGTGCTGTTGGAATTATGATAGTACTCCATGTCTCGTGCCGCTTTTTGTGACGGAAAATCTGGATAATTTTTGTAGAATTTTACGGCTATTTCATGATTTCTGACTCTGATCTTCGATTGTCTGCAATGACATTGTCGGTACGGGTAGTGAGCTCATGGGAGCCATCTCTACACCGTCTGCCCAATGGCTGGTCGGGGTTAACGATCCTTTGTATCTCCGCTCTTGGTCGCATTAATTATTTCGACTGATCATTACTTGCTAGTCATACTCTCTGTTTCTGTTTTGCGTTATGCCTTTCGTCGATTCTCTTAAAATGTTGAACCTAGAACATGATATTAATTTATTTGCAATTTTCCATTTATTCCATGCAGTGTTTGCAACACTTGATGCAAAAAATTCCCTCTGCAAATCTCTGTGGACAGCTGCTGTTCTCAAGCTCATCAGGTGTGGCTCTATGTTTAGCATGTTCCCACCTAATGATGAGTGCTAACTTAATTTCCTAATTGCCTCTGAAGAAATGAAACTAAAGCTTCCTCTCATACTTATCATCATTAATGTCTACCATTTTAAAGTATGATGCCATTTTTTGCAACGCTAATTTCCCTCCACGAGTGAGGCCCAACTGTATCTTCGAAGCAACAAGCACTCGCAGAATTCAAATGAAAGATTCTGCTCCATCGCTATTTCTTTATCTTTTTTCCTATGTAACTCAAGCACTCTAAAACTAATACACTTTTCCTATGCTGAGAATATTAATGATTCCTAACCATGGGCAGAATTGAGTGCTGCTCATTCCCTAGCCTAGTCCAAGTAGTTGCTTTTCAAGAGTTCAATGAGATTAAGAGTCAATTTTTGGCCATTAGGAAATAGTGATCGTACAATCTTCAGACATTTGGAATGGACGTGGCAATGAATAGTTTTGAGTTAATGTCTTCGACTAATTCTTATCACGATATATCCTACATGTAAACAATTTGAGTAGATATTATAACCTCAAAAATCAGTTTCTGCCTGCAATAAACTGCGCTATTTGCTGTTTAGTTGCCAATCCATCAATTTTTCGCATGAAATATCCGCCCACCGTGTTACTCTTTTTTCTTTCCTTCCGCCGGTGTCATGAGGATTTGTTAGGGTATCTGAGGCTAGATGAATTTGGAACTAGATGTTCGTGTTTCAACCCCATCTCACTTTGTCAATCCAGTCTTCGACGGTTTTCATGAATATCCCATCAATTTCTCTCTCCTTTCATCATCAAAATCATTTCGCCTCACGTTGCAACTCTTTTGATTACCAGTATTGTGCAACACGTTGCGGCTATTGTGCAATCGGCAAATTACTGAAGAGGTTCTTCCGGACTGAACCTCGTGTATCGACTATATCATCGCACAAATGATGTAGTTCACTCAATAACCAGTGCGTAACAGAAATTTCTAACTGGGCTATTTTCAGCAGACTTTCAGCATGTCAAACAAATTTTAATTTAATTGAATTCTCAGGATGTTTTTGTGAAAAACATTTGATTTAGAACTATGTATAGTACATTTTTTTTTTTGTTCAATGTAAGGCAAACTGTCTAGATAGGTGTGTGTTCTTTTTCATTGAAGATTGTGTTCAAATCAATCAAGTACTGATTGTAACCTTTATTTTTCAGACTACTAACACAGATACAAATGACTCTCAGGAAGCAGAAAAGCCAGCACCAGCCAAACGGACAGGAAAGAAAAGATCGATGAACTCAGACTTACAAATTGCGCAGGAAGCAGAAGCTCTTCTTAAGGTAAGCACCATTATTTTATCGGATTCGCTAAGGCCTTGTCTCCACGGGACGTTTTCATGGGATTTGTCCCAAGTTCGAATCGCAGGAATGAAACTTCTGGGATTTTTCCCAGTACAGTCTCCACGAGACGGGGCTCATATAGTTCTGCGACTAGTTTGCGCGGGAAGATAAATTAGTTAAAGTTGAATATCTAACCGGGATTAAAATAATAATTGCACTCAATTGACAATTAGACACATTATTTTAACTAAACAAACATTAACAATGGAGTAATGAATAAAATATCGTATGATTCGTTTTCACTTCTTCTTCTCTCAGTGGGTCCTCGGGGTACAAGTACCATACTTGGCACTGGGAAAAATATTGATTAACTCAATATTTTTCCCAACTTCGTAAGTGGGATTTTTCCCAGGGACAAATCTCGTGAAACGGCCCGTGGAGACAAGGCCTTAGTATCTTGTTTTCATGTTCGTGTACATCAGACTGATAAAGCACAAGGATTAAGTGTCAATGGCGAGGGAAAAACTAGAACCCATCAGGAAAGAAAATATATGTAGAGAATTGAGATAATTGATGTTAGAAGAAGAGAGTCTTGCCTTTTTTGCTTCATAAAATTGATATTCTTCCCTGAGCTCTTAGGAAAAGTCTAGAAACTCAGTGAAAAATGAAAAGAATCTGATCCTAAGCGTCGAACTACCTTTCAAAAATCAGGTAATGAAAGAAGTTGATAATTCTTCAAATCATGTAAGTATTAGACAAACGGGTAAAAACAATCACTTTAATGTGCTCACTTCTTTCATCAGTCTTCATTTTCATTTGCAGTCAATAGATCATGAAGTTAGATCATGTCATCATTTTTAACTCAAGAGTACACTCTCAGCAGAGGAGACGTATCAGTAGGTTAATGAAAGTAAGTACTCATAATGTAAATCATAATAGCATAGAATTACTCAAGTTATTGGAATATTTAGAAAACTATACTCATTCCTAATTAAATTGCCCCCAGTTCAATTTTTTTCTCATTAACTTTTGTCTTTTTTCTTCAGGGACTGTCAACTCCAGACACTGAAAATGAAGGCCGTCGGACAACAAGATCTCGAACTCGAGGCTCAACCACACCTGTTGCCACCCCTCCGCCACCTAAAAGAGAACGCAAGTCGGCATCTGGAACCAGAGGAGGTATCTATTTTTTTTAATTTATTTATATATTTTTTTTTTAAAAGAAAATTTGTGTCACCACTTTGACTCTACGGGAACTTGCCAGGGGTGGAGATAACCTCAACAAACTATTTGAATGCAAAGGAAAGCTAGCAAAATAATGAAAAAACATTCGGTTTGAGGATTCAAATAGCTTTTGAAACTGAATTTGTTAAGACGTCATTTTTTTTGTTTTTGTTCACAAGTATCTAAAAAGCAATGAAAAAGGTCTCCCCAGAGACCTACTCATTAGAGCATATATTTCTCCCGGCAAACAAAATTTACAATTTTCTTTATTTTTTGTTTCACCCTTTCTCAGCTTAATTTTCTGTTTGAATGGAACGTCTTGTCCCAGTTTATCTGAATGATGTTACCAAGGCCGATCATAACGCAGTGCCTCATCGTCGTACGCGCTCCTGGAGTTAATCTTCAGTTGTAGCCGTTGGTTTGATGTGTCTGTAATGATAGAAAAAATTCCTGAAGCGATTTCTAAGAAACTGACAGATCAACACATTTTTGCTACCATGTGGTACCCGCCGAACTGTATTTTTCAAGTATTCAGCTCGAAGCGCATGAGCATCAATGTGCTCAATTATCTTTGTATATTTTGTGACCACATGATCTTGAGCACTGTATTTCTTAGCTTTAACATGTTTTTAGTGTTGTTGATTTTTACCCAAAAATCGATTCAATCGAAAGTGCCAATTTTGTCCAAAAAATTGATTATTCCCTGAAAAGTCAAGGCCGAAAAATCGCTGTGAAGAAAAAATAGATTTTTAGGATGAGTATTGTGCTGTTCATTTTTCCTAAATTCTCGCATCACTGAGCGTTGAGTTTCGTTGTTCCTTTAATTGGAGCAATTTTGATACCTTCTTTTAGTTTTGAAGAATAATTTAGGCCTGTTGCTACCAGAATTATTCAGGAGTACCTGAAATTTTTGTTTGTAAAAAATCGAAAAATTTCGATTTGTGAGTAAAAAATCATTTCAGCTGCAAAATCGTGTGCAAAAAGTCGATTCAATTTAATGGATTATTTTGTGCATAAAATCGATATCTTTCAAAAATCGAAAAAAAATCAACAACACATGGCTATTCTGTTATCCATGAATTTGATTTGCAGGTAGAAGAGGGCGGCCGAAGAAGGAAGAAGTAGAAGTAGAAGAGCCAGAAGAAAATGATACTGCAGAAGAAGAGAAGAAAGAAGAAAATAATGTTGACGGAAAGGAAAACAATGTTGATGCTAAAAAGAAAGACGAAGAACCAGAAGAGAAGGAAGAAATAGGTGAGTCTTTTTTTTCTTTTGTCTGCTCAAGGAATACAGAATGTTAGTTAGCCCTATCATTCTGAAATACCTTTTTTCCCTAAATTTTTAAGCAAAAGTATTTTATATTTGTCCTCTTCCATCGTCATATGTTGAACAAAAATCACTTGTTTCTTGACACCTAGAGCCTTCCTATTTTTACAATTATCATTCCTCTCCTCTTGTCCAGGGTTGCATAATCAGAAAATTTCTGCTCCCAAGCATCTGTTATATTTTGTACTGCAGCAAGCTTCCAAAAACCCATTGTCAGTCCTGTTGGTAAAAATTTTCCCCAAAAAATCAGGATCATTCTATTTGAAAGGGATGCAAGGCAGAAAAAATTTAAACCTTTTAAAAATTTTCTGAGACATTTAATCAATCTTTTCGTTCAAGCTTGAACAAGAATTGAGTCCTTCCTGGAACCTGAAACTCAGTGTTTCTGCACCACTTTGAAGAAGGGAGAATAAAAAAAGAGGGGAAAATTATATTCTCAACTCTACATTCCTATAGCTTAAATTCGACCAGGCTAACTACATTACGTACCAACCAATTTTCACTTTTAACAGAAAATTTGCAATATTTTGCCTCAAAATTGTGTAAATATGTACTCTGTAATTAGAGGAAATTCTCAGAAAGTTTCAAAACTTAATGTTGCTCAGTTTTCTATTGGAAAATGAAACACAAGAGGGTGTTAGGTAATATTTATGTAATTCGATTATGCAGATCCCAGTTATGTTGTACTTGTCAAAAGTATTCAAGCACACTTATCAGTGGCTTATTCGTCCATATATCTGTATTGTTCAAATGAGCTTTAAATTAATCCAAAGCTGCTGTTTTGATCATTCGTAGACGGTGCAGAAGAAAGCACAAAAGAACCAGAAGCAAACTCGGAAAGTGAGAAAGAAGTCTCGACAACCGTTGCGGAAGCAGGAGAAAAAGACAAGAGCAAAGAGGAGAAACCAGAACCAATGGAAGTCGACGCAACTGATGCACCTTCAAAACCAACTCCTACACCAACCCCTGAATCAAATAGTTCTTGTGTCAAGAGTGAAGAAAAAAGTAAAGAGCCGGTATGTATTTTGAAATTCAATTCAGAATTCATTAATGATTTCATTTAGTTTCTTGCATTTTTTTATGACAAGACAGTGGCTCATTCTTTTAACTACATAGTAGACAGTACCATTTTTTTTTGTAAAAATAAAACCCCAGAAGTGACGGTTACAGCCACACAATAAAGCCACAGTAATGATTTGTACATTATGATATGGTCATCTTAACTTTTTTTTTAATGAAATGACATTCTACCAGGGAGTTTTAAAGTAGTAATCCAAGTATCACTGATCGTCCACTTGCCATCCAGATAGAAACAACATTTTTGCCATGGCATCATGAAACTTCAAATGGCCTATATCAGCGGTATTTTCCTCCAGGCAACAAAATGCAGTAAAGCTGAAATAAAAATAGATAAATTTATGTTTTCGCCATTGAGTTTTGTAAGTCCGAAAACTTGCCGAGCTCTTCGTGAGTTCTTCAATGGACTCATGAACAGGTTATTCGTTTTCCTCGAGATGAATGCATTATTTTTAAACATAGTGTTTTGAAGACAGCTAGGAACTTTAATCGGTTATGGCCTAAAAGGAGATTTTTCCATGCTGAGATGATAGCTGTCTTGCTGAGGTCTTTAAAATCTGGCTTTTACTACCTATGCATTTGGTAGATATTGTTCAAGTCAATTTTGTCTCGGTCTCTTTTGACAGTAGATGAAATGTTCTTTTATTTATGTTCTTTTAGGAAAAGAAAGAAGAGAAGCCAGTTGAACCCCCAGTAGAAGAAACTAAAAAAGAAAATACTGAAAATACATCACCAGTTGTTGAAAGCGGAGACCAAAAACCTGCCGTAGAAGAAGAAAAGTCAGTAAAGTCAGCTGTTTCAGAGGAAAGTGCACCTCCGAAAACAGAATCAGACCCTGTGTCAGAGCCTGTTAGCTGTCCGTTAATCCCTCCCACGGCGAACTAAACTTCCTCATTCTCTGTTGACTGCATTTTGTAAGTATACTCATATCCTCTCAGCGCATGTAGTATTTTTTAAAAGAGATTCTTGAAAGGTGAAGATGTTGCATAAAGATTATATAATTCATCATCTAATCATCATAATTCATCACCATCATATAATTCATCTGTGTAGTTTATGAGTTCTCTTCATCATGAAATCTAATGAACTGTGGAACGAAAGCGTTCAATTTAATTTTATTTTGGAGCACTTTGATTCAAAATTTTTCCCTAAAATTTCATGCCTTTAATGAATGTTGATGGTGAAACTGCATAAATACATATCTCTGCCTGAGGCGTTGCAAAATTTCGGTCATACTTTATTTTTTACATCAAAAACTGCTAAACACAGGGTTGCCACAGAATTTAGAGAATAAAATTCCCGGTTTGCTCTGTCACATTTTTGAAAAATTCCGAGACTCTTGAGGGTATGCCACATGCTCAAAAAGACATGATTGGAATTAGTCTTCAGGCACAATTGTTGTTCGAAACGTCGAACCCATTCCCAAAAAGGAAGTAAAGGTGACTTGCCAATTTTCCCCTGACATTTTCTCTGGCATTTCCAGGCTTTTCCTGACTGTTGCAACCCTATTAACATCATTTCTTGAAAACTTCTGGGATTTTTCCTCTCCGTGTAAGAAGTTTCCTGTGAAAGTTTCAAGCCATGACTTGGTTCGGTCTGCTTAATAATGAAATCAGAGCAGAGATTTTGAAACGCTGTAACCGAGATATGCATTCTTGCAGTTTCACTGTCCATGTGCAGAAAATCAGAATAATAGTTGCTGAATTATTTTTCCCCTATCAAAATCAAAAAGTATGCTTGCAGGACTGTGGATTCTGCATCTAAAAGCGCGAACGTAGCAGGCATAGTGAAATAGGGCAGACATCCGTTAGTGGATTAGGAAATGTCAAGGAAACTGGAGAAATTCTTTTTATTCAGAATTTAGTGGAGTGAGTTAAGTGAGGCTCATTTGTAACATAGCTGTGCTCTCAGAGAAAAATGTGGAATATTTTAAAAATCGAACCGAACTTATGTGGGCTACATTTAACTGAACCCAGGAACCCAATGAAAACAAACTTAAGTCCGCGATATTTTACTCCGGAGAAAAGAAGGGGTTGCACCAAAAATCTCGAGAAATTTATTCTCCCTAAAAATTCATCAGACAGGAACGGAATGTGTTCATCTCTGAAGAGAAGTGCTCTTCAAAAAAGTTAATCAGAAAAAAATTAGAGTTCTGTTGTTTTTAAATGAAATGAATCAATCGTGCTTGTCTTAAAAAGTAATTTGTGTACCCACGCCCACACTCATGCTTACCTTTCTTCTGTTTTACAGGTACATTATTTCCTGATTCCAAAAAGTTCATCTGTAGTACTAATGACGCAAGTTTTTTTGTTCGTTTTCCTTTATTTCATGTCGAAATTGTAAAGAAGAGCACGTTGAATCTTACCAAAATTGAACTGGAAACTACGTATTATATTTTGAATCAGCTTGTAACTATAACTAATCTTTATTAAGAGGCTTCGGTCCTCTTTATGTAATATTTTTAAACCCATAATTTTACACTATGATGTTAATGTCTAGTAAATTAATGTTGCATCTTGTCCTACGAGGCTAATTCTTTACTTTTTGTCTGTGGGTAGCGTTTGACCGAAATCCTTGTACATTAATTTCTTTTTGTCAAGCGCTCCTCGTGGATCTCTCAATTCTGATCAAGAAGATAAACCTCTTGATCCTAGCTACTTTCTCTTGATGAGATATATTTGAAAGTTTGTGAACAACATCATACACGAGAGTAAAGAATCAGATCTCCTTGATATATTTCTCATTACTAGGTTTTCCTCATTTTGATTTTTTTAAGCTGATGTTAAATTTTTTCTTTTACATTATTTTACTTTTCCTTTTCCCTTATTTCAAGGAATTTTGTTCTTTCTTTCAATGTGTTATAAACTTCAGATTTTGTGTTTGTGTATGAAAGGGGGAAAATTTATTCAGAATAAATAAGTCATTTTTATTGTAATATAAAGAATTGGAAAGATTTTTGGTTTGTGTTTTCACTACTTTCAATTCCAATCAATTTGCTTTTGCTACATGCCATCTCTAACTTGATTAACTACCAGCCAGGATTAAAAATTAAACACCAAAACACTTATCATTTATTTTTGATGAAACTGTAGGAATGCGTACCTCGTTTGCAGTGCTTAAAAATCTGTGCCTGCATTTTATTTTATCATCGAAGAACTAATCTATGTTATTGCTTGAAAATGTTCACAAATTATTCTTCACACGAAGACAATCTAGGAAGTCAAGATATGACTTTGAGTATTTTTCCATTCAAGAAATGAAGTATATCAGGAAGTCTGTGATGTCTTGAACCAAGATATGTATTCTTTTTTGCGGTTTCACCGTTGATATGTGCATCTGTTACAAAATTTCTTGATTGTGAGCACCTCCTTAAATGGACCGCGTTTAGCAGAAAGGAACCAAGCCACATCTGCTATTGCCAAATTTCATTGGGCAGTTTAATTTTTCACATGATAAGGGTTGTGGGGATTTTCGTGAAAATTTTAATGAATTTTCTCCATAGTACGAGGCAAATTCCTCGATACTTTCAAAAGAATCCGCACAAACGTTCGCTCGTAAAAAATTAAATTGCCCGGCTCAATTTGGCAATAGCTGATGTGGCTTGGTTCCTTTCTGTTAAATGCGGTCCAAATACAAAATGAATCAATTAATGAATGAGCAATGGAATTATATCGCAAACAAATGTATGTAGCTTGGCCTTAGCAGACATCATAGTCTTACTGTTTGAGACCAACCTTGGATAAAGGAATTGTGTTGCGCAGAGGCAATTTTTTGAGAAGAATGATTTCTGTCATGGCTAAAATACACGGATTCATCATTCAGAGCGTTGATTGATGGTCAGGATTTGGCGGCAGGCTAAATCCTGATGTTCACCAAGCAACAAACTCATCAAACTGACGCCAGACTAATCGTGGACTTCGGCCTTCATTTTGTGTTGAAGTATCGGAATTGGAGCTTTTGACACCAAGTACTTCAGGATGCCCAAGATCACGTTTAGAGTGGCTTGATTCTCACATAAGAGTTCTCAGTGGCATAATAATTTGACTATTTCACGCCCTGAACATGGTTAACGAAAACTTAAAACTTTGGCCTTTTATTTTTTTTTTTTCCAAACTGCTCGTTAAGAACTCTGAAAACTAAGCTTCATGACTCCAGTCCTTTATTCTTTCCAAGAATACTTGTTTCAAACTTTGAAATACATAATTCCGTTTAGCCTTGAAACTTACGGGCATTTTCATGCCTACATTTTTGTTCCACTCCTTTAAACAATAAGGTCACTATCTCACTATGCAGTTCCCTAGCAAGAGGATTCATTTACCCTAGAACTACGATTATTTACACTTATTTTTTTGTCCATGTTGAGATGGCGGTTCTCCAAAAAAGGATGGAGAAAAGAGACTGAGAAAGAACAGTTTTCTGTCAAAAAAGATTACTTCAGATGATTGATGAAAAGGTTAAAGAAAAAATCAGAGTTTGCTCAAAAGATATTCAGACTAAGGCATTGGGGGACTAAAGCATGCCCTCTTGCAATCCGTAAATTGCTCATAGAGAGGCTAATTAAGCTGGTTGGGACAAAGGAAAATAATATATAGGCAGAAGAAAATTGGGGTTTTACTGCGTTCTTGGAATTTAAAGCATATCAAACAGTTTAGCAAGGCAAAGGTGCTAAATGATAAAAGATGTTGAGTGTTTTAGAACCTTATACTTCTTGGGACATGAGACCGATCAAGAAAATAATGTGGGGAGGTAACGAAAAAACAAAATACTGGTTATTTCTTTCTAAATAACATTTATTGTTAATGATTAGAAAAATAACATGCAGTATAGAAAGGTTCTCTTTGACAGCTCTCGCCTAAAATTTTCCAAGACATTACAAGGGGAGAAATCTTGAATTATTATTGAACCATCAAAAATTTGACAGTACTCCATAAACTGCAAGGGAATCAACTTCTTCTGACGTGAGGGAGCTTTTGAATGAAACTTGGATCTATGAAATTAGATCGCTCCCATGAATGATAAGTACATGGCATGTTGCGGGATAAGTGTACTGGCACTGAATGAAGTTAATGGACCACATAATAGTAAAAATCATGATATCACGAGACATGATTCATCATTAACATTTTATGCGGAGCGAGTTGAAAATATCAAAATCCAAAACTAACTCAAGAAAAATTAACATTTGTGGCTCACGACAGAATTGATCAATTCAAACTCCCAGCACATGGAAAAACCAGCAATAATGAGGGTTGATGAGCAGTCGGCTTTTAAGACGAATCTAGTACGTTAATACATATCTGATGCATTGATATACAATATCTTATGAGCTACGTTTCAACAATTTATATCTGCTCAAATAATGAAGATTGGATGAAGCCTTGGTAAAATCTGTCAACTCATCTCATATGCAGACCTTGTCAACTTGTGAAGAAAAATGCTATACACGGGGAAAATTGGACTACATTTTGCTATAAGGAAGTACTATTTCTGTCTTACTTTAGAAAAACTTGTGTGTCATTATTTTTCCCTCTGCAGATAGGTGCTTTGATGAAGTTACAAAAAATAGTTTTTCCTAATTGCAAAATGTAGTCCACTTTTTCTGTTGCCAAACATACTAAAAGTAGTTCATGTCATTGCACTTTTATGGTGAAAGGAAAATTTAAGTTGACAATCATAGGAAACGCTACTTTCTCACATTTATGTTAAATCCAAAAATGTTTAGTGCATCCACACCAACCTGTGCATTAGTTAAAAAGGAGATGCACGTATTGTGGAACTTCATTCCTGACCCTATTTTGAGGAGGTATAACTGCACTGCAGACAAATCATTAATTCTAACAAGACAGAAAAGGAAAATTAGTCCTGCTGATTCTCATTAGCATTAATCACAGACGTTGCAACAGGGTTTGAGGTTTGAAAAGTGACTTAGAATACTTTGAAAGACAACTTGGCGACAAAACTGCAATCCAGAAAAAATCAATCAAGTAGATTACTTAAATAGAAACTGAGCCTGAAGTAATTATGCCTAAATCATGCATTTCAGCCAAAGTTTGAGCGCTGTCATGTAAGAGACTTTCTGTAGATCCTAAATGCACCCAGAATAAATACTTCCTTTATGTACTTGTATTTATCAAAAATTAAAAACATTATGTATCTCTTGATAAAAAAGTATCTTCTCCGATAACTTTCCAAGGACTACCATTCCTCCATGTCAGTTCAAAAAGATTTTGTTGTGAGTGAATGTGCTAACCTTCGACTGGACCAAAAGTTCTTGGGGCCTTAAACAAACTCCCTTTCTTTGGTGTTCAGGATGGAAGATGCATCCTCTTGAACTAGGATTTAAAAAGAGAACAAATAAAGTTCCACTCTGGCGGACTGTGAAGTACTTCTTCCTAACGAAAATTCATGCTGAGATCACAGAAAAGAACTCTCTTTCAAGTTGCCATTAGATCAAATCAACATTGTTCAAGTCGGATACTGATGTAGATGGAAGAGACTCATGGAGCGATGGGTAGAATTTGCCGACAGGTTTTAGAGCCTCCTGGAATCAGAAATACAGAAATTTAGTTGTGACATTTAGTGGGAGAAAATAATGGAAAAGAGAAACCAACGGACGAAAACCGAAAACCAATGGAAGAAAAAAAGAGGGGGGAAAAAGATTCTTATTTCATAAAAGATGTATTGGAAAATGCGCATGAGTTGTACGGGGGTCATCCCAAAAGTAAGTTTACCCCTTTTATCACTCCAAAACTATAAAAAATAAGTCAAATTGGTAAAAATAAACTTCTTTCTTATATCCTCAGCCCTCTAGCGATACCAAGATTTTTAAATTTGAACCATTGGTTGCAGAGAAAATCAATGTTTACATGAACAACTCCCGGCGAGTTCCATCCACTGGACAGCGTGCTTACATGAGATGCATCGCATGTTGTCGCGCGTCGCTGTTGTCTCTAACATCTCCTTGCCAGGAATCCAAATAAGAAAAGTGCAATATTCTAACACATTTTCTGAGTATACATCAGTGAAAATGCACGGGGAACTCATGAACAGCTGCATCATGATCAGTGGATTCTTAAATCAGTATTGTGCGTTTCATTACGGAGTTGCCATTGCAACAGTCACCGATTACGAAATCCGCGCTGTTATTCGTTTTTTCTTTGCGAGTGATGATACTTGTGCTTATATTCATAAGAAGTTAGTTGCAGAGTATGGTAGTCTGTCTATAAGTTCTGTAATGGTCTGTAAATGGCGGAATTACTTTCTGAATAGGCGAGAAAATGTGCACAACGAAAAACGATCTGGACGTCCCAGTCATGCATTAGGAGACGATGCTGCAATTGATGCCATTAAAAAGATTGCTGAAGAGGATTGCCGGTACAAAATCAACGAAATTGGTGATCTTTTGCTTCTAAGTTTAGAAGTCGGATGCTCCAGTGTCGCAAACATTTTAAACGGAAAAGCTCAAACTGCGGAAAGTGTATGCACATATGCACAATGGGTAGCGCGGCGCATCGTTTGATGGACGGGACTCACCGAGTTGTTTACGTATAAATCGATTTTCTCGGCAACCAGTGGTTCAAATTTATAAAGCTTGATATCAGTAGAAAGCTGATATTATAAGATAGAAGCTCCTTTTTACCGACTTGATTTATCTTTTATAGTTCCGGAGATTCGAAAGGGGTAAATTTACTTTTGGGATGACCCTCGTATGATTTGATGAAGACTGATAGGCAAAGATATACTGAAAATTAGAGACACAATAATCATAACTGAGAGAAATTTTTTTGCGAATATTGTCTGTATTCTCTTTTGAAGGAGAGTTTAAAAATGGTGCCTTGAGCTTTGTAGTCATTCTTTTCACATTCTTTTTCTGTACCCTATCTATTAACTTCCATGTTTCATATATGAGCCTTTGGTGCAACATTTTTCTTTTATTAAAAATTAGATTGCTTCTATCAAGGTTAATACAGTAAAAGAAATGTACAGTACTGACGAAACGTAAAGGGACGGAAGAAAATTTCGACTTGAGCAGCTTTTTGTCTTAACCGTTCCTATACTTAACACAAAATTCTGAGTTAAATTTCGATATGGGCAGCGACTGCGCCTATCACGAAATTACAGAAAAACTACAGCATAAGCAACAACTACCTAGAGCACCGCTTTTGGAATTCGAAAACAAATCAAACGTCAAGTGCACTGGGATGAAAAGCATTCTGGTACTTGCGTACTTACCTTTTCGTTCTTCAGTTTTGTCATTTCTGCTTTCAGCTTGTTCAAAATTGCAAAGTTAGGTGAATTGATGAGGGCTTTGCTTTGAAGTTGCGTGATCTCCTGTTCTTCCTGTTTCTTCTCTTTCATATTTTTTATCCTTTGATTTCCATACAATCGCAGTAGAGATCCCCAAGTATGAATATGAGGGTGCAGTTTCTATGACATTAAAGAAATTACAAGATCAGTCATGAAAATGACTTTCATAATACTCTACCAGAAAAAAGGAACAAACTCTATTGATCCTGTACTTTGATAGCGTTCTCTTATTTGCCACTTTTGATTTTTTTTTTTTTTTGGTCCATTCAGGAAAAGTAGTTCATTTAATGGAAAAAAGTGAATTAAAGTGTTCACTCTTCCCATTTATGTGCATTTTCGATGAACAATGGAACGTCGCAGAATGATTCCCTTCACAATGCTTGGACAAAGGTTCTCAGCAATACACCCCTGACCTCTTATCCTCACAAGGACAAACACCAGCTTAGATAACCATCTCTCCGTTACAGTGATTAATATCGACCGCAGTGGTATTGCAGGCATTAACTATTGTCCAAGGAGTATGCGGATAACTCGGAGCATGGGACAAGAAACAGAGAAATTATTGCTCCTTTCTAGGACTTTCAATTCTTAGCCATGATTACTGATAGCTAACTTCCCGTATTTTTGCTGGAGAACATACCATGAAACAAGAGAACAAAAATCTATGCAGTTGAAATCTTAAAAGTCATGGACGACACATTCATTTTATTGAACTGAGCTGTTGTAAAATAATCGGGAATATTTCTCATCCATTATTTGAAACTGAGCAGCCGCTGGGGTCGAAAGGCGGAGATTAAAGAATGAACAAAGACACCTTTCTTATAGCACCAAGGACAATGAATCAGAATAGGATCCTGCAAAATTCATGGCCTGCATGGAGAAACTGTTCACAAACCCTGTAGAGCCACAGCTGGCTTTGCGGAAAAATTTAGTGCCACACTCTGCTGCAGAGCAATGAGAAGAGAGATCTCTTAGCTTCAACTTGACTTTTGGGACACAGGATCTCTACATCCGCTGTAACTCAGTGCAAATCAAACTTGTTGCAGAAAGGTTACCCCGAGAACGATGTTTTTGACTACAGGGACTGAAATTATAAGAAGTAATAAAATTGAAACTGCTTATTGATCTGCTTGAAAGCAATCCATGCTGGAAAATATTGATGAGAGAAAATCTGAGGTGATCTAATTGATGCTTCTTGGGGCTAAAGAGGAGGATGAATGATATGATCGATGACTGAGGGCGTAGTAATTTACCTGCAAAATTTCCTGAGAAGCTTTTTGTTTTCCGTCTCTCTTATTTTTACAGAGAACAGTTGCCGTATGCTTTCCTACAGTCATTTTGAACTCGTTCTGGCCATGACGGATAGCATTTACTTTGTAGTCAATATTTATTTCACCTTTCCCGAAATTCCTGCAAGATAAAAATATGAGAAAAAATTATATTTGAATCAAAACGCAATACATAACATAAAAAAGCTAAAAAATTTCATCCCCAGAAGCAAGGCAGATGAAGAAAGGTGGTCGCATTTCGAGTTGAGCCGCCATTTTTAAGGCTGTGATGCGCAGAGGGTACATGCTTTGCCATATAATCAGGATGTACCCGAAATATACCCAATGCCGTGTGACATAAAGAGGGTACAAAATGTGACCACCATTCTTTATCCTCCTTGCCCCAGAAGAGGGAGAATTTAACAGTTCTGGAGCAAGGAGGTGAACAATTTTTTTCAGCCATTGCATAAAAATCCTTCTTTTTGGGAGGGCTCAGCAATGGGCCTGTTGCAAACTGCAGTTGGAGCAAAAAGAAGAGTTACCTCTTGCGTAAAACGGCTCAAAAAAACGATGGGTGCATCAAAAAAGTCTGAATACACTCCTAACTTCACACTCTGTGTAAGAATTATGCATTTTTAAAGCTTCCCCTTCAAAAAGTTACTAGGGCAAAGATGAGCATTTCGTGAGAAACGTCGTTCCATCCAACCCTTGCGCACTAGGATGCTATACAATATTCAAAATGGCTGACACCAACCCGCCAAAACACACGAAACAAGGCGGGATTTTATCAACCAGTGTGTTGGGCGTTGACAGTTTCCTTGCGTTGATAAAGACCATGGTACTTCCTCATGATTTGCGCACAACAGCATCAGCTATGTTGAATATTGTGTAGCATTCTGGTGCGCAAGGATTGAATGGAAAGATTCCTCTTACAAAATGTTCACCTGTGCCACATTATCGTTTCCAAAGCGGGAAGCTTAAAAAAGCGCATATTTCTTCTGCAGATTGTGAAGTTAGGAAGGTATTTCAGACCAACCCGATGTGCTCATCGTTATTTTTGAGCCATTTTCCGTGAGAAGCAACTCATCTTTCTCCTCTGACTGAAGGTTGCAACAAATCCATAGAGCAGTCTACAATGGCCAGGATAGGTTTGGTGCGTGCAGGTAGACATTTTTATCGATGGAGTAACTTCAAAACTATGAATCTCAACTGCAGAATTTCTGTCGATCTTTTCCTATATGGAAAGAAAAAAAATCAACAAAATGGCTCGAAATTTTCCCTGGTTATTCTTTACCAGTCCATAGACATTGTGTGACCATTTAATGAAATGTATACCAAGAGAGACAAATGATTCAACGAAGCCCGTGATTAAATTAAACGAAGATAATACCTTTGCAGACACGTCAGGAGGATATCATGTGGAGAAAGTTCTGTGGTTTTTGCACAGAACTCAGCGACTCTTGGATCTGTAACTTTGACTTCATCAAAAACCTGTAAAAAGAGGAAAATACTACTTAGATATTTTTTTTCTCAAAATAAATACTTAATACGTTCATGGATGGTCATCTTCTTCCTGAGGAAGCGAGGGTGGTGTAAGTACATACTTACCTTTACTACATAGAAAAAAATTAGATAAGTTGTTTAAGCAGTCATTTTAAAGACCCCTTAACTTTTCCACCATTGAGTTATAACAGTTGCATCTTTCCACAAAAAATCCCTGACCTGTCAATCAATGGATTGTGGAAATCGAGGAGCAATTCCTGAGTCTAAAGGTACTTTTCGTTTTTTACTGCATATAAGCAAAGCAAATGCATAATTCGATGTAAAATTAGGCATTTTGCTAGAACAATTTTTTATGTGGAAATTTTAAAATTTGACTTTGGAGCAAAAACGCTGGATTACAAAAAACAGTCGTCATTATGGACATTTTTGCACCCATACTTCCCGCTCCCTTAAGCGTAACCTGGCTTGAACACTTCTATGAGTTTCCTCATTTGTAACAGAAGAAAATACAATGCATTTATTTCTGAAAATATATACAACATTAAAGTATTTCACTGGCAGTCGTATCCCACTTGGACTGTGGGCAATCATGGTAGCACTATCCATTATTATTTTTAGTGTCTTACTTTTTGAAGAACCGTTTAAACTTTATTTGTTACACACAACGCTCATAACTAAACTCCCTCATTTTCAGGAAACAAAAAACACTGTTTTTTCTTAACTGCAATTGGATGAATTTTATCAGATAAGATTGAATCATTCTATTGTGGAGCTGGGGAGATACATTATATGGTTAGATACAAATAGAATGGCCCTCTAAGAGAGCTATTGGTGTATGGAGCCTATGGCGATTATATATATATTTGATTGGCTGATACATTGGCATCCTATCCATTTTTTTATTTAGAGCTCTATCAGCATGAAAATAAAGATTGTCCAGAATGGATTATAGCTGTTTTCAAATATTGTGCGCTTGCTGCAATTGTAAAACTTAATGGAGGATACAATCAATAAATTTCCGATAACTTTCATCTACAAAATAAAGAAAGAATGAAAAGTCTACAGTAGAGTGATATTTTAATAGATATTGGCTGTAAGTTTTATCTTGAAATATGTGTGCTGAGCCAGTGAGCGCCTACTACATTAACATTGCGATATTTGATCACGTTTTATTCCCCAGAGGTGGAGCATAAAACATTAAGATTTTACTTACTGAAATATTGTGACTTTCTTCCTCGGTTTTTTCTGATTTTTTATCCTCAATTTTATCTTTCATTTGGGGGAAGAATACTTGTAGTGTATTCTTTGCAGCTTCTGTTTTGGCAAATTTTTTACTCGCTCCCATACCTGTGCCGTACTGCATTCCGTTAATTTTGACGATTGCCATGTAAGGCGCTTTTGCATTCTCTGAAATGACAGCAGCAAAAACCAGAATTAAAAGAGGACAACAGGGAAAGGATGAGGAGTGTTAAAGAATAATCAACATTAAGGCTTGGCTTAAAAAACAGAACTTGATAGAACTGGATATAAAGCATTTTGCTTTTGGTCTTGTAGTCTCCAATTATCTGAGGAACTTGAGTGGTACTGATTGATTTTGCTGAAAATTTCTTAATGAAAATTAAAAGACCTGAAGAATCCCTAGTCCTTCAGGGTGATCTAATTCGTTTTATACCTATTTATTTATCTATTTATTTATTTTTTTTTTTTTTTTTTTTTTTTTTTTTTTTTTTTACAAAAATTAAATTAGTATGACTAAGATCAAAATAACTGTTGAATACCAATTGAAACAGAAAAACGACTTGAAGAGTTGGCCATTCCCAGAGGACAAAACCACAGGTATGATAGTTGTAACTGCAGCATATGATAAAATAAAAATTACCACGGGAGACACTATTTAGCATTTTATTTCCTACCATAGAAGTTTATGGTAAAACTGGGAAAGGAATGCATTTTTGAAACTTTATTTTAAATTCAGTTTGGTTCATCTCGAAAAACTCTGATTGAGGATTAAAATGTTAAGCCTCGTTCTTCTAATCTCTTCGAATTAAAAAAAGGCCAATAAAACTAATGAAACTTACCTAGTTCTTTGAATTCATATTGAGGTTGTGCCTTTAATATTTGTTGTAAATACCGGTGGAGAATACAAATATAGCTTTTGTCGTTGGGATTGATTATCCACTCTTTCTTCACAGTATTATCAGGATCAGCTGAAAACATTATCAACCACTGAGTAAAAGAATAAGATTCTATTTGATAAAAGGACCCTAGAATGACTTTGTGAAAAATTGCAGCAGTAAAGGACTCATTGGGTGCCTTATTTACTTGTTTGTTCATGAACTATCTTAAAATAAGACTTCAATACAACACGTCAAATGGAAAAAATAAAGCAAAATTCAGATGCATCAAGGAACCTAGTTTTTCAAATTCCACTTGTTTGTTGGCTGGTGGTTTCATACCATACTGAGTCTCACTGAGTGTCTCAGTATGAATTAAAAATTAGGATGAACATCATTGTAGCTCTCTATTTCCTGCTGATGATTCAAATTGTTTGAACTTAATTTAAATTGCTGAAGCTTGATTGTACGAATATTCAACCATTAAAGCAAAAAAAATCAAATGCTTACTCCCGGTGAAAAATGGTAATGTGATGAGTTTGGTTCCACTTGGTAAAGTAGGAATTTCAGTCTGTTTCTTCTGCAGCAGTTTTTTCTTGGTTTTTATGTACTTCCTCCTATTTTCCCAAGTTCTGGAGAAAAAGAAGAAAAAAAATATAAATTATTGAAACTTTTAATCCTACAAAATTTTTTACCAGATATCTTCGACACTTTCAATTGATACAGAAAAAATACGGAAATATGCATAAAATCCTTAACATTTCTTGAGTTAAATTAATTGAGTCTAAATTATTTTCTTTCCTCAGAATTTGCTTGCTTGTCTCATTACTCTCTCCTTAAATTTCTCTCATTTGTTCAGTCTTCCTGAGAGGATGCAGAATATAAAAAATAGGTACACATGGAAAAGTGCAAAAACTAAAATAAACAGGTTTTTGTTTTATTACGAAAAGCAGCCCTTAACATTTTTTCGTGATTGAAAAAATTTACAAAATAAGAAAAAAAGATAGAAAAACTGGCATCAAAGCAAGTTTAAATTGATCTGGCACTTAAATTTTTAGTGTATCCTAAAAGCGCATACTTATTGTAAGAACAGAGCATAACTTATTGTAAGAAATAACATATTTACTCAAAGTTGGTTAATTTTTAGTGGGGAAGGGAGACCCGGGTAATTTTGCCTTCTTTGAACATATTTTTTACAGTAAATCAGGAAAATTTGGGAGTGTTATGTTACTTAGTTTCCTTATAAAAATAAATAAATTAAGAAAGAGAGAAAAAAAAATTAAAACTTGAGTAAACATCAGGCAACCTGGAATGCAGTTGGGCTAATTCTGGTAAATCAGTGCACATCATAACAGAATCCTGACAAGTCCGTTCCTTAATGAGCCTTGAGCTCCATAAGAAAGCCTATATTCTATGGTTTATTACGTAATGCACATGTTTGGTTTTGACACCTACCGATTGGACTCTCTCATTCATGTTGTCCAGTGAGAGGGTTTTAAGAAATGAGGAAAGATGCCTTTTTTTGGTGAAATAAACTTCTAAGATAATTTATATGCACCAAAATCACAAGCGTGTAGAAAAAAAAGTGAACTCACCTAAACCAACTGACTTTAATCGTTTTAAACCTGAAAAGCTTGGAACAATATTCTCGGACAGCTTCTGCAGGGAGCAGCTGCGCTTTCTGATTTTCTTGAACTGTTTCAATTTTGGGATTAGGAACAACTAGACCATTGATTACTAAATTATCATCTTCTTGCTTCGCTTTTTCTTCCAGAAGTTTGCTGTACTGTAGACAAGGAATGGCGCTGATTGGAATTTTGTGCCACTGTGAAAATACAAACAAGATGTGTTAAAAACCGAATTTCTTTGTGAGAATGACATTGAGAAAATGTGGGAGTACGGAGTAAAACTATGAGAAGCAAGCAACTAAAATACGAAAATTATAATTTGATCATGGGTGTGATATACGGATACGTTAGTAGTTTTATCAGTCATTTGTAAAGTAATTTAAGGCTACACTGAAATTGTAGACAACTACTAAAAACACCTGCATCTCCATACCATTTAAGAGGAGAAATTTACAAAATAATTGGAGAAATAAAAAAGAAGATAAAGACTGTAAGCTGAAACTGCTATCAGTCCATGGCCACAAAAAGTCGCAAATAAGATGAGTCACATGTCGAGCTTAGTTTATTTTTTCACGATGGACTGAATCCACAAGGCCCATTCTGTTAGAAGGCATTCAATTTTCTAGTGCTGCAACTTTTATAAAGCCCGAGCAGATCACTTGGTAGTGGTTGTCAGCCATCACTTTTGGCAGCAAAAGCTATAAACGAGAGTTCCCTCTGGAGAGAAAAAAATAATGGCTAGATACCTCTTTAGAGACGTCTTGTATTGTAAGATATACTATATATGTATGCAAGGGAATCATCTATGCTGTCTTGGAGAAAAATCTTGATGGAGGATTTCAAAGTTGAAATGATCTTAGATAAATGAGCAAAAATATCATGTCTAAGACAGAAGCTTACCTTGTTTTAGCAGCTATTTTAGAACCTGGAGGGATGCTGAAAATTCTATTTCTCTATTATAACTCTCTCAAAACTGAGTTATTGGACTGGAATAATGGCAACTATTTATTTTTTAAATTGCTCATCAGTGCTTTGTAAATGCAAAAACAAGAGAAAAACCCAGTAAAACAGAATTACCTCATCTTGCAATTTTACTTACTCTGGCACTTGCAGGTCCAAGGAAGTAAGGCTTTGACATAGTGACAACTCGGCTTTGTTTGTGGAGGTATATAGGCATGCCACTGTGGTGGCTGACTTCGACCCAACCTTCCGGTAAAAAGTCAAAGTGGTTGCTTCTGCCTAAATCCTCAAGCACTACCTTGTCAATTTGCCGCATGTCTTCTGAGTTTTCGATCTTTTTCAGTATCTCACTTTCTTCTGTAGGTTCCGTTCCATCATCAGCTGCAGCATTTTTCTTTTCTCCAGTTTTGTCTGTCCCTTCACCCTCTGTAGAGTTTTCCTTCTTCATACGTTTCATTGGGCAGCCTTCTTGCAAGGACGCTTCACCGCCTTCTCCTTCTTCTTCTTCATCCTTGAGAGCTGCCAGAAAATAAGAAATTATGATTGATAAAGTTTCCACAATTCAATAAAACAATCACCACGGGAATTTTCAGTGACAGTTAAATGATATCTTTCTTTTCTCTTAATATTGTGAGTAGGTTTACTTCCTTGCAACTTTCAACAGTCCTCATAATTAGTTCAGTTTGCTACAGGGCAGCTTCAGGTATTTCTAGGCATAATTATGACCAAAACGACCTCGACTGCTCAGGCCCGCCACATCCCATCTCGGGCCCTGGTACCAGTTTTAAAGGTCCGGGCCCCAAGCACGGAGGGGGGGGGGCCGAGGGGCATCCCTCGAGAAATTTTAGAATTTATACGAGTAATCGCACGCATTTTGAAGCTCCCATGAAGAATTTTTCCATCAATTTCTGCGGAATAATTATGTTTTTTTTTATACTTTCAGCACAAAATACTTGCGAATTGTTGCATTCAAAACATCTGGAAAATTTCTATTTTTTTTGGGGGGGGGGCATATGATACTATTTTCAGTTCTATGAGGGCCAGGCCCCCCTGGACTCCCCCTTCATTTGTCTATGGTAAGGGGGTTGAGCCATGCGCCATTGAAGTCGAGGATGCCCAGATTGGAGACTCTTAGCATCTGACGACGGAAGAAAATGAAACGCAGTTACTAAAAATATCCCTCTGTACTGAAAATCTTGAAAATAGATAGAAATTTTCCAGGAAGTATACTTTTTTGAAAATCTAAGAAGAATTCTACAGTGCCCCAGCGTGTTTCTGAAAATCTATTCACCTTTTGCGAAATTTTTAGGGTACATTTTTCAATTTTTCTTACGAAACAAGGGTTGCATGTGAATTCGTAGTGGTTTTTCACGGGTAACACGGGCCCCCTCCGGGGCCCGGGCCCTGGTACCAGGGACCCAGTATCCCCCCCCTTGTGGCGGGCCTGCGACTGCTCACAATTAAGCTACTTATCATTCCTAAAGTTTAGTTTCAAAAGCAGAATTACTTTGCAGAGGAGTTTCTCTCTAATCTATGACTCGGTAGTGTAAACTAAGGACTCCTAAGACTCCAAAAAATAAATCAATTTGAAGAAATCATTCATGTTGAAACTCACTGAAATATTACCTTCACTAAAACTCAGTAGACTCGTTTCCTTTGATGTCATGGATTTTTCTGATTTTTTTTTTTACTCTAAAAGGTACGGAAAAATTTATTTCAAAAATGCCAAAAATGAGACCTATTCAAAGCAAACTTTTTGGTGGGCTTTGATGATGTAACTACATAAACTGCATTTGCCGATCGGCTAAGTTCAGCTTCAGGCATCACCTTGCTACAGCAAGGTACACTCTACTACAGGTATGGACAAACAAAGTGCCGAAGTGGCAGCACTGAGAATATAGGCCATCGAGTGACGTCCCAAGTCGTACCGTCTTTGCTGTGCAGTTCAAAATGAGGTTCTGGCAGATCTGGTAGCTTCCATAAGCTATCAGATGAATTTAAAAATTGATAAATTCAAAATAACGAAAAACTTAGCTAAGAATAGGAAAAAATAGAACAAAATTGGCAAGACCCACTCTCAGAACAGAAAGTAAATAAATTTTCCATATGGCGTTGCAGTCGTAACATTGGACACTGACAAATCTACACATTTCGACAGCTTTTTAAAATTCCATTTGCCCATACCTGTAGTAGAGTGTACCTTGTTACTACAGTTTGGCTGTTGACTTTTAACTAGTCAGATGTTTTGATTGGCTTTTTCTCCCTTTGAACATGCTTTTTGGAACTTAAAGAGGAATTTGTTGGTTTTTCATGAAATTTTACTACAGTAAAACTGTGCAAAAACCCTGCATGAACCATAAACCATGCCACTGCCCCATTGGAGACAGCCAAAGTGTCATTGAAAGGTTTGAATCTGAGCGTAGATCTCTAGTTTTTCCACAATTTTCAAAAGCAGATTACACTCACCTTCTTCTAACATAGCTTCAATTTCGTCGTCAGGAAGATCCGAGTCAAAACTCATGGAATCATAGTGACTGTCTTCATCTGAGGTTTGATCCAATACATCAAATTCGGTGACATTATCCTTGTTAGGGGTTAATGGTTCTTCTTCTTCTTCCTCTTTCCCTTCGAATGTGTAATCATCTTTTTCATCCTCCAAGTGGGTGAACGGTGATTCCAAGCCTATCCTCCCTTCATCCTCCTCCATTGGCTCCTCTTTAGCTTCTTGTTTTGGTTCATCCATCATCACACTTCAACTATGACGATGATTTTGGTAATGACTTGATACCCGCTTTCAGTTCTGAAACAAAGTTACGTGCTATTAACTACGACAAATTTGACCAAGTATCACAACTGGAATAAGTATTCAAGATCCCTATCCTCTTAAGCATAGAATAATAGCTACCAGAAAGGCAACTAGCAGATCCTCTCGTAAGATCGCGTATAGTCACTTTTTCGAATGGACTTTGCTCGTTTTCCCGGCGAAATTTGAAACGGCAGAGAGACGTAGGGTGAGAGCGGCGGACTTTGCTCTTTTTCCCTGCGAAATTTGAAACGGTAGGCTGAGCAGAGGTCGCGAGGATTTCAAGAATCGGAACAAAGATAGCCGACTGCTGCCCTTCTGGCGGCTGTTATTCTATGTCTTTAGATCGCTTTAGAGAGAAGCTTGCAAAACAAAGATGGGTCACCCTTCTCATCATTCTTGCCAGGAAATTGTGGAAAGAGTATAAATCCACACTGAGACTCTCAAACCAAGTGTCTCCATTTCCAGCATTCCAGACTTCCATCCATACCTCATTTTTTAAATCGAAAACGACTCAACAGCAATTTTTTAAAACTTCCGTCATTTTCCTCTCTGCACAAGGAAAATTTGGTAAAATCTTCAAGGAATGGTATTGATTTGTTATTCTTCAAAAAAGCAAGATGGGAGCGGAGATTTTTCAATACCGCAGGCGAGATACATGGTTTGGAAGTATTCCTCCTATCTTGTTAAGGAGCCTACAATTTGCTTTCTCAACTTTCTCTCATTTTCAGCGAGTTTAGTGAAAAGGTAAAAGGTAAGTACTCCCTGACTGCAAATCGTTTCATGATCAAGTGCTCAGAGACTGTGCGAAGAAGTGAAAAGTATGGATTGAATATTGCATTTTATGCCCTTCAAATGCGCAAGGAGATGAAAAGTTCTTTCCACTGAAACAGGGTCTTTCATGTTGATTTGGGTGGTTTCCCAGTCTTCCCGAGGGTTTTAGGACTCTGTTAATATTTACGGCAGCTTTGACATTAATCGCCAAATTATGCAGAGCACTTCCGTTTCTGATGTTAGTTAAGAGATTAAGATTTTGAAATCTTCACCAGCAAAATGAGGAATTTTGTGTTCTTCAGGAAGTAATTGATTAAAATCTAAGTCACAAAACTTTGATGCGAATCTTGGTTGGGAAACCTGCAAGCAAGACCTGAACAGCGAGAAAAACCAACCACAGTTCTCATAAAATTTGAAGTTGAGTGAAAAACATGGATACATTATTTCTACATAGTTACCGAATGAATGAGATGTCTCACTAGGGTGTAAAGCTTGAAAAACCAGACAGATAAACAACAGGTTTGGGTTGAACAGTCAGATCTTCGAAAGCACAAAACATATTAACAAAGTAACTTTGGAAAATTAAGATTGATACAATCCATTATGGCCGATTAAACAACTCTTGCAAAAAGTAAATAATAATAATTTTAATTGACTAATCAAGTTTTTGAGACAGCTTAGACGCTCTCATGCTCAGAAATGCTCAGAAGTCAGAACTATAAGAACGAAATGACATAACCAGGGACCAGTTCTATAGGACCCTGGACTCCCGTAAGAGTCAATGTAAAAATTCGTGAGCAGGTACTAGTGCTGCATTCTCGCGTAGGATCCTCGCAACTCACTGCTGTTATCAGTTGTTGGACTTCATTAAAATCCGTAGGATCGCGTATAACTGCAAAAAATCGAATTTTTCAACGTACTTCTACATGCGGCGGGCTCCCTTGTCGAAAGGGGTCGAAAAAACGCCAAAAATATACTTATTTTTCAAGAATTCAGCCGCCTTATGTGTTATTTTTCAATCTCCGGCTTAACCTCACTTTTGGAGCGGGCGATGGATGAGTCGAGGTTCGGGGGGGAGGATCCTCTGAGTTGACTAGGATCCTACGCGAGAATGCGCTGCAATCACCCGTCACAACAGAACGGCGTCCTATAGAACTCGTCCCTGACATAACCTAAAAATTTTATGTAAACAATGCTATTCAAAGACATAAAGACGGAGCACTAAAAGCAAAAAATGAAGCTTCTAGAGCTTCTTTTCAATCACCTCTACTATTGGCTAGAGGATTGGCGCGAATCGAGACAAGTTTGAATTCAAATGTAGGGCGGGAACTAATAAATAAAATTGCGGAAACAAAGTATTTTAGGTTGATTTTTGCCCAAATTCAGGTACACACTCATATTTTATTAACTTTAGGTTAGTTTCGGTCCGTCGTCGACCGACTGATTTCATTTGGAGTAACGTAGATCTAGAACTGTAACGGCCTGTTTGAACCTGCAGAACCACCATAAGCAGAAGAAAACTAACTTTATCTGAGATTACTGCCTGTTACCGAGCAAAATTAGGTGTAATATATTAGGACGCAGACGAACTTTCTTATATAATCGTTTTAAGCATTTAAAACACGTTTCGAAGAAGAAATAAGGAAAAATCAAGAGGACAAGTTCAAATCAAATTTCCGTTTGCCGCATGGATTCCCGCGCTCATTTACACACTCACACAAGCGCGCAGCGCCGAACCTAGCTTCACTTTTTCCCCGTGCTTTTAGATACGAGCGCTCCGTCTTTATGTCTTTGTGCTATTCACGCACGGCATGCATGCGCACTATGGCGCACTATGGCGCACTGTCTCGTAAATCAAAAGTGTTAAAAAAAAATCTATTCTGTTTCTATAAAATAAAATGATGAGCTTTCAAGGTAAGTAGCGTTTATAATGATGCATTTGGCTCGGAAAGTGAGGGTGAACATGTTTTGTTAATTTTCGTGACTGTATTACTTTCAGGTTTTAATTTGGTCAAAATAAGTAAAACGCCTTCAATTAATGACATACAATTTATGCTACACAATAAAAAGACATGTAAGTGTTCAAGGAGTTTTTTGATTGTTCGATTACATACTGCAACCGATTGTAAGTGACAAACAAAGACATAAAGACGGAGCACTAAAAGCAAAAAATGAAGCTTCTAGAGCTTCTTTTCAATCACCTCTACTATTGGCTAGAGGATTGGCGGCGAAATCGGGACAAGTTTGAATTCAAATGTAGGCGGGAACTAATAAATAAAATTGCGGAAACAAAGTATTTTAGGTTGATTTTTGCCCAAATTCAGGTACACACTCATATTTTATTAACTTTAGGTTAGTTTCGGTCCGTCGTCGACCGACTGATTTCATTTGGAATAACGTAGATCTAGAACTGTAACGGCCTGTTTGAACCTGCAGAACCACCATAAGCAGAAGAAAAACTAACTTTATCTGAGATTACTGCCTGTTACCGAGCAAAAGTAGGTGTAATATATTAGGACGCAGACCGAACTTTCTTAATATAATCGTTTTAAGCATTTAAAACACGTTTCGAAGAAGAAATAAGGAAAAATCAAGAGGACAAGTTCAAATCAAATTTCCGTTTGCCGCCATGGATTCCCGCGCTCATTTACACACTCACACAAGCGCGCAGCGCCGAACCTAGCTTCACTTTTTCCCGTGCTTTTAGATACGAGCGCTCCGTCTTTATGTCTTTGGTGACAAACGATAATGTCGACTGACGATTCAATGGACCCCTAGACAAGGTACGAATTTAAGCAATCTGATACATGTTTCTTAACCAGAATTTCACGTAAAACACGATTAGGGCAACGAATATTACTGAAAGTAACTCCTAACGAAGATATCAACGTTTTTATTTCACATTGGTCACGAGGAATTTGAACTACCCGCTTACAAGAAACTCAAAGCTCTACGTGAGTCAAATCGCGCACTACAACGGTTCCAGCAAGCTCCTCAATCGAGCAATGTTCATTTCCCACCATGTGTTGTTCAAACTTTAAGCAATTTGCTATAGCTGAGCCAAAATGTCAAAATTAAGGTTGCCACATTTTGAAATCGCAGATACTGTCATGATAACGTTTAGCGCGCGATGTGAATCACGTAGAGCATTGAGTTTTCATGAGCGGGTGGTTTGAATTTACGCATCAAGAATCATTTATCTTCATGAGGAGTTGATTTCGGTAATTTTCGTTGTGCGCGTCGTGTTCTACGTGAAATTTTGGTTAAGAGACATGAAGCAGAATTTTGAAATTCGTACCTTGTCTAGTGGTCCATTCTCCAGAAAAATGCCGAATTAGACTGAAAAATTAAGATTGAAGTTGTATCAATAATAAAGTTCAACCTTACTAGGGGTTCGACCCTCGGTCGCTCCTCTGCCCATCTGCCAGAAGTGCCAGAGATTTGTGTTACTACCAGCCTGGTGAGAATTATCAAGAAAAGTTTGAGGCAATGCAATTCCGCAAAAAAACTGAAAGCAAACCTAACTCAAGGCATGAGAATGAGAAGAAGATTGAACAGTTGGACCACATTTTCCGACAAGGAACTGATATTTTGGCTCTCGTCATTTCCCGGTGAAGCGGATTATGTACTATCCTAGTCTTTCCTTCCATCAAAAACTTAAACTAGGGATTTAAAAAACGCGCGAAACGTAAAACAATGGAAGATTACTCGAAGTTGGGTTCGAACCCAACATGCAACTATTTTAACTCCACGTTGGGCCGGGTTGCATATGCTCGATTTTGCGGGCGAAATCTCAGATCCGTCCACAGTTGTGGCGACAGGGTACTCAGGCACGGGTGTCAGCACTTTTCCTCGAGCATGACGTCTATTTCAGTCAATATTTTTACGCTCCACGCTCCTCTTGCAAAGGTTTGCTTGCTTAGATAATTTCTGCATAGATGGATGATTTTTTGATTGAGCCAGATTTACTAGTTCCATGTTGTAAAGTGTTGTCCAAGCGAAATCACATATCAATTGAGGGGCTTGGAGGACAAGGCGCATAAGTATAGTTTTTGAAAAAATTGAGATAGGTATTCATAAACGCGATTAAATCTAGTTTGAAAATATGATCTGTGAAAAATTCCCAATTAAAATCCAACATTAATGCATCAAATAGTGAGTTTAAACTTCCTTTCCGCCATGAGGCTCCGTGTATTTTTGAAACTTTCAGACTCGTACAGATTGAAATAGCAGAAACTGCACTTATGCGTCTTGTCCTCCAAGCCGCTAGATTAATAATCGCATCTTAAGATTTGTCTTTGCGCTCCTCTCCAATAAACACCGCACGCAGTCAGCAAACACCGAAGTGAAAATAGTTCAGAAAACTGATCGTAAAAAAGGCGTGTGAGAGCCTTTAAGTTCACAGCAAAAATTACATGGTGTGATGGGAAATTAAGGCCTCCAGTACAAGATGTAAAGTTAACTTTCGAGCTTTTTCGCCATGGTGTTCTTACGGGAGCCAAAAAGAACGAGGAAATGTCTGGAAGGAGCGCTTACAACTCACGACTTTTGCTACTGTAAGCACTCTATAATTTTGTCCTCAACTTGAGGGTCATAACGCGAGTGCCTCAAGCGTAAAAAAGAGGAACGCGGCAATTTTGGCACCGTAAAAATTCTGGATTTAACATTGACATATCCCCCAAGATGCGGTTCGCTAGGTCTAACGAGAAATTGAGCATACAATCTAAAAAATTAGTTTTGGTTTGCTAGAGCCATTGCGCACTGCTGAAACGTGGCGAAATGTAAATGTTGGTCCCTAAAAAATCGAAAAATTGCTATGAATTTGGCTCAAGTAGATTTTATTTTACTTTTCGTAACAGGCAGATCCTTATGACATATCTCATTTTAAAAAAGTTCAATTCATTACGATGATCCGTTCAAAAGTCAGAGGCCGTGAAAGGTTTTGCCTTTGACCCCCCCCCCCCCAGTCCGCCTCCTCTGGAGGTCCTTCCGCTACATCTGCAGGTCTTACATGCTACTATACCAGCCCTAAAAAGATGGATTATACATTTGATGGAGGGGGGGGGGGGGTCTAATAAAGATGCATTGGACCTCAGTAGGCAATAAAAATACATTAAAAAATCAACGAATTTTACTACGAATGAGACAGTTAAAAATTAGCAAAGGTCATCCAACAAATAGGAACGCATTCTTTTATCTGGCCGGCGGAATGACCTTGAGAAAATATGCAATCGCGACTCGCTGTCAGCGTGAATCATCGCAGGAAATTTTTCGCTTAAAATGGATGGTAATAGCCACTCGGTGGTTCATTAGCCGTACGCGAAATTCACTTTCGTAGGAAACCGATCTACTCACAATTTGGGAAGGTGATCCGGCCGCGTAAAATTAAGAAAGTGCGCGCCGTAGCGATATCAAGCGCGCGCGACTCCGAACTTCGAGTGGGGAGGGGGGGGGGGGGGGGGGGGCTGCTCTTCGCGGTGTTTAGAAAACATTGGTGCTGGAAGGAGGCTCATCGCGCTGACTGCTGACTGCCCCGTTGAGCGAAAACCACGAATCCGAGCGTAGGTCATGGTGGGAGTTAGGTTTTTTGGACGCGACGCGATGCGGCGCGCGGCGTTGGCGGCGGCGACAGAAGAAGGAGGCCGTTGACCTGATGAGACGAGCCTGAGCCCGCGATGCCTCATGCCTCATGCCACTTCCTGGTAACTCCGCTCCGGTGCCGTGTGGTGGACTAGTTAGCGGTACAGTACCGCTAACCAGCGCCCCCCCCCCCCCCGGGGGTCCCTCACGCTGGAAGCTTCAGTTAGGTTTCTCCTCGTCTGCGACTCTGGATAGGGTCAGCTCTCCTTTCGGTTTTGGCGTATCGGTGAAGTGAGGAAAGAAATACACACGACAAAGGCGCCAATACTGCCGTGTTAAGGAAGAACGCCGTATGAACATTCGATAGTTGCTAAATTTTTTTTCGATAAAATGTTTATTTTTGAGGAAAGCTATGGATATTTTTCCTTGAAATTTTCAGTAACTTTAGATGAAATGGCGAACAAAAATGTCTGAAAAGTTGGAGGGAAAATATTCATAAGTTTACTGGGAAATCCGTGTCTTATCAAAGGAAATTTGAGCTCTCAACGCTCTGCTATATGCTGTCAATGAGGTGTCACTCAGATTCGGGAGGAAAGTAAAAAGAGGCCCAAACACATCTCTTCTACCTCCGACTGTGTTACTTACGTAGTGCTTGAAGCACTTTTACGAATAAGACACGCAAACAAACACAATACGGAAATAAAGTGAGGGAAAGGATGCGCGTTAACGACGGCGCAGAGATACAACTATTCGTACTTGATGAACGTCCGTGCTGCATCTGAAAAATTGAAGGCGCGATAACGCGAAGCGTGAGCTCTCAATGCTCTGCTATATGCTGTCAATAAGGTGTCGCTCAGATTCGGGAGAAGTTAAAAAAGAGACC
Organism: Bemisia tabaci; assembly: GCF_918797505.1. NCBI lineage: Eukaryota > Metazoa > Arthropoda > Insecta > Hemiptera > Aleyrodidae > Bemisia > Bemisia tabaci. Next base: position 7,754,881 of record NC_092796.1, on the reverse strand, counting down.
CGAATACGTCTTTCTTGTCTTTGACTGTGTTGATACTCGTTCTTTCTTCTTTTTTCAGGTTCTCGTCTGATTATTCTTTAGGATGGATTTCTAGATCCACGTCTTAAGCTCGTATAAACCGCAGCACTGGCGCGGTTCGTATGGAAATAATGGTGCTTGGATGCGTCTAGTCTCTGGTGGTTTTAATTTTTTATGTTTTCTTTAATTTCAGAAGTCTGTCGGTCACTTCATTACGCTCAATTTTGCAATTTTTACTACGCACGATTGATAAACTTTGAAACTGAAAATAGCGTAAATTTGTGCTGCTTTGCCAAAATTGTCTGAACCCTTCTCCACGTAGGAGACGCTCTACCATTAAATATTACATTGCGCCCCCTTAACCAGCCAAGGGTCTACGCCCGTAGATGAGAGCTAGTCCGACCTTGGCTATATTACATTTAAAAATCTATACCGCGTTGAAAAGCTGAGATTAGTGGCTACTCAAAATATTTCACAGATTTTCTGTATCTATCTCACAATTAATTCAAAGGATATTGAAAAGGTAAACTTACTCCTTAGATGACTCTCGTATTTTTTAAGCAACAATAAATCTACACAGAGAGGATTCTTCGAGACGAATTACAAAACGAAGCGGTAATCTCTAACGTCTCTAATATTGAGGACGAAAACTTCTCGAGTGCCGCACAGATGCGGCCAATAATTACGACCCACCTTACTGAGAACTTTTGAGAGTCTCATCTCCGAGCGGAGGCAATATCGCCGACGAAAACTTTCGGGATCAGGGTTATGAAAACACGTGTGGGCAGTTATCGGAATTGACCGAGAGTCCTGGACTTGATTTCCTTGAACACGGTCTTGTACAGACTCCCGTGCCCTCCTTGAGATGTAATAGTTCTTGGACGACTTTCATATCCTCGAACAAGCGAAGGTCGCTGAAAAAAATATGAGGTACAGCTTCACAACATGTACCCTGAAAAACACACACAGACATTTAAAAAGTGAACTAGGGGCCTGTGGCTGCTTCGCGGCCGCAAACCACTAAAAACTGGAGCAGAAAGTCAAGAATGATAACACCCAGTCCTGCAGAATTCATACGGTCTTGTAGGCGCTAATGTGCGCCCGCTGGCCGATTGCACCGCGTTTGGCGCGATGCGAGAAGTATTCATGCAGTCTTGTAGGCGCATATATGGGCTTAATGTCGACGGCACTGTTTAGCGCAATGCGTGAAGTATTCCTTCAGTCTTGCAGGCGCTAATTTATGTTTGACGCCGGCCGCTCTGTGTTTGCCGCAATTATTAGAACTCGTGTTAGAATAATCGTGGCATCAAGTATTAGAGCTTAAATGGCCCATGCTACGTTTCGACTCTGTATGAGCATTCCAACGTTGCTTCGTTTCTCCCGATTAAATATTTTTTCCAAGAAAAGTTAGGAAAGTTCTTTATACCTATACCCACGACCATCATTCAATTCATTATCATTAGAGAGTAAGACATCGATGACGTATAAACAAACTAACCTAAACTAGCGTTAATATCAAAGTGCGTTTATTTTCCAACTGCTTCCTGTTTTGCCAAACTTCTACTTTAAATTAGCTTCAATTTAAATTCGCGCATTCCTGTAGGAGATGTTAAGGTTTCTCTTCGCACAATCCTTGTGCCTATTTCGCGCGATCCTTGTGCCTCTTCCCCGCAATCCTCATGTATTTTCTTAAACCTTCCAAGCAATCCTGGATTGCCGGATTAGGGTGGCGCATTCGCGCATTCTTGGTGATACCCGCTCTTCATTGGAAGCGGGGTTCACCAAGAAGGCGCTGAAATGAAGAACAACCAAGAGTCTTTTTCTACACATTTCGCAAGTGCTATGGAGGTATAGACAATACGTAAATCTACTGGCAGATATCTTGCAGTTACTTTGACCAACCTTAATCCTTTAATCCTTTACCTACCACCACATTTACCATTAATACCAGTTAATCCTTTTGGACATCAAAGTATAGGTCTGACTCTGACGTGAGATCCCTAAAAATTCGATTTCAGGGACGAAATTTTGCAACTAGGGCTTGGAATTAGCTTAGGAGAAGGTTTCAGCTTGGAGAGCACCAATTTTCAAAATCCTGATTTTTTGAGACACCCTACCATGGACCCCGGTTCACGTAAAAGACACAGGTTTACACTTTACATCCCGTTTTTTGTGTGTCAACCTCGGTTTTCGCATCATGCAATTGACCCGGACCAGAGAAATCCCTTCAAAACGGAGGGAAGTCAGGGAGATTTTTTTTATAGGATGCGGCAAGAATGTGTGAGCGAGCACGACTCACTTTCACTACGTCATCGACTCGGGCCTCGATGGACGCCGACTGTCATCGTACATCGGTGGCGGGTGCTATGTCCCGAGCCTTGCCCCCAACCCCTCCCACCACACACATAGATACACACACACAGATACACCAACACAAACGTCGACGTGACGCCACGCGGTGAGGGAACTTTCACAAGTACCGCGAGAGGCAGATGCACGCTTCAACTCCTGTATGTATAATACGATAAGAGGTTCATAGACTGCCCATTCGATAGAGTTATGCTGTGTCTATGCTGCTCTCGGATTGGTTCGTAAGTTTCACGCATTTCAAGGAAGTCCTAAGGACCAGTATAGACATCAAATCGAAGGGACTTTGTGGAGACTATTAAATCGCATGTAGCAAGAGAGAACCAGCACGCGATTGCAGTGTTTCCAAAGGTGTGCAATTTCTCATTTCCTTTTAAAAATACTTAATACGTGCACGGTTTTAAAATCCACACGATTATTTTCATTTTAAATTAACAAATTCGTGGTAGGAGGCAAAAACTATTTGCTATTCTGGGACATATTTTAGATTAATATGAAGACAAGCTCTCAGTTGGTGTCGAATGTGATGAACACTCATTTTAACTGGATGCAACTATTCGGGCTCCACGGATGTCCGTGTTGCATACGCACGGGAGTGAAGGCGTTTTGACTGTCCAGGCAATCACCACTTCACTTGCGACCTGCGACCCGTGGCGCGTGGTTAAAGGCGACTTTACCGCGAGGATCCAAAATGGCAGAGCGTTTTTAATTCTTTGATAATACCACAAAGATGCCTCCGAGGTATGAACACTTGTATACATGCGTAGAATGTGAGCATCCTTTATGCGTCAGTTTCGATATAGTGATGTGCTGAGCATGATTTGACTGATTTGAGAAGCAACTATTTATGGATTTCTTTGAAGTATAATTGAAGAATAAAAGGCACCCTGTCACTTTAGATCCTCGCAGTATAAGCAGCAGAAAATTGTCTCTAATTCCAAACCATCATTTCACCATTGTTGTTCTTCACCATTTCATATCCATCGTGTACAATTCTCAAGTCATCGTTTTGATTGCTTCTCCCCCATCCCTCTCTCCCTGGCCGAGAAATACCAAAGGATGAGCAGGAATTTTGAAATTTTGCAAATGAGGAACGTGTTTTTTTTTTTTTTTTTAAGTTGAACCGTCAATTTGCCGCAGTTCACGAAGTCTTCATTGACCAATTCGTATTGACTTTAGGCACGAGTATATGAGCTCACGGAACGTTTTGGAGTTATTGTTGCGCGAGAGCGGGGCGCACTCGTGGTCGTGTGTACGGTTATTACCTAACACTCACTTAGTGCGACAGACAGCTGTCACCGCCAATGTAAACACATCCGTTTTGCGCAATTAACGGATCGAGAGCTCCTCATCTCCTCGTCTTTGGCGGGAGATAAAATTAAGGATTTTTAAGGGCCGGTAATGAACTCCCAAAAATCGATACGCCACTAGTAGTACTACGCACCTAGAGGAGGGGGAGGTCTCAAGATGGTTTGCCTCTTCTCCCTCCCTCGGTTATAAAATCAGGAAAGAGAGAGAGGGGGGCAGGTAAAGAGCTGTTTATAAATTACGTCATGCACTACGAGGATGGCGCACGTCAACGTTGCGTGACGTCACTGACGTCAGCCAAAAATTGGATCAAAGCGCCGGTGTTTTAGAAGTTATTCGACAGCAGTGTAGTTTAGAATATTTCCAAATAATGTGAAGTGTTTATGTAAATTGGGAAGTGTATTGCGCAATAACGTCGTATTTTTCAGGGGGTCACCCCCGTGACGGTTGTATGACGAGGAAGAGGGGGAGAGGAACTTAAATTTTCCAAGTTCAGCGAGACGTAATTTACGATCTTTTTTAGAGGGAAGGGAGTAGAAAAGGTAAAATAGCCCCCATGGACGTACGAAGGGGAGGAGAGGGCCAGAATTGAAAATAGTGTAAGCTGCCCCCTCTCAGAAATTCTGGATGGTGGGAAAAACTTTCGTCGAGGATGATTATCGTTTTAATGTAGAGTCTTAAATGAGAACACTGTTTTCATTCAGTTAGTATCTTCTAAAATTATCATCATGGAAGCCTCAAAATGCGTCCAAATAGAGTTAAAATTTCAAAAATTCTCTCGAAAGTTTACCGTTCGACGTGATATTAAGCAAATGCGCCATATTTTACGTTCAGATACTTTCAGCTGTGTGTGTGTATAGGGTTTCATTATCTTTTGGGAAAAGTCCGCTACTGTGCGCCGCCAGTCATAATTTTCCGTTTTTGAAAGAGAGAAAGGAGCAGAAAGAATATTTAAAGGAAATCTTAATGCTTGTGGAATATTTTTTGGGAATATTTTCCTAGTTTGTGGCTGTGCACCCCTAAGCGTAATCGTTCCATTTGACGATATTTCGATGCTAGTTTTTTGGTGTATTTAGCTAAACACATTTTGAACTGCAAGTTCTCGCTGGAGCATGGAAGAAGTTCCTCAGCTTAATGCCTGGATACACGCTCAAATTTTCATCAATTTCCGATCAAATGGTGACCGGTGCCCACCATCTACCATCGAATTGTTGCGGCCTGCAAAAAATTGACCGCCATTTTTGTCATCATTTTGATCGGAAATTGACGGGAATTTGAGCGTGTATCCAGGCCTTTAAATTGAGCCCCTTGTTGTCCTTGCTGGAAAACTCTGGGGAGAAGGGGAAAGAATCCCTCTGTTTCTTGCATCACATCCACCGCCCAGCGCCCACTTGAAGACGCCGCGAAAATGTCACCCTCCGCGCGCCGCGCTGGGTCCCGATGGCTGACACCTACCGCCCACGGGAGAGAAAGCTCCACGGCAGGGCAGACTAGCCCACGCTCCCGCCCAGACCTCCCTTCCATCTGTCCGTCCACGCGAGTCCTTCATCCCTTGCCCGTCCCCAGCCGCCCCGTGGCCCGTCATCCCTTCGGGACGTCTCTGTCGAGGTTTTCTTCGTCCGACCGTCCCACGATTTGACGTCATTCCCCGCTGCAGTCGACGCCGTCATGAATTTCGTAACCAAGGTTCAATGCTCCTGGGATTCGCTAGCATGTTTGTACTCAATGTTGACGTCACCGCTGACCTGAGCTCGGTGCGCGAACCACCCCGATGATAAAAATACTTTTTCTCCAAACTTCGAGACGATTTCTTGTGAATAAATAATGGTATAGACCGTTCTCAGCCTACGACAAACGATTTCCATCGAAATCAGTTCATCTGCACGTGCTTGGTTCCTGAACAAACACATACATGTATACTTAAGCCTAAAATATTTTTTAAAAACTCGTGTTAATATCCTTTAGGTTATATTTTTGAAATACTCCTTGTTGAAAATATAAAGTTTAAGGGGGGAAAACGAGGATACGACAGCCATAATCCAAATATGTCACACTTATGTTATCACTAATGTTATATCAAGTATGCGATAAGTTGAGGAGGAATACCTTCTCGTCAGAAAATATTATACAACATATTTATACCTTATTTGCTCGCCATTTTCCAAGATCGCATGTGTTGTGGACTTTCCAAGCCCGAACGCCAATTTCTCACTTTTGAGTTGAATCGTGAGATTTTCAACAGTTTAACATTTTTTACGGGAACTTTTTATGAATAACAGCATCTCACTTTACTTTTACTTATTTCTTACTTTGTTCACGTTGCCTGTTGAATAGATCACATTGGCCACCATTTATGGCTTACTTTAGAGGCACGCAGGTTTCCTTCGGCCAGTAGATGCGCTTAATTGGATGAGTCACAAGTGGCTCCTTACCGAAAAATGTAGTTCAAATGATAATTTGGCAAAGGAAGCAACTCACCTGATCCGTCGCTCATTTTGACGGAGACAATTTCGGATGGCTGGTCCCAAATCGTCACCATTTATGGACAAGAGATGCAAGACCGGTGCAGGTTTGTTAATCGCTTGCCCCAGGAAACAGCTGAAGTGCGAGTGCCGTCTCTGTGCACTTCCATCATAACTCGTCTTTTCCTTTTATTAAATTCAAATGATTTCCTTTGTGTGCCTACAGCATGTATCAGCGCGGCTGTATCAGAGAGTAGAAGGATTATGATGTCTGAGTTTTGCGGAAAACGAAGATGTCCGCATTTGATTCATTTTTCACGTCATTCGCATTAATTTAGCTTTCCACACGAGACGGCTCACAGTGGAACGAGTCAATAGGAGAGGTCGGACAAATTTTGGAAACTTTAAACGCTTATAACTCCGTTTATACAAAATTTCGAGGTTCTTATAGTAATTCTATCGGTTTCCTCGTAAAATTTTCCACTTGAAGCACCCCTTGAAATGTAAAATGTGACAAAATGAACCACAAAATTTGCAGTTTTAGTCAGAAATTTCATGTCCGACCTCTCTAATTCACTTGATCCAATGTGCGGCTGTTTAGCAAAAATACAGTTGATTTTTGTGATTAGAGCATTCAATTCTATTGAGAGAGACTGGTTTGCTTTTTTGGACCACTTCTTTGGAAACGTCATCCGTCTCCTGTCTCGTGTCTATCATGGAATCACCTCGAATTTTTTTTATAGACATAGCATATGAAGTGGTGAGGAAAATGAACCCAGCAAGAAAATCAAAGAATATACACAGGTATAAGAAAAAAAGTTTCATATCGATGTCCAAAGTGTGAAACCACATATCTCCCGTTTGCGACGTTGCAGACTTTCCGGCATAACGTATTTTTCCTTTCGGGAAGTAGTCAACATAATTTTTTTAAAACTTCCTTGATTTTTCTACTCTATTAGCATAATTTGTATCCTGTACACATTTCAAGCTATGAAGGTTGCTAGTCTCTCTTAAAAAAAAATAGGATAGGCATGGAACATCGCGAAAACATCGCAAACATCGCGATGTAAATAAGTGGTTTTGCACTTTGGTCATCGATATGTAAGGGTCTATGAGAAAAGGGATCTTGGACCTACTGTTCGGAGAAACATGTTTTAGGTAAGGAATTTTTGTCAAAATTAGGTCAAGGAATCGAAATGTAAGTTTTCATAACGGTTAACGCTATTTAGTAGGTATCTTAAACAACGAATTTCGAATAGTTTTGTTCTTTTTCGTACAATAGAGAGGATGAAGTTTTTTGGCACTCCATTTATTTAGGGAGCCAAATATATGACAGATGAATTTGTTTTTTTCTTCTTTTTTTTTCAAGATCCAGTTTTTCGAATGCCCAACAAATCATCGCTTCAGTAATTTTACGGGTTCTCGCATTTTTAGTGTCAAAATTTTTTCCATGCAATATTTAAATTTTGCATCGCATAAACGTTATTAAAATGTTCAAATTTTGCCTCGCGCTAAGAATGGTCTGACAATGAGTTGGAGAAAACACTTGTTCGACGTCATGTTCATCCTAGAGGTAAGACTAAAAAAAAAATTAAGGGCTGATAAAATACAATTCGGCATCAATGGTATCTACCTTCGCCTTGTATCCGACTGTTCGATGGTGATAGAAAGACCCAGAAATAACATTCCATGAGATGATTTCCATCCGTCATACTTGGTCCGGAGTAATCGCACAAAAGATGCAACAATTCGTGGCTCTAGGAGCGGGGGAAGTATACCCGATGATTTGAAGGCATTTTGACGTCCGATTTTGTCCCATTTACACTGACTGCTTGCCTCCGTTATGCGATTTTCGAGACGAGACAACTAGGCAAGTTAACTCAAATACAGGAGAGGATGAACGAGACTGAAATATTTTAAAACGATGGATCGATGACTGATTTACAAAATCTCCGACCCGAATTGCAATGTTTCAATATCTCTGCAGTCTGCACCATCTTTTGTTTTCTCGCTTGTTGTTGGAGAGAGCAAACCTAAATTATCGCTACAATTTATCTCGGACTTCATTTACCCTGTGCCATGATCACCTTGTACAAATTTTAAGGAATAATTTTTGGCCAGTTTTTGAATTCCAGGTAGTCCGTACCGTAATGGATCAAAAATGGGTCCCCTAGTATTAATTTCACTCTCTCCTTATAGGCTTGAGGATCATAATAGGTACAGTACAGCTATACTCAAACATCCATTTCTGATTGGCTCAGCCATCTTAGGCTTTATAGATTGCTTATAAACCAAAGTAATGGTGGACTTATGAATGCAAAATATCCAAAGTGATTCATCATTACAATTGTTACGACCCGTCGATCGCGAGCACTTTGGACTTGTTTTTTGCATAAATTTACTCATTTTTACGGAAGAACGCTCATTTATGAACATTTCTGGCCGTCTTGGTTTAACAAAGGAATCTAAAGATTGGGAGTGCCATTTTTTGAGGTAGAAGGTCGGCTGCCCTTTTAGGCCGGAAGAGCTCCATATTTCGGCATGTCCGCTCTCTCTCTATGCAGACATTATAATCGAGATACGAGAGTCTACTGTAGTTATTCTGCCGTGCTAAGGAAAAACGCCTTTTGAACCTTCTGGCGTTGCCAAATTTACTTCGATATAACACGAATTTCCTGGTACACTTATGCATATTTTCTTTCCAATCTTTCGGATACTTTTGCTCGCAATTTCACCTAAATTTCCGGAAAATTTCAAGGAAAAATATCGATATTTCTCCTCAAAAATGAACATTTTATCGAAGGAAATTTGGCAACTCTCGAATGTTCATACGGCGTTCTTCCTCAGCACGGCAGAGTTGCTCATAGCATTAATAATCAATTTTATCCGTTGTTAGACCCGGATAACATGCATGATGACTCTTGAAGTTGGCAACGTTGTTTTTCCTCCATTTAAATGTATGTAAAACAATCGATACTGGCTTCGTCTGAAGTCGATATTCTCAATGGATTTAAATGGAGTGAAAAAGTGTTGCCAACTTGCTACATCGCCACTGATAACAAGGGAGTGAGTAGTGGCGAGCGACAACACGCGAGTGCGAGCGCAGTGACACGAGAGGCGAGCTTGAGCTTCAAGGAGGACAACTTATGACGCGGCGACGCTACGGTGCGGTGAGGTGACGGCCGGCCGGCGCCGCGACGCATCGGCATCAGGCGTCGATATCGGTCGACGTCTTGGCCGCATCGGACACGACCGCATGAGGCACCCAGCCACCGACGCGACGCGACGCATCACCGCGACGGCACTGCTTTTGCTCCACGCCTCCCGGCCACTGCATCGCCCATCAAAACGCTTTTCGAAAGCGTGCCGCAAGCGTCGTTTTCACGCCCGCGCACGCCCGCGGCGCTCCATGCCAATTCTTCCATGCTCCAGGGATTTAAGATTTATTCGGACTTATTTATTCTGAAAACGACCTATGTTCCACTCAACTAACTAACGGTAACCCACGAGAGACCGTTTAGTTAGTCCACCATTTACCCCCTTAGTCTATATGAACCACCCAGTTTTTAGACATACACTGGGAAAAAAAAAAAAAAAAAAAAAAAAAAAAAAAACACATTGGATCTAGAGTCCAGACTCTTGAAAACATTGACAAGAAAAAGGACTCTTGATTCAATCAGATTTAAGCTTAAATCAAAAGGAAATCCGCGCAAATTAAGAGGCTTGGTTCTTGATTTAAGCTTAAATCTGATTGAATCAAGAGTATTTTTTCTTGTCGATGTTTTTAAGAGTCTGGACGCTAGATCCAGTGTGTTTTTTTCCAGTGTACGCACCCTTTATGGACCTCTTGAGAGACCTTTAAACATATTTCTTCCTTTTCAAAATGACTATTGATTTGGACATATCATAGCACATCTCGGGCAAAGTTAACCTTAATCTATCTCAAAATTCAAAAATAAAAGACATCCAAATTATAAATGCAATACAACTTTTAGCGCAAGATGGATGTCCACATTGCAGATGGAAAATGTAAGACGCGATGGCGCGAGTCGTGAACTCGCAATGTGCTGCTCTACTTGAAAGCAACATTACAAATAAGACAAACGCAAACAAACACAATATGGAAATAAAGCGAGGGAAAGGATGCGCGTTAACGACGGCGCAGAGATACAACTATTCGTACTCGATGGACGTCCGCGCTGCATCTGAAAAATTGAAGGCGCGATGACGCGAAGCGTGAGCTCTCAATACTCTGCTATATGCTTCCAGTGAGGTGTTGCTCAGATTCGGGAGAAAAGTTAAAAAAGAGGCCCGAACACATCTCTCCTACCTTCGGCTGTGCTATTCACGTAGTGCTTGAAGACCCATTACGAATAAGCCAAACACAAACAAACACAATACGGAAATAAGGCGAGAGAAAGGATGCGCGTTTACGACGGCGCAGAGATACAACTATTCGTACTTGATGGACGTCCGCGCTGCATCTGAAAAATTGAAGGCGCGATGATGCGAAGCGTGATCTCTCAATGCTCTGCAGCTATATGCTGTCAATGAGGTGTCGCTCAGATTCGGGAGAAAAGTTAACAAAGAGGTCCGAATACGTCTTTCTTGTCTTTGACTTTGTTGATACTCGTTCTTTCTTCTTTTTTCAGGTTCTTGTCTGATTCTTTTTAGGATGGATTTGTAGACCCACGTCTTAAGCTCGTATAAACCGCAACACTGGCGCGGTTCATATGGAAATAATGGTGCTTGGATGCGTCTAGTGGCTTTAATTTTCTATGTTTTCTTTAATTTTAGAAGTTTGTCGGTCACTTCAATACATTCAATTTTACAATTTTTACTCTGTACGATTAATAAACTTTGAACCTGAAAATAGCGTAAACTTGTGCTGCTTTGCCAAAATTATCTGGACCCCTCTCCACGTAGGGGATGCCTTATCAGGAAATGTCGCATTACGCCGCTTTAACCAGCCAAGCACTGGAAGAAAACACATTGGATCTAGAGTCCAGACTCTTGAAAACATTGACAAAAAAAAAATATTCTTAACTCAATCGGATTTTTGCTTGAATCAAAACGAAATCCGCTTAAATTAAGAGGCTTGGTTCTTGATTTAAGCTAGATTCTGATTGAAACAAGAGTACTTTTTCTTGTTGATGTTTTTAAGAGTCTGGACTCTAGATCCAATGTTTTTTTTTTTTTTTTTTTTTTTTTTTTTTTTTTTTTCCAGTGAGGGTCTACGCCCTCAGGTGTGAGCCAGTCGAATCCTTGCCTTTCATCTCCTCCAGAGATTTTCCAGGACACTCCTATCATGAATGCGGACGATACATTGGACTTGGAAAGGTTCCCCTCGCCTTTGGCAAAGCCTTAGGCGACGATGGCGACCCAAGGCCCGCAGCGGGCGAAAAACAATACTCCTTACCATCCTGGTTTTTTCCTCGATGATTCTCGGTCTCGATCGATCCATGGTCCAAATTCAGAGCGATGACCCGCGGACGCGAGGCGAGCACCGCGCGCACGCCCGGTCCGGTAGTCTACATCACGTCGCGTTTCGCCTCACCACGCGTTCGAGTCACCCGCCAGCTTTCTCTCCCCCACCCCGTCTTTTCGCAGGCCTCCCCCCCTCACCCTCGCTCCGCGCTTCTCTCCGCGCGGAGTCGCCTTCGGTTATTATTTAGGTTCTTCAACTGCGGAATTGGTTTTTTCTCCTATAATTATTGCCATTGCGCCGGTGCGGACCTGCGTTATTTTGCACGCAGGCCGAGCGCTGTTGCCAGATTTGGATGGTGGAGCAGCATTGGCCCAGTGGAATTATTCGGAATAGGTGGAGATTTCGCTACGTTTCGTAGTCACGACGGAAAATTGTAATTCGAGCGGGGACGTTCTTCGAACGACCTCGAGTGCATCTCCGCCAAGATCCGGACGAGGGGTTTTTACCATTTTCACACGAAATTTGAACCTCAAACGGGGAGTAGTATTGCTGTTTATCGACTCGATAGCTTAAGCAATGGGGAATCTGCGGGTATCTGAAATATAATGAATTATTAAATGAGTGGGAACTATACTGAAAGAACTAAGCTAGAGAAAATCCTAGGTTTCGAAGTTGAAAGCTTGGACCACGTTCTGCAGTATGGAGCCACTATTTCTGACTCATTTCGGGAGAAACATACGTGCCCAATGCATAGGTAGGTACTTTCATGGATGAGCAAAAAATAGTGGTCTTTTATTGCCATATGAGGCCTAATTTTACTACTGGGAGTTATATCACATAATTGTTTACTCTCTAAAATACATGCGTTTAAATGAGGAAATACATTTTCTTACTTTTAAGTCCAATTTCCTTCAATTGGACGTATTTCTATCAAACAGAACTATGTGCAGGTGAGAAATATGGGGTGTGCTCTAGAGAGCTGGTCTAGAAACAATGTAAAAGTGGTCGTGATTCCTTTTGAAGAATTGGAAAAGCGGGATTTTCAATTCAGGAAACAGAACTATGTGCCAACTGAATGCAGGATTTATGAGCCGCGGGGATGGCACGAGAGCGTTGTGGACAGGGCTCATGAGTTAGGTAAAGCGTACTACGAGGAGCCGCATCCATTTCCGTTGACGTCACTGGCGCCTATTCTCATTCACTCTTACGGCCAGAGAACTGACGAGCATACCCCATATTTCTCACCTGCACATAAATCTGTTTGATAGAAATGCGTCCAATTCTGAGTCCGGAAAGTTGTGGAACTTTGGAGACTGGAAGATTCCAGCGACACGAGGAAGTTGGAGCACGAAGGTGGTCGGGCCCAGAGAGTGTCCCCTTGGACAGAGAGTGTGGGCCCTTGGTCGTCTTCGCAATGGGACTCCAGGATGCGAGGATTTTTCACGGTTCATGTGAGTAACTGGACTATGACCCTCTTCGAGCGGTCGGCGACGCCGCGCCGCGCACGGACGGCCACTCACAGTCTCATTTCACCGCGGCGCGGCGCACCGCACCGCCCCAGCCCCGCGCCACAGCCACAGCTCCTCGGTGCTCTGTGCCTGTGCGGTGCACCAAGACGAATTGAGGTCAGGTCACCAGCCGACTCTGCATCTGCAGGCCTCTTCCGCCTTCTCCTTCTACTCCTGCTCCAGCAGGCAGCAGCCGTGACTCTCCGGTCCTCGCCCGTCGATGTCCTCGGTGTAGCTGTGGCATACCTACTTATTCTATATAGTCATCTTCCGCACCCTCGTGTCTCAGAGGGATCCATTTCTCATAGGCTCATTGTCAGCGAGCACTAGGCTACATTTGGACGTATTTATGCTAAAAGGAACTATGTGGAGGTGGAAAGGTGGGGTGTGCTCGTGGAAGCTGGACAAGAAACAATGTAAAAATGGATATAGTTCCTTTTGAGAAAATGGAAAAGCGGGATTTGACATTAAATCAAAAGGGACTGAGCGCTAACTAGTGAGTCGTGGGCATGTGGCAAGAGCCCTGTGGACAGGGCTCATAAGTTCAAGAGTCCCGCCCCCGATCCCCCTCCTCGTTTTTTGCCGCTGACGTCACTGGCGCCTTTAAAGTCCCATTCATTCTTATAGCCCGAGCACTAACGAGCACACCTCCATCTTTCCACCTGCACATAGTTCCATTTCGCATAAATACGTCCATTTGTAGGGAGAGTATGGGCAACTCCATTTACGTAGCTCTCAGGACCGAAAACGGCGACAACGTGTGATAAAACGATCATCACCAGAAAAAGACCGCTGCCAACCTATGCATTTGAGAGATTAATCGATATGGCCGACCGCCGAAGCTTCAGTTAGGTTTCTCCTCGTCTGCGACTCTGGATAGGGTCAGCTCTCTTTTCGGTATTGGCGTATATGTGAAGTGAGGAAAGAAATACACACAACTAAGGCGCCAATACTGCCGTGCTAAGGAAGAACGCCGTATGAACATTCGATAGTTGTTAAATTTTCTTCGATGAAATGTTTATTTTTGAGGAAAGCTATGGATATTTTTCCTTGGAATTTTCAGCAACTTTAGATGAAATTGCGAACAAAAATGTCTGCAAATTGGGCGGAAAGTATTCTTAAGTTTACTGGGAAATTCGTGTTTTATCAAAGTAAATTTGAGCTCTCAATGCTGTCAATGAGGTGTCACTCAGATTCGGAAGTTAGTTAAAAAAGAGGCCCAAGCGCATCTCTCTTACCCTCGGCTATGTTACTCGCGTAGTGCTTGAAGCACCATTGCGAATAAGACGAACGCAAACAAACACAATATGGAAATAAAGCGAGGGAAAGGATGCGCGTTTACGACGGCGCAAAGATACAACTATTCGTACTTGCTGGACGTCCGTTCTGCATCTGAACAATTGAAAGCGCGATGACGCGAAGCGTGAGCTCTCAATGCTCTGCTATATGCTTCCAGTGAGGTGTCGCTCAGATTCGGGAGAAAACTTAAAAAAGAGGCCCGAACACATCTCTCCTACCTCCGACTGTGTTACTCACGTAGTGCTTGAAGCAATTTTACGAACAAGACAAACGCAAACAAACACAATACGGAAATAAAGCGAGGGAATGGATGCGCGTTAACGACGGCGCAGAGATACAACTATTCGTACTTGATGGACGTCCGTGCTGCATCTGAAAAATTGAAGGCGCGATGACGCGAAGCGTGAGTTCTCAATGCTCTGCTATATGCTGCCAATGAGGTGTCGCTCAAATTCGGGAGGAAAGTTAAAAAAGAGGCCCGAATACGTCTTTCTTGTCGTCGGCTGTGTTGATGCTCGTTCTTTCTTCTTTTTTCAGGTTCTTGCCTGATTATTTTTTAGGATGGATTTTTAGACCTACGTCTTAAGCTCGTATAAACCGCAGCACTGGCACGGTTCGTATGGAAATAATGGTGGTTGGATGCGTCGAGTGGCTTTAATTTTGTATGTTTTCTTTAATTTTGGAAGTTTGTCGGTCACTTCAATACATTCAATTTTACAATTTTTTCTCTGTGAAGTTTGCTTGAATAGAGAGCAAAGCCTCTATATTCAACCGGATTTCCCTTTGTTTTCAGCAAAAATCCGAACGAAGCAAGAGTATCCCTCGTTAAATTTTTTGCACTCTGAATTCAAGAGACTGTCTTTTCCAGCTACCAAAAAAAAAAAAAAAAAAAAAAAAAAAAAAAAGCAGAGCAGAAAAATTATATGAGCTCAGAGATTTGTTTACGTGTCTCGCTCAGACGAGAGTTTGAGAGCGCCTTTGTCGAAGCTGGAGAATTTATCGAACTTTTAATCCGGCGCCGGGCGGTTGCGGAGGTCTAGACGGGCGTGCGCCCTGGCTGCACCACCCCATTTGCATGCAGTTCGTGTCGGGAGGCGGCTGCGGCGGCGCGCGACCTTGACGGATAAGCCGCGTCGCGTCGCGTCGAGTCGCGTCATAACTGGCCCGCGCCGAAATCGGACGTCGACGTCCTGAGCAGACGCCGCTCCCCGCCCCGCCGCCGCCGTGCGTCACGACGGCGAGTGACGTCACGCGGGGGAGCGGCAGGGGCGGACGGAATCCACCGCGTCACGGAGACGTCATAACCTGCCGTCTGCTGGGCCGCCGCGACGCTGGATCCCAGCCGCCCTTGTCGGCCCGAGATTGCTGTCCCAGCGGGAAGGAATTACAACACTCACGAGGATAAGTTACAACATCTCTGACGATGGAGGGAGGGTCATACTTTCAATTGGGAGGAAAGTGTCTCTATTACAATGCTACACTGGAAAAAAAAACCACATTGGATCTAGAGTCCAGACTTTTGAAAACATTGACAAGAAAATATACTCTTGATTCAATCGGATTTTTGGTTGAATCAAAACGAAATCCGCTTAAATTAAGAGAATTGGTTCTTGATTTAAGCTAGATTCTGATTGAATCAAGAGTACTTTTTCTTGTCGATGTTTTTAAGAGTCTGGACTCTAGATCCAATGTGTTTTTTTCCAGTGAATGCTAATATTACGTTCCGCATATACCGTACCTCTCTGGTGGTAGTAACAATGTTACTTTTGTGGTAACGATAGAGAATTTGCAGGTGTCTGAAATTTTATGAATTTCGGGTTTAAGTGGAAACTACTGAGTGAACTGATAACGAGGATACCCTTGGTTCATGAATTGAACAATTATTATTGGCGAAAATATGATAAAATGATCTAATCTGCTAAAATACGTGAGTTTAAATGGGAAATGCCGCCAGATGACGTCACTAGACGGTGCATTTTTTCACTTTCAAATCTATTTGTATATATTTCCCATATCAGAAAAAAATTATAAAAAATACCGTGAAATCAGCTCTTTAAGCACCTTCAAATGAAGCGAAATTTGCATTCAAATTTCATCAAAGTTAGTTTCTTTCGGTCAAAGAATAATTTACAATCATTTTTGTAAGTTCTTGCTGTTTACGAGAAAAAAGAGAAAAAAACGTTTGCGAAGGGCTGATGTGATAAAACATAAAATGATAGTCGTAACAAACATTGAGATACGTATGTGTATTTGTGCAAAAAAAAGTTACGGAATTGCTAGGCAAATGGTCAATGATTAAGCTTGTTCTCTGATGAGCCCAGTGGTTTTCCCGCAACCGATGCCGCGGTACCTGCGGTTCATACGTCACACGCGCGTGCGCGGGAACGAAGACAGGGTTGCCAACCACAAGAAATGTCTGGAATTTTGCCGTGCACTTGATGCCATAACGCGGATGTCTCACCGGCCGGTTGGCAAAACTGATGGACCTCATCAAGGGCGTGAACTTGAGGATGTTCGCGGGAAATGACCGGGGTTTACCACTTAAACAGGATGAGGAAATACCCAAAATGGAGTGAGAGTACTCCCCGAGAACACGATGGTGTAAGTAGAGTAGAATTTCCCCGTAACTAACCCGCTCAAGAATATTTTTACCCGACATCCGGAGATTTCAAATTCTTCAAGTGGTAATTCCCAGACAACGATATATCGATTTCATTATAAGGATACATTTTGTAGGACGATTTACAAACAGTCCTGTAAATCAGCGATAAATATATTTGAACAAAGAAGCGATTTCTTGCACCGGTGAGATCTGGATAGTTATCAGGCCGGTTCTTATGAATTATTCTTTTCTGAGTGTAGCAATCCGTTGAAATATTTTATTTGCCAAACGAAATCAAATTTGAGCCTTTGGAACTTTAAAGAAAAATAGCGACATTAGCGAGTCAAAGGAAGCAACGAGCAAAGCACTCTTAGCTATTGTCAAATGCGAATATCGCTATAAATTTCATTTTAACTCTTGGATGCAACTATTCGGGCTCCATGGATGTCCGTGTTGCATACACACAAAAGTGAAGGCGTTTCCCAATCGGAAATTTGACCTTGTTCAGATCGGAATAATATTGTGGCAACCTTAGCGAGATTGTGAGCATATTTCAACAGTAAGGTTGGCCTGAGAATCTTGGTACAATATACCATCAATACTGAATATATAACCTTAGTATTTTAATATTGCACCAATATTAGCAACATTAGAAATCCAAGGTCAGGTGGTGCTCGGTGATTCCAAGATTGTCACAATGTTGTCACAATATTGGTTGTACAATATTGGTAAACTAATACTGTCGTAGAGTTATGTTTTCAATATTGCAGTAATATGTTAGTTTTAACATTGGCACATTGTTAAAAAAAATACTGAACATAGGCCTCTGCTTATAATATTGACACAATATTGACACAATATTAGGAAAACAAAATTGCTAAAATAATATCGAGACGATGTTATCTCTGTGATACTGCGGTATTGTTATTATGTTAACATTCAATTAACGTTAGAACAACAAGCATAACAGGCTTCTGTTCGTAATATTGTCATAATATTGACACAATATTGGATATCTAAAACTGCTGAATTGATATTATGCTAACATTATTTTTACAACATTGTGGTAATATTCGCACTTTAACATTGTCACAAGATTAAGAAAATAAACATTTTAGGCTTCTGTTTCTAATATTGTCATAAGATTAACACAATATTGTGCGCGGCGAGCACAATTCGACCGCGTTTGCTATTTCCGCCACCAGAGCGCGCTCGCCGCGGATCTGCCGTTGCGGTCCCTTTAAGGGCAAATTAAAGGGCAAAAACTGCGACCTTTCGCTTTTTGACGTAATAGGCACATGATCCATAGGCGTCTAACCCATCTTACCGATATTCTTAGGCCAAGGGCTCAAATGGAGCTTTTTGGCAACGGTCCGCGCGCGGCCGCCCCGTCAATGGGGCTGGTTCTTGTTTCGCCTGGGCAGTGCCCGTTACAAGTGGGATCCAAGTTGAATACTTCAGTGCAACCAGTGCAAGCAGCCAAGTAGCTGACTTAGAGAGATTCCTCGGCACTCCAATGCTCCGTATGCCTACATTAGGCATTGCGACGCTAAGAAATTCCTTCCGCGAGGACGGCAGGTAATACGGCGTTCTATCGCCTACCTTGCCTCAGAGGTGAGATTGGAAATCCAAGCTTGTCTCAGAGGTAAAATAAATATCCTGTCAATATTATGGCAATATTTTAACATCAAGTCTATGGCAACATCATGATCACAATATCTGCTGAACAAGCTTGGAGCAATATTATCAACACAACGTTGTCACAATATTGAATATCCAAGTTTGTCTCGGAAGTAAAATAATGTCCCACCAATATTGTAGCAATATTGTCAGGATAGGCTTGGAGCAGTCTTACAACCTAACCTTGGCACAATCTTTGGGCTCAAGCTTGTCCCAGAGGTAAAATAAATGTCCTGCTAACATTGTGGGAACATTAGCAAGATAAACTTGGCAACTCTATTCAAATGTGAAAAAAAGTCATACTAAGCTTGTACCAAGGTCAATTTTCCGATTGGGTTTGATTGCCGAGACACTCACCGCTTCAGTGTACCCGTCGCGCCAACAGTGGGCTTCACAGCGAGGATCCAAAATAGCAGAGCGCTTTCAATTCTTCGTTTATATGCATTACAAAACATTATTTCGAATACTTGATTACGCGCTAAACCTTTAAAATCATTCATGAGATTAATAAGCTGTAGAAAAATCTCGTATCAGCTGGTTTTACAAATAACTTAGTTTCAAGTTGATAAATCGCCGAAAAATTGCGTTAGAAGTCTGAAACTATGCACAGGCACTCTTAAAGGTTCCAGAATTCGATAAAAACGTTTTTCCTAAAAATGGCAAATGTCGGCGACCGCTATTTGTTACTAAGGTCTTCAAATATTTCACAAAGCATACACTCACTTGACATATGATCACCACTTTTTGCCATTGACTTTCACAAAATAAGATAATAAAAATATGTAAGAAGCGCGATGTGTGCAGAATATTTTCAGTTTCCTCAGTGGCTTACGGTCCAGAAAAATGAGACCTCCCCTGGTAAAAATTGGCAGTAGAATCTGTGTTCCAAAATACCACAGACATACAGCCGGCTGTAAGATTTCCAATAGCTTCTACAGCCGGCAACACAATTTCTCATAGTCTTTTATAGCCGATAGCGATTAAGCAACAGCCTGGCGATGAAGTGTATATGCTAAACGTTACTAATTACGGATGCTAGGACTTAGTGAGTTTTTGGACTACCACTTTCTTTTTTGGCCGTAGTATCTTGATTTATTTTGCGAGGAAAGCTCCGTACTTTTGAAGGATGCCTGCCATTCCTAATATGTTGGAGCGCCTTCAATTTCGTATGATACTGTGCAATACCTCTGGTGTGAAATAGTTGCTTCAAGCGCCGTGGTACGCTGCGGCGCGGCGCAGCGGGCGGGCAGCCAGCACTGAACGCGCATTGGCGCCTACAAACCTAACAGGGATACTTCACGCATTGCGCAATGCGTGAAGTATCCCTGTTAGGTTTGTAGGCGCCGCGCCAGTGCGCCGCTGCTCCGCTTTGTGTTAGGCTCTAATATTTAATCTCGTGGAGTCAGCGTTTTTCAACTCATGACTTTGAAATGTTTGCACACTCTCTATGGATTATTCTCATTTTAATTGATGAAAAATAATATGTAGTAAAGGAAAATATAATGTGCGTTTTGTAAATATTAAGGTGATTCCGTACAAACTTAAGGATTTATAAAGCACACGAATTTTTACACAATTTCTTATAACCTTTTAGAGCCGATGGCGAAAAAGCGACAGCCAGGCGATAAAGTGTAAAGCCCGGCGATAGGAACTATAGCCCGGCAGTATAATTTTTTATCGCTTCGTGTAGCCCGGCCGTATGATTTTTTCCACTTTCTACAGCCAACTATATGATTTTCTATCGCCTTCTTCAGTCGGCTATAAGAGCTCCTATGGTATTTTGAAACGCAGCTCCTATCGCCAATTTTTACCAGGGTCTAGAAATCGTCGAATGATTTTAGATCACATATTATTCTTTTGATGCCCCTTCGCAGGCAAAATGGAAATCATTGGAATTTTTCTAAAATAAACTGTGATAGTCTGCAAACACATGGATTAAAATTTGGGGGAAAATGTAAAGTTTTCTTGAGCCGGACATGCGATTCCAAATTCCAACGCAACAAAATGAAACCGCATATGACACGAATTTTCAAGTCTCTGCATAAATCAAATTTGCACGTGTTCTCATTAAGTTTTAGACAGAAAATTTAGACTAAACAGATAAAAAAAAAATCTCTGAAGGGTTTTAAATATGATTTCAGAGCATATCGATGGTGAAACTATCAGACCACGTATCTCGTTTGCGGTGTTTAAAAATCTCCCCTCCCATTGTATTTTCTTAAAAGACAACAAATAAATATATCATTCCTTGAAATTAATTGCCACAGCGTTTTCTTTGCGCAAAGAAGGAAAATCACGGAAGCTTTCAAGAACTTAGGTACATTTAGTGATATTCCATTAAAAAAAAAAAAAAAAAGTATGACAGAAAATCCGCAACGCCGCAAACCGAGGTATGTGTCCCGGTACTCTCACCGTCGATATACCACAAGAGGGCGGTTTCAAGATAACTACTGGAATAGTTTCGTCACCGTAACAAACAACACATATTTCGGCCTTATTTTTAGTAGAAACGATAATCACTCGAATTTTTTCGCATTGATCATAAATTTCTACGCATTATAACGCTTTCTAATTACTTATTGCTCTACCTCTCAATTAATATTATGTAAATTCCGAAAATGTGCTGTCTGCTACGCTGTAAAAAGTCAGCGTAACAGACGGCACATTTTCGGCCATTTATAAATTAAAGTTGAGAAGTAGAGCGATGAATAGCAAAAGCGTTATAACACGTAACCCTGTGTAGATTAATGCAACAAAATTCGAGTAATAATCATTACTGCTAAAAATATGACCGAAAAATGTGTTGTCTGTTACGGCGACAAAACTATTCCGGTTATCTTGAAACCACCCTCATGTTTACGTGAAAGTACGCACAGGTAAAATCCGACTGTAAAACCACCGCTACGTGCTACGTTATTTACGCGAGTGCCACACGACCGCGCAAAATTCAAACAAATTCAATGTACATATCTGATGCCGCGAAACCTGCTGCGCTCAACAGCAGTGGCAGCGTTAACGCGGCACGCATAGCGCAGCGCATGGAGTGAAGAAACGCAGTTACCGGCCCTCTCCATCACAGCCCGGCTAGCTCAGTCGGTAGAGCACGAGACTCTTAATCTCGGGGTCGTGGGTTCGAGCCCCACGTTGGGCGCTGAATTTTTAACCCACCGATTTCGTAATGACCCGTCTAACGTGGGTAATATTACACTCAACACTAGGTAAAAATGGATATGAGGTAATGTAACAGAACGGATAGCATAAACCGAGAAGTAACAAGATAATAATGCTCCGATTTGTTACATATTGGTAGTAGCTTTTAATCGAACTTGTTAGGTAGGTGCGTAGCCAAAGTACTACGAAAATGTGCAGTCTTTCCTCACATAAAATGGTTTATTGATATGGTTATTTATTACAAGGGTCCTGACGATGGCATTATGCCGAAAAGTTTTGACCAAAAACTATATCAATAGACCATTTTTTGTAAGTAAACACTAGCACATTTTTTTAGCACTTTGGCTACGCGCCTACCTAATATGATCCGAGACGTTTACTGACTATATAATGTACCAATAAATGTACGAATAAATGTACTAATAATGACAAATGTACTTTCCGATGAAAATATACCGTGTATGCGAGGAAATTTGTATTCTATGGCATGGGTTTTTTTATTCTTTTTTTTTTAGGTAATTTAGGTGAAGAAATTGCCGTTAAATTTCCTTTCATAATTTAATTTTTTTTTTAAATCTTCATTAAAAAAAATGTAGAGTTAGGAGGTTACAAAAATCCATCTCACAAGGATATTCCATCCAAACGAAAAAATCCTGAAAAACAAAAATTATCCCTCTTCACTTCTCTGGCATTTCACAGTGAGCACCCCGATCAGGCTCACGGCACCCATTGGCACCCACTTGCCGCCCATGGGCCGCCTGTATTTTGCCGCCCCCTTCTCATTCGTTTTGAAACATCAATAAAAACCATCAAGAGAATGTGCCAGCGGGGGAAGGATGCAGAGGACGCGTTTACTTGTGTTGGACACATTTTTTGGGAAAACCCTGTCAACACTACTGGCAAAAGTTCACGGAACTTTGCGCGAAAGTTAAGTTCCGTAAACCTATCTCAAATGGACAAGGCCTTCCATTCATAAGAAATGAACGAAAAAAATTATGAAAGAACAAACATAAATTTAGATTAATGATTTTAACTTCCGCCGCCGCGCCGCGCAGACCGCACCGTGTCTGGCGCAATGCGTGAAGTATTCCGACAGTCTTGTAGGCGGAAGTATTCCGACAGTCTTGTAGTTTCACGCTGACCGCACTGTCTTTGGCGCAATGCGTGAAGTATTCATGCATTCTTGTAGGCGCTATCCGTTTCACGCTGACTGCAGTGACCGCACTGTGTTTTATGCAGTGCGTGAAGTATTCGTGCAGTCTTGTAGGCGCTAATATGTGTTACATGCCGAGTTGCATGCCGACCGCCGCGCCGAGGGCTTCTCCTTTTCATCTCAAGTCCTCGTCATCATTTCTCTGTAAGTCGCGCCGTTCCAGTCCAAATTGCGTGTTTGGTTTCTCTCTTAACTCGACTTATTAAAGGTGCTGTCTCTTGTGTCACTGAAAGACGACAAAATTAGAAATTACTATACTCTCAGGAAATGAGAAATTTTGTTGCCTTTTCTCGTTTGTAATTTTTTTCTAAATTCGATTTTTTTTTATACCTACATTTAAGAAAATTGCAAAATTTGCCGCCCCCTAGATTTGCCGCCATGGGCCGCGGCCCATGTGGCCATCCCCTTAATCCGGCCCTGATCAGGCTGGGTTCGATCGTAAAAGTCCGTAGTTCCGTATACACCTCCTTCCCCAACCCAACGCACCTGATACAGCCAGTGTTTTCATACTGCTGCACTATCGTCGATGGATATTGTAGGCTTGCTGACGTCACCGGACGTGCGAGAATCAGCGCCGCTGCCAAAACGCCGCGACGTCAACGTCACACGTCGGAACGAGGAAGCGACCTGCGTCAACCACCGTGGTCCAAAACAACTCAACCAAACGTCGTAAGAGCATTCGGCTGTTGCCAAATTTCCCTGGACAACATATTTATTTTTGAACGAAGTTACACGTATTTTCTCTTGAAATTTTCGAATGTAAGTCTGCATTGCGAACAAATTTCTCTGGAGGATTCAAAGAAAAAACCCTAAAAGTTTTCCCAAAAAAATATATAATATCAAAAGGAATTTGTCAACGTCTAAATGCTGTTGCGACGTTTTTTCCTTGGTACGGTTGCACTCTCGTGCGACAAGCGCGGATTGTCTGGCGTCGCTTAGTCGTATGAAATACTCACTCCTCTTTACGAACATTTACGCACGCTTGAAGTGCTCAACGTTGCCTTGCTGGGCGAAAAATACGTCGGAACAGTCGAATATTTGCCGAATTTCCCCCGGTTGTATATTCATTTTCGATGAAAATTACGGGCACCCTACTTTTCGGAATTTTCAAATTCACTAGAACAAATGTAGAATTTGCACACGAAAATTTTATTGCTTCATCTGAGAGTGCTTCATGAGCTGGAATCGTAGTTTCGCATTTTCCGCGCGACTCGTGAATTTTATCAGCAGAAATTCTCGGAAAATATCATTGGGAAAAGAAAATTTGCAGGTGTCTGAAATTCTGTGAATTTCATCTTTAAAATGATACTGCTAGGAAAACTGAGAACGATGATATCATGAACAAAATTTTTCATAATTTTTTTCTGACATGAGAAATCGGAGAGAAACAGATTTGAAAGTGAAAAAATGTGCCGCCTAATGACGTCACTTGGCGGCATTTATTTAAACACATGTATTTTAGCAGATTAGGTTATTTTGCCATATTTTCTCCAATAATTCTCCAATTTAGAAACCAATGATAGCATCGTTCTCAGTTTTCCTAGCAGTATCAATCTAAAGATGAAGTTCACAAAATTTCAGACACCTGCAAGTTCTCTATCGCCAATGTTATTCTCCGAGAATTTCAGCTGACATAATTCACGAGTCGCGGAGAAAACGCGTTTTTTAAGAGGAAATTTGGCAAGGTTTGGATGTTGATAGGGCGTTTTTCCGAGGACGGGAGTACGATCGGGCACGCGTCGACGAGTTGTGGATGGTGGGAGGCGCTCGAGCTCTGGCAAGCGGCATAGGTGATTTCACCTTGAGATCCCCCCCTCTATTTTCCACGTGCCCCCCTCCCGGCTCGCGGAATGGTGGACCGGAAAAAACCGCCTAGCGACGCGCTCATGTAAATCCGCGCTCTCGGCGGATTCGCCATAGGCACGTCGCCGATCCGATCGTTTCCCAACGAGGCGACGATATGATATTGTAGAATTCGCACTGAAAAAAAATCTCGGTGTATTTACTAAGAAAAGGGTAAAATTACCAAGAATTCAGGCTTCTATTTGGACTACATTTTGCAATTTGGAACTAAAAATTCTAGCCCGGTTTAAAAACGACGTATGTGCCATTAGTTTCCCTGTGCTTATAAGTGTTTTTCCAGAAGAGCCAGAATTTATAGTTCCAAATTGCAAAATGCATTTTATTTGATCACAGTTTTTCCTTGGTAAAATTACCATTTATGGAATTGGGAATTGGTAATTTTACCGAAAAATCTCGGTGAAATTATTGAAATTTCCTGGTTATTTTACTGGACCTTGGTAAAAACGCCAATATTTTTTATCGACTGTGGTAGAATCACCGAGATAAAATGGCAAAGTTACCGGGAATTGATTACCAATAAAGGTGGTATTCTTACCTGAAAAAAAAAAAAACAGTAAAAGTATCGGTTTTTAGGTAAGCTTACCAGTCTGCCTTGGTAAAATTACCAATAATTGGTAAAAAAAGTGAGATGGTAAAGGTACCAACGGACCGTGGTAAAAACGCCGAGAATTTTTTTTCAGTGCGGGGAGTCGGCTACGATTATTGCTGCTTGTAGGGCATCCCTCTTGCGACATTGCTCTTGACCACCAGTGCACAATCAGTGCTCATGCGGTTGGAGGATGTTTTCAGATTCAAATCAGTGAGTTATTATAGACGCGGTGCAGATTAAGCCACCATCTTTAAATTAATCATGATCGAAAACACTTTGGCAGCCTTTTGCTGCCGTGCTAAGGAAGAACGAACCTTTGTGCGTTGCCGAATTCCTTTTGGTAAAATACAAATTTTCTGGAAGACTTGTGAAAATTTTCCGTCCAATTTTTCAGAGATTTCTCTGCGTAATGCGATCTAAAGTATCAGAAGATTTCAAGAAGAAATATTCATTATTTGTCTCAAAAATTAATTTTTTCGGAGAGGAAATTTGGCAACTCGCGGTTCTCCATACGGGGTTTTTCCTTAGCTTAGCAGTTTGGGAGATGAATAGGTACCCAACTTAGAAGTTGAAAGGTAAGTACGAGATGAAGATTTTGCACAATAGAATCGTATTCCTTCCAATGAAAGCACGTGATTAAATGAGCTTATGTCACGGTATTTTTTTTTTTTTTTTTTTTTTTTTTTTTACAATTTCCTAAAAAATTATTCCTTCAACAATTCCTTCCTTTTTCCTTTTCATTTTTTTGTTTTTGTTTTTTTGTGTGCGTGTGGGAACTGGAGAGCAATCGATTTAAAAGTGGGAGAATTTAGCGTCTTGTGACGTCATAAGATGGCATTTCCCATCTAAACGCAAGTATTTAGGCAGGTTAAACCATTCTGGCAATAATCCCTCCAATAATTATTCACACTGGAAACCAAAAATGATATAGAGCTCAGTTCACTTGTGGTTTCCGTTGAAGAATGGAATTGATCAAATTTTAAACACCTGCAAATCCTATACTGCGAAAAGGACACGTGTAACGCTTATTGAATCGATTCTCATCATACCTACCTAATCATTCCGCTCGATAAATTGTGGTGGTGAGCTTTTTAGAAAAAAGTAATGAGTTACGGTCAACCGGTGTGCCTGAACATTCAGCAAATTTTTGCTTGCGTTCGAATACCTCCTTATATTTACATCATGGACTATTTAGAAATGGGTAGAAGCGATATTTTGTGCCGAGTCACCAACACCTCACTTGATATGAACATTAAGAAAATTAATGAAAAGTGATGAGTTCCTGAGATGTGCGATGCAATGGATCCCGTAACGTTATGAAAGTTATCACCGATGGAAAAAGGTAGAAATCAAAGTTTGGGAACATGATTACGGTATCACAACTGTGCAAACTATGATGAGCACATGGAAAGCAAACTCTTTTCATGTCGGTTTGTCAGACTTGCATGTTCACCTAGTATTATGACGTCATACGTATGTACGCACGAAACGAACCATGCTCAGAACTTTTTTAGAACTTTAGAGGGCTTCCACTGTCATGTGCACGTGCATGCCAAATTAGAGGCAAAATTTACCAACGAAATATCTTTACATATCGCCACGTAAAATTTTAAATGTAACTGGCTGGGTAAACATCAAAATTTGCAGTTTTATTAAGAAATTGAATGTTCAACCTCTATCCATGACTCACTCTGGAGTGCGTCTGGAGATGAGCGTCCACAATAATGGTACGTCACGACGCTACCGAAGCGACGCCGCCGTCGCCGCGAAAGAAGAAGGAAAAGGAAAGGAGTAAGAAGAAGAACGAGAGCAAAACAAAGACAAAAGAATGGAGAGAGGGAGAGGGAGAAGGAAGGAGAAAACAGAAAACTTTCTTTCTCCGCTGAGAGGATCCCGAAGAGAGGGGGGCTTTCCACATCCGTTTGGCGGCAAACGTCGCGTCGCATCTCGCATCATGCCACCGAGACCCCCCCCCCCCCCCCAACTCTCAGGGTCCCATTGGCGCGGTCGACTAGTAGCTTCTATAATAATTGTTTCGGTTTACTCTAAGATGGAGGAAAAATGATAAATCTGAGTATCTACGTTATGCAGGAGGAGTATTGCCACAATTGCCACGTCTGATTGTATCCACTGTAAGAGTATATAAAAATGAAAATTAAGAATTGGCAGGAAAAAATGAAAGGAAGGGATGGGGCTCAACCCGAATATTAAGGAGATAGATTCGCTGATGGAAGAAACTCAATATATTTGTTCGGGAACTTTTATATTTTTAAAATAGACTTTGCGGACAGACGCGTCCGCCGATTTGACATGTCTTTCTAACCAATACTCGTTGACATTAAAAGATAACCGATGGAACTTATCAGAACTCTCAAGTTAAGAACATTACAGAAGAGCACTTGGATTCTCAGAATCGTCTTGCCACTTTTTCTTTTCCTTTGAGAGGATTTTTCTGATTTAACTTTGAAGATATTTTTATTGATCTAGGATGGAAAAGCCCTCTAGCAGCTCCGCGTTTCAACCTCTGTGCTTTATTTCAGCTAACGGAAAAATTATATTGTTAGCTGGGAGCCGCGCATTCCAACCATGAAAAATAGATGGATTAATAGAGACATAGACACATACATAATATTCTCAAGGCGAGTTGCTTCAGGTCAAAGCAATTGGAACATCGGCCCGGCTAGCTCAGTCGGTAGAGCACGAGACTCTTAATCTCGGGTCGTGGGTTCGAGCCCCACGTTGGGCGCTAAACTTTTGCCCTAGTTTTTTACGCACTGGAAAAAAACCACATTGGATCTAGAGTCCAGACTCCAGACTCTTAAAAACATTGGTAAGAAAAAATACTCTTGATTCAATCAGATTTAAGCTTAAATCAGGAACCAAGCCTCTTAATTTGAGCGGATTTCCTTTTGATTTAAGCTTAAATCTGATTGAATCAAGAGTCCTTTTTCTTGTCAATGTTTTCAAGAGTCTGGACTCTATATCCAATGTGTTTTTTTTTTTTTTTTTTTTCTTCCAGTGCAGTATATGAGTATCGAATTACTGGCCTGATAGTCGAGTCAAATAAGGGTTGAACCCGAAACTAATTGTGGATTTTTCCGGTCAATTTTCAGTTTTAGGGGGTTTTGGAGTCTTTTGGGAGAATTTTGGCGAATTTTAGTTCATTCGATTCTCCTTGATCACCTGAATAAAATGTGCCCAAAAACTCAAACATAAAATTCCGGATTCGCCGTGTTTCCGCCCTTATATGACTCGACTATGATGAGGGAAAGCATGAAGCACAAAGACCAATAAATAATAAGCGTTCGGGGTAAAAGTCGACGTTAGCTGGATTACATGATGCGGCGTTTTATGTCGGACCGCGGTCCATGTGCATTATTGTGCATCCTCGTTTTTCACACGCTACTTTTCCAATATTTTCCATCAATTTTGAATACTTTTCTTCCTGTAAACGAATAGAATAAATTATAAATGAAACCGCATAGCCCCTCCCTCCCAATATTTTTTAGCATTAGAGTAATATAAGTTGTAAACTCTGTACATAAGCTTGCAGCATTTATTTTTTAAACTGGACGTTGAAGTATATTTTTTAATTTTTTTTCTTTTCTGTTTTACAATTGAAAACCCAAGAATGTGATGCACTCTCCTCTTTCAGCAAGCTGGGTCCTTTCTTAATCTGAAATATGATATCTATATTTCTTTCCATAATAATAGCCTGAGAAACATAGAACCTAGCGTATTTTTGTTTTTGAGGACCTGAAAATTTACCAGCCCACGATGCATAAACCTTGCACAACAATAAAAATCTTTTAGATATCAGTTCCTTCCAATTAGCCATTTGCTGAAAAAATATATTTTAATTTAAGTTATAATTTATTGTAAAAAAAAAGAATTGTAATTGTAACTCCGTTCGTCCGGTTTAGAGTCCCGCCTTTATACCCAGAGTTAAAAATAAGACAAACGGAACCGACACAACATGGAAATAGAGTAAGAGAAAGGACTCGCTTTGATAACGGCGCAGAGATACAACTATTCGTACTTGATGGATGTCCGTGTTGCGTCTTCAGAATTGAAGGCGCGATGCGTGAACTCGCAATGCTCCGCTCTCTGCCGTCAATGAGATATCACTCGATTCGGGAGAAAAGGTTAAAAAAAGGTCCAGCTACATCTCTCCTATCTTCGACTGTTTTGCTAACGTAGCCTTTAAAGCACTAAGATAAATAGACAGAGCAAATAAGACAGACGGAACCGACACAACATGGAAATAGAGTAAGAGAAAGGACTCGCTTTGATAACGGCGCAGAGATACAACTATTCGTTCTTGATGGATGTCCGTGTTGCGTCTTCAGAATTGGAGGCGCCATGGCGTGAGGCGTAAACTCACAATGCTCCGTTGAGAGGCCAATGAGATATCACTCGATTCGGGAGAAGAGGTAAAAAAAAGGTCCGATTACATTTCTCTTATCTTCGGCTGTTTTGTTAACGTGGCCCTTGAAGCACTACTGCAAATAAGACAGACGGAAACAGCACAACGTGGGAACAGAGCAAGGAAAATGTCGCGCGTTGATGACGGCGCAGGGATACAACTATTCGTACTTGATGGATGTCCGTGTTGCGTCCTCAGAATTGAAGGCGCTATATGGCACGAGGCGTGAGCTAGAGTATCTTTATACCCTGAGTTACGACATCTCAGTTCTAGTAGGGCTGAGTAGCCTTAAAAAAACCAATTCTGATTGGTTCTCGCTCATGTAGTCGTAAAAGAGTGCACCAAGATGGCGGCGGCTCAAATGTAAACAAAAATAATGGAAATACTACCTAATTGTGATTTATCGAGAGTAAATTGTTATTTTCATCGCACCAAAATGAAGATAGATTAAGAAATTAGTCACAGATCAATCTCATTTTATTTTAATGCAATTTCCTTGGTTAAGTTTTGATTAGTTTCGTTGATGTTGTTTTTAGAATTTAGATAACAGACATCGCAGGATTCCTTATCCTTATCCCTCAATACCGTTCGTTTGGGTGCACTTTTTTGTGACACCATGGCCAGCCTAGCGGGCCGATTATTGAAGTTGATAGACAAAGCTATAGACAAAGAAGACATGGTGGAAGCGGGTGGTTGCAATGGACAAAGGCAGTAGGTAATAGACTAACTAAAGACAACCCACGAGGAACCCGACAGTTATTCCATCATTTTCTCCCTTAGTCTATGGGAACCACACATTTCAACCAATAGGATCGCTCCATACTCCCTGTGTCCGTTTTGTCCATCGCTTTGTCTACCAATTCCAATAATCAACCCGCAGGCCAGCTGATAATTGAGATGTCTTAACTCTGGGTATAAAGGGATTCTAGTCCGGTTTGAAAACGCACTATTATCGGGGATAATTTGGCAAGGACGACGGAGACGGAAATGAGAGCTGAGGTTGCCGCTGCTCGTCGTTTCGTCACGGTTGAGAACCCCGATGCGTTGTCGGCCTCGTCTCCTGTCTCTCGTCTCTCTGACGCCTTGGTCGAATTTTCCTAGATTTCCTTTTTCTATTAAGCGCTCAGCCGATAGAGAGCGCTTATTGATTCCAACCTGCCTATGAACGAAAGTTCTAATTTTGAATTTTCGATGGAGAGCACCGGACATCTCCCTTACTAATATGTTATGTCC
This sequence comes from Bemisia tabaci, assembly GCF_918797505.1. Lineage (NCBI taxonomy): Eukaryota > Metazoa > Arthropoda > Insecta > Hemiptera > Aleyrodidae > Bemisia > Bemisia tabaci. The sequence continues at coordinate 7,723,714 of NC_092796.1, read as the reverse complement.
GGTTTAATTCACTTTTGAGTGTTCCAAATCGTTACGAATGTAAAATTCGACTCTTAACCGCCAAATTGGCCGATTTTAATCGGAATGTTGCCAGAAATAATCCACTCGATATTTGCCTTCAATTTTCCCGTATAGGCTGAAAATGAGTGTAATGCTAGGTATACGTATGCATGCATACGCCTTTCTTGAGCTTTAATTCGAAATTTTTAAGTAATACTTAACACTCAAACTTGCAGAAGCCCAGTTGCAAAAAATCAAATAATGATTTACCTAATCATTCCTGAGAAATGTCGAGGTGAGCACTTTGCTAAGCGAGTTTTTACAAATTGGGTAAGAATTGCTAAACCCATTGCTTGACTCATCGTTCATGAGTCATCGTGAAGTGAATTCGGGTGTTGACAAACTTTTGAACCCCAAAAAGAGTCCCTAATTCTCTTCGCGGTGGAACCCGCCCCCCCCCTCCCCGGAAAATTTGGGGGCCAGTCTTTGCTCCTGAATGACCTCTACTTGTAAATGCCTCATTTACTTACTTTCCGATGTCTACAGTGGCATAAAATCTCACTTTCAGCGTTCTAAAAATCCGAATTACTTGAGCCACGCGTTGAAGCCGGCGTGGACGCCACAATAAAACTACCGAGCGCTCAGGAAAAACAACTTAACCTCGTGGGGTTTTCCATTTGCGTTGTGTCGTTCTTGCTCAGTAAGTGAGGGAACCATTCTAATTTGGGTAGACCGCAGAGTAGAGACTTTGATTGATAGCCACGGCGGGCGGGGAGCGGGGGGCAAGGTGGACGTGCAGGCGCGTATCACAAATTGGCTGCGTCTCAAAATAAGTGTAACAGTGGGGAAAAGCCATCAATAGTGCATGAACATGAGATACAAACACATGTGGTTTAAAAATACTATCGGTCTCCTTCGCGCCTCCCCCTCCCCGCCTTTCACCTCCCTCCCCGCCTTTCACCGCCCCTTCTCGTCGCGTTCCGCCACCGTCTGAGTGTGCTCCCGAATTTTGACTATTTCTGGATACGCAGCGGAATTGATGAAAATTATCCGGTCCAGACGGGGATCATTGGCGGATCCAGAAAATTGGCAACATTGTCTTTTCTCCGTTTAAACCTATGGAAATGTATCGATTTTCGGAGGGGCATGTGCTCCGACGAGATTCGATTATTTAGCATAGGTTTGAATGGAGGAAATCCGGTGTTGCCAAATTGCTGGATCCGCCTCTGACGGGGATGCGCGACTCGGAGAGTTCCTCAATCAGAGAAAGACAATATAATTTCCCACCCCACACTAATATCCTGCCGTGCGAAGGAAAAACATCGTATGAGCCCTCGGGCGTTGCCAGATTTCCCCCAGCAAATCACTAATTTTTAGGAAATTTTTTGAATATTTGTCTACCAATTTCTCAGATAATTTTGTCCGTAATTGGATCTAAAACTTCTGAAAATGTCAAAGAAAAATATTCATAATTTTCCTCAAAAATAAACATTTTATCGAAGTAAATTTGGCAACTCTCGAATGTTCATACGGCGTTCTTCCTTAGCACGGCAGTGTCTTCCCCATCGTGTAAAACTTATGTCTGGAAGTCATAGCTCAGATTCGCCTCGTGAAAACTCTGGAGCCCTCGAGTGCCCTAATCTTTCATTGAAAATTCTTACTTGTAGTTTCAAATGATCATCCCGTCAAAAACTAGCAAAAGATTCAGAGCGTAGGGATAATCAATTATCCACCTAAATATTTGACCATGTAAGTATCTGAATTCATGAAACGTGTCAATGCAGTTTGATTTAGTAATTTACTGCCGCGCCGCTGCATTGGTTATCGCAAAATTTCAAATCGCTTTTACGCAAATGCATTTGTGAGGTTGAAAGACTCAGGAGTACGGTAGATAACAGATTGAACGAGGTAGCTCAAAAATGACTCCAATAGTCCCAAAGGAGGCACGGTTCGGGTGAATAGAAGAAGTACCTAATTATTAATTAACGCAGTGACGATTCGCGGCGCTCACCCATGGATTGTACTTTCAGAGTTACTTCTGGCTTTTTCAAAATGTGATCTGACACATCGGAGTGTTTTGGCCTTGAATTTTTTTCCCCTCGCAAAAAATCCGACGGATTTCTTGGGATGGCACGTAGTGGCAATGTTCGTGCACCTGGAATGGCATGGTTTTAAAAGTAGAGAAAAACTAAAGCTTGAAATGAGGATTCACTTGCTTGTGTGCTAATCCTCTAGATTTATGTTGGTACCTTTATACTTTTGGATTTTTCCTTAGAATTACGTATTATTCATCTAATTTATACTTAGTTTACTTTTATTCATTTTATACTTCCTTGGAGCAAAGATTTGTGAGGCTTCATTCATTCTAAAACTATGCGTCGGAAATGATTCAAGTAATTATTTACTTGCGGATCGAACATTATACTTTTACCTGTTTTAAGAGTAAAAACATGCTATTTACCGTTAAAAATTGAGAACTTAATTGACCACCTTATTAGCAGAAGAAATGATCGAGTGCATACATAAATGGTCAGCCTTTTACTATCTAATTAAATTTTTTATATTAGGCACATTACATGTGACATACTGACCTTTAGTTGTGATCGCACAGAGCAAAAATAGACTATTATCTCAAGCGAGGCGCTATAGCATTGACTTGATAAGAAAGCAGGTGAATGTTGCTCGCTGCTACTTCGTAAAGTTGCGTTCAAAGCTGACCGTTTCCTGATCAAACGAGTGTGATCCTGATCACACGTAGACAGCTGGTAGGAAGCACACGACATGAAATCCTGTCATTCTAAAATTAATCAGTGCAGGGCCGGATTAAGGGGGTGGCCACATGAGCCGCGGCCCATGGCGGCAAATCTAGGGGGTGGCAAATTTTGCAATTTTTTTAAATGTAGGTTTAAAAAAATCGGATTTAGAAAAAAAATTACAAACGAGAAAAGGCTACAAAATCTCTCATTTCCTGAGAGTATAGTACTTTCTAATTTGGTCGTCTTTCAGTGATACGAGAGACAGCACCTTTAATTAGTCGAGTTAAGAGAGAAACCAAACATACAATTTGGCCTGGAACGGCGCGACTTACAGAGAAATGATGACGAGGACTTGAGATGAAAAGGAGAAGCCCTTGGCGCGGCAATCAGCATGTAACACATATCAGCGCCTACAAGACTGCACGAATACTTCGCGCATTACATCAAACACAGTGCGGTTATTGTGGTCAGCGTGAAACGGATAGCGCCTACAAGAATGCATGAATACCTCACGCATTGCGCCAAACACAGTGCGTCAATGTGGTCAGCGTGAAACGTATAGCGCCTACAAGACTGTCGGAATACTTCACGCATTGCGCCAAACACGGTGCGGTCAACGCGGCGCGGCGGCGGAAGTTAAATCATTAATCCACATTTATTTTTGTTCTTTCATAATTTTTTCGTTCATTTCTTATGAATGGAAGGCCTTGTCCTTTAGAGATAATTTTTGCGTTGGGGAATTTATACAAAATTAACAGTATATCCTTGCATGTACCTCAGAGGAATAATAGGGAGCCTCCTATCTACATGGAAGTCTCGCGGCTTCAATTTTTCTTTTTTCAAACGTAAAAATCTTTAAAAATCTCGAAAATAAGACACTGGCCTTATCTAAATACTTAATTATCTGCCTACAGCCAAAATACCATTGAAATCTGCCGGTGTAAATCCAACTGCAGAAATAATTTTTATGATAATGAACATTTCGGGAAGCAGAAAGCTTACCGAAATATACATAAAGTTTTCGTCTGTATTCACATTCATCGCCCGGCTGCCAAAAGGGCGTAGCTACCTCGTTGAGATTAGCCCGTTTTAGCATTAAATTGTAATGGGTGACAGGGTCCATTGCAGAGTGTAATGATGTCCTCATGTCAGCAGGGCGGTAAATGGATTCCTCAGAACTTTCAATTGCTGAGTTATTGGCGGGGCAATAATAAAAAATAAAATAAATACGTAAATAAATGAAAAGTTAAATATTATCCTTATATTTTCAAAATCTTGACACTGTTTTGTTTATTGACGAATAGTAAAAAGTACCACGCAAAAAAAATTTCACGCAACTCGTTAATTCCTAACTTATCATCATATCACAATTAAAGACGTGAAAGAGGTTTTAAAGAGAATCTTCTGCTCGTAAAAGTCCTATTGCTGCGGAAAAACTAAAACGCAGCAGCAAGCCTTGTTGATCAAGAATAACGCACTACTTGCTCTTCAATCCTAATTTAAAGTCATCGAGGCCTGCTATTAATAATTTCAGTTTCTCACTCTTCAAAGGTCTTAAAAATCATTATGTGCAAAAAATATGAATAGGTATCTACATTTCACAAAAATTCCAAATCCTCTTAATTAAGATAATACAAGAAAAACATCGAAAAAATTTCGCACTATGCAAATAATCAACCATGAATCTCATTTTCGTGATCAGTCCTCGGTTAACCATGGTGGTGATAGAGATGGGAGTATGTGTTGTGGAAAATCAAATATTGCGAACAGTTCGAAATAAGACACACGGCTTGAAAATTTAACCAGAGAGACAATAGTTGTAAACAAAACTATAGAAACCACACAATTCTTGGACTTATTCTATCTTACTTGAGGAATGAATGAAGTTTTATTTTGGAACAAGTCGAGGAGAAACTATAGAATTTCTTAGAACTTAACCTTGTAGTATGGCAGAAATTTCTTCTCGATCGACCGCGGATAAGCCAAATCGCGGATATGTGAGACTCCACGGGGCTTTTTATCTTAAGTAACGATGATAAATCACTGTCCCAATAATTGAGCCTCCGAAAAGCTGATTGTAGGACCGTCAATCCTTGTCACTCGCCACAGTCTAGTGGTGGTTAAAGCCCTGACTACGGGATGACTTAATGCTTGCAGAGGAGGGTGTATAGGTATGATTCACCACTGTATTAAAATCGGATCGGTATTGGCGTTTGTTGAAAAGAATGAATGATCAGAGGTTCCCCAATGGCCCTTGATGAACAATTATACTGAACCCTCTGGTGTTGACTATAGGGGCTACTGGGCTAGTGGCGCGTTTCAGAGGATCGTGTTTGGATAAGTTAATCTTCCACATAGTAAATGACGTCCAAACGTTAAGTTAATGGTAAGCAATACGACTGTTTGGATATGTGTGCATGATTCCTAAGAGTTCCACGAGTCTGTGCCAAATTCTGTCAGTGTTGACCATCCGTCTTGCTGATCTAGCAGACGTGCAGTCATGTCTGCTGAGAATTTAGTGTCAGAGAAGGTAGTGGCTACTAGATGTCCTGGGAAACCATAAACAAACCTGCTACCACTCTTATATTTCTATCCGAATTTTCAACTAGGTGCCTACAAGACGGATTTCAGTTTCATTTGCGCAGGCTATAATCTCTTAATGAATGGACTTAAGTGACATTCGGTGCTGACTCCAGTGCCACATGTTTTTCAAAGGCACCATGTTACTTTTACCGCGGAAAGTTCATGGAGCTATGGTTTTCAAAATTCGGTGATTACGCAAGAGAATCTCTCCTTACGAAGAGAAGCCAACCATCCAAACACAGATCCAAGACACGTGCATCCAGCCCACTAAACGGACCTCCGGAGCCCCCTATGCCGTAGTCTCAGGACAAATACACGACTTGTCCTTCTTCAGCATGCCCTCTATACCATTGTAGAATCCATCGTTGAGGCTCTTGCCACCCTGGACAACCCCTTTGGCAGCGCTGATGGCTCCATCCGCGGCAGCATCCCCGACATCAACCATCCCTTCCACCACCGGTGACACCACCGGGAGCATCCTGACTACCGGTCCACGAGGTCATTCCGCGCGGCGTCCTTCACGTCCTTGGTCTTGTCCAGCCCGGCGTCGGCCACGTCATACAAACTGTTCGTGCCCGATTTGACCGCTCGAACCACCCGCTTCACCGTCCTCCGCACGACGTTGACCGGACTGTACTTGTTGTAGCAGGGACACGGGTCTGGTCCCCCACGTCTGGACATCTTTCCACCCCCACCTTCCTCGACTCTCGCCCCCGTGTTAAACACCGGTCCACCGCGGGCTTTCATCTTCCCTGCGCGGAGTTTGTCTTTGTTCACAGCCGAGACGGATTTGATGTTGTTGTCGAGCTGGCTCGCGATGTCCTCGAACGTCCCGCTGACGGACTTGAGTCGCTCGGGCAGAGCCTTCGTCGCCATCTTCGGCTTCTCCTTCTCCTCCTCCAGTTCGTCTAGTTGTCGCCCTCTGCGTGCTAGCAGTTTCTCGTACTCTTCCGTGCCTGCGTTGGAGGTCAACGGCACCGCGCTGGGTGTTTTTTGGGACCTGGTGGTTGGGGTGGTTGAGGGTCCGTTTCGGGAGGCGTAAAGTTTTGCCAGCCGCTCGGCTTGTTTTCGCCTGGCGAAGGGTGACAATCGGTGCGAGAAGGTGTCATCATCGTCGTCATCGTCGTAGAACCCCCTTTTAGGTGGTTCCTCTGACGGTAGGGACTTTGCGCCCAAACTCGGTGCTGGTTTTGTCGGGATGGACTTAGCAGTGACTGGGAGGGGTTTTCCAGTCACCGGGAGAGACTTTCCTGCCACTGGCAGTGACTTGGCACCCATCTTTGGAACTCTCCTCTGTTGCGGAACCTGTAGAGGCAACCGTTTCTTGTTGATGTCTGAGAAGGAGTTCACTCTTTTTCCGATCACCGAAAGCAAGTCAGATATGCTACCGGAGACGGCTACAGGTTTTTTCTCTGCAAGAGCTAAGGTTTTACCACCCTTAGGAGAAGGTTCCGATTTTTGAGTAACGCCCTGAGGGTTGACGGCGGCATTTTGCTGATTCCCGATTTCACTCTTGGGCCCTGTCAATTTATCCCTTGCGAGTTTCCACTTAGATCTACGCGCATTTTTGTCTGCTTGTTTCTGTTCGTCGGAGAGCCCCTTGGTACCATCAGCAGGTTTTCCATCGTCGGTAGTGCCTTTTGGTTGAGAACCGTTCTGATTTTCGGGTACTTTCTTCTCTGGTTCTTTGCTGGCTTCTGTTTGTGATCCTGTTTTAAGTGCTTCTTCTGATGGCCTCGCCGGCGAACCATTTTTCTCCTCTGGTTTCGGAGTTACCGGAGTTTCCTTTGCCTCTGCTTGACTCGTTTTATCAGTCACTTGCTTTGCCTCTGGTTCGGTTGACGGGTTGGTATTGTCATTTCGGCCCGTATTCGTAGGGTCCTCGCCCTGCGGGGGATGTTTGCTCTCTTTGGCCTCTGCACTGTCCAGGTTGCCCAAGTCCTCAGCAGGCTCAAATTCATCTTCGTACTCTTCATCATCAAGGAGTGGACCTTCAGCAGGAGAGCCTTCGGGTAAACCCCTTGCTGTTAATGCTGCGCTGTGTGCCTGAAATTGAAAGAAAAATATTGAAGCGGTTGTGTGGTTTTTCAAGGTCTGGTTGAGAGGCGAGAATTGCTCAAGCCAGTCAAGAGCGCATTTTTCTGGGTTAGTACTCAAAACCACCGATTACTATCCAGACACAGTGTTGTTCTGACTTCGGACTATCCGGATCAGTTTGGTAAAAATACGTGTGGCCAAAATAGGGACCCGAAGAATTTAGTATTTATCGCATAAATGTTCTTGTACTCAAGTGACTGTGAAAAAAAGATGGAGGGAAAGCACAGATGTCTGATCATTATGATTTGAATCTCTGTCCAACCGTATAGTATGTGCTTTAATTCATTAATATTTGTATAATATTGATTTATGAGTCCCTGGTAAAAATTGGCGATAGGAGCTGTGTTTCAAAATACCATAGGAGTTCTTATAGCCGACTAAAGATGGCTATTGAAAATCACATAGCTGACTGTAGAAAGCGGAGCAAATCATACAGCCGGGCTATACGAAGCTATAAAAAAGTATACAGTCGGGCTATAGTTCCTATCGCTGGGCTTTACACTTCATCGCCATTGGCTATAAGAGGCTATAAGAAATTGTGTAGAAATTCGTGTGCTTTGGAAATCATTAAGTTTGATACGTAACTACCTTAATATTTACAAAACACACATTATATTTTCCTTTAAAACATATTTTTTTTTTCATCAATTAAAATGAGAATAGTCCATACAGAGTGAGCAAACATTTCAAAATCATGAGTTGAAAAACGCTGACTCCACGAGATTAAATATTAGAGCCTACCACAAAGCGGAGCGGCGACGCACTGGCGCCTACAAACGTAATAGGGATACTTCACGCATTGCGCAATGCGTGAAGTATCCCTGTTAGGTTTGTAGGCGCCAATGCGCGTTTCGCGCTCACCTTCTCGCTGCCCACCCGCCTTACCGCAGCGTGCCACGGCGTCTGAAGCAACTATTTCACACCATCGTTCCAGCTCATTCAGGATCATTCAATTTTCAATGATCCTGAATGAGTTTGAATGATTCTTCAATGAGCTTGAATGATCCCGAATGAGCTTGAGTGCGCTGGCTCATTGGATCGTTCAACTTGAATGTGCATCGGGTCATTCACCCAATGTGCTTGAATGCGCTGGCTCATTCGATCATTCAACATGGATGCACTAACTCGTTGGATCGTTCAACTTGTATAATCAGGATCATTCAATTTGAATGATTCAATTTATCAGCTTATTCAAACTCATTGGGCCAATGATCAGGCTTATCGTAACTGAATCATCGAGAGCATTGAAATTGAACGACCCAACATGCTGGCTCATTCAAGCTTATTAAATCAACGATCAAGATTATTGAAGTTGAATAAGCCACCAGAATGATATGGATGATATGATCAGCAGATTCGGATATTCAAGTATCGGTCTGATGAGAATCTATCATAAAGAAATTGTAAAAAGTATAGAAGCAAAAGTACGTGGGTATCCATACTCACTTTGCAGTTTTTCTTCAACAGAAAAATGAAAGGGGAAAAAAAAACAAAAAAAAAAAAAAAACATATGATGATAGAAAAAGTTAAAAAAACACAGGCTCACCAGAAGTTTAATCCAATTCCTTTTGAAGTAAGCTCATCCTCCGCCCTATTACAGTAATAGCGTGAATGTACCTTTAATAAAAGTAGTTTGAAGGTGAAAATTTTTGCTACAAACCATCTCCCCCACGCTGTCAAGAATTCAAACCACAAAACAGTCATGATGGGAGAGGCTCGTAGCTTTGCCGCCGAGTTGTAAAGCTGCTCTGCTCTGGCTCTGCCGTGCCAAGGAAGAACGTCGTATGAGCCTTCAGACGTTGCCAAATTTCCTCCAATAAAAACCAAATTTACTGGGAAATTGCGGATGTTACTTTCTGAAATTTTCAGATAATTTTGTACTTAATTTAATCCAAAATATCTGAACTTTTCAAGGAAAAATATACAAGAATGTTTTCAAAAATACATGTTTTATCAAGGGAAATTTGGCAACTCTCAAATATTCATACGGCGTTCTTCCTTAGCACGGCAGTGCTGCGGGGATACTTCTCATTGACTACTGAAAAAGTTAACTAAAAGGAAACATGTTAAATTAACAGCATAACCAGAAAAATGTTGAATTGAAGAATGAACCGCGCGTTTAGAATTACACGAGCAATGTCGCCGTTACTTTGATTTTAAAGAAAGAAAGCAGCAAAAATTACATTGGGATACAAGGATATGTAATTGATTTTGTCTTTGAAATAATTAAATTACCTTAGATTGTGCTTTGAATTGAAACAAGGCCGAACGTACTTACAATTTTGTGCTCGAGTGTTCGTTCTAATGAAGTGTCATCAATGGAGAAAATTTTATCGGAATAAAATTGTGTCTTCGGAACACAAAGCAGTGCATTTGATGGCTGGAACACGACTCACAAGTATAAGGTAAGTTCATACTTATAACTTGTTAAACAGTCTAGGGAAATAACAAGAGATAGAATTCAAAGCAGTATAGAAGAGAAATTACAGAGCAGAGGATTTTAATTATCGAGAAAAGAAGGGTTTCCCTCACACTAGCTTTTCCGGTAAATTCGTTAGTCTTATGACAATAAAAAAAATGAGCCTTACATGATAATATAAAAAATAGAGACAAGAAAGTGACGTAATCGTAGCAACCCTTAAGACAGGAGGATGGAAGAATATTTAAGCAATGTGGCAACGCCGTTACTTCCCCGCCTCCCGCCACTGGCCACTCTGCAGTTTGCTGCGTGAGGAAAACAAAGGAAGATGCCGTTGAGCAAGGGAAGATTTGGAAATTCCACCCCAAACCTACGCGGCCGAGGGCTCGCGGGGCTCGCGTTGGTCTGATCTGATCAGTCTAGGACTACGATTAGTCTTACTGCCTGCGTATCATTAGCGTGTCGCCGCTCAGATTTTTCTTCTGTGTTGCTTTAAATTTTCTCGTTTTTTCCCTAGACCGTTTAACAAATTATCAGTATGATCTTACCTTATACCTGTGAGTTGTGCTCCAGCCATCAAATGCACTGCTTTGTGTTCTGAAGATACATTTTTACTCCAATAATATGGTCTCCATCGTTGACACTTCATTTGAACAAACACTCAAGCACAAAATTGTAAGTACCTATTGGCTTGTTTCAATTCAAAGCACAATCTAAGTAATTTAATTATTTCAAAGACAAAATCAATTACATATCCTTGTATCCGTATGTAATTTTTGCTGCTTTCTTTCTTTTAAATCAGAGTAACAGCGATGTCACTCATGCAATTCTAAACGCGCGGTTCATTCTTCAATTCAACATTTGTCTGGTTATGCTGTTAATTTAATATGTTTCTTTTTAGTTAAATTTTTCAGTTGTTGATGGAAAGTATCCCCGCGGCAGCTTTGCAACTCGGCGGCAAAGCTACGAGCCTCTCCCATCATGACTGTTTTGTGGTTTGCATTCTTGACAGCGTGGGGGAGATGGTTTGTAGCAAAAATTTTCACCTTCAAACTACTTTTATTAAAGGTACATTCACGCTATTACTGTAATAGGGCGGAGGATGAGCTTACTTCAAGAGGAATTGGACGAAACTTCTGGTGAGCCTGTGTTTTTTTAACTTTTTCTATCATCATATGTTTTTTTTCCCCCTTCATTTTTCTGTTGAAGAAAAACTGCAAAGCAGTGAGAATGGATACCCATGTACTTTTGCTTCTATACTGTTTACAATTTTTTATAACAGATTCTCATCAGACCGAGACCTTGACTCATTGGAATTCAACGATCAGGATCATTCAAGCTGGTTTGGATTCAACGATCAGGATCATTCAAGCTCGTTGAAATGCAACGATCAGGATCATTCAAGCTGGTTGGGATTCAACGATCAGGATCATTCAAGCTCGTTGAAATTCAATGATCAGGATTATTCAAGCTCGTTGGAATCCAATGATCAGGATCATTCAAGCTCGTTGGAATCCAATGATCCGGATCATTCAAGCTCGTTGAAATCCAATGATCCGGATCATTCAAGCTCGTTGAAATCCAATGATCCGGATCATTCAAGCTCGTTAAAATCCAATGATCAGGATCATTCAAGCTCGTTGGAATCCAATGATCCGGATCATTCAAGCTCATTGAAATCCAATGATCCGGATCATTCAAGCTCATTGAAATCCAATGATCCGGATCATTCAAGCTCATTCGGGCGCATTAAAATTCAATGATCAAGTGAACGATCTGGATCATTCAAATTTGAATGAGCTGACGAAAAACTCATTCAAATTGAATGATCCGGATCGTTCATTTTTCAATGAGCTTGAATGAGGTATTGCACAGTATCATAAGAAATTGAAGGCGCTCCAACATATTAAGAATGACAAGCATCCTTCAAAAGTACGAAGCTTTCCTCGCAAAATAAATCAAGATACTACGGCACAAAAAGATAGCGGTAGTCCAAAAACTAACTAAGTCCTAGTATCCGTAATTAGTAACGTTTAGCATAAACTTTATCGTCTGGCTGTTGCTTAATCGCCATCGGCTATAAAAGGCTATATTAAATTGTACAGCCGGCTACAGAAGCTATTGGAAATCTTACAGCCGGCTTTAGGTCTATAGTATTTTGGAACACACATTCTACTGCCAACTTTTACCAGGGGTTCTATATAGACTATCTTGAAATGCACGTTATCTAGATTGGTCAAGTTTCTATTAAACCAGATAAGTGGAAGTTTTGTGTATCTGAACGCAAGAGTATTCTTTTTGATTGGCAATTCATTGTGATATTCTGGTGAAAATGGCAAGAGGCGCTTTCCTTTAAAACAGAGTAGACATTAAGATCAGAGCAAAATGACAATCACGTTGGTATCAGAAAAGAGTTGGACTAGTGCAAATAACGTTGTCATTGGCCCTGATCAGTATCAGTTGAATACTCATAAGCATACCAATCAGTACTGAGGTCAGTTTTCAAAAGGACTGATTAAGACTTACATCAGTGCCGCACTGGTTTCAGTCTTTTTGACACTGATATAGGTAAGTGCTATTTTGCGCTGACTTTAGCGTCGGCGCTGTTTAGACGGTACAAGCGACTTGCCTTTTTTACCAGGGAAGCGTAAGAGCTTTCTGGGATCTAAATTGCCAGACCTTGCAAGCGCTTGTGACTAGAATGGTTAAAAATGTGGTTTTATTTACTAATGTTTACGATAATTTTCTTAAACTTTATAAAAGGAAGAATTTTATTCGATTTAGATATAGATTCACTGAATTATTTCGAGGAAACTCTTTTAGCGGCTAACCTTGGACACAATGGGTTAGTAATAGGTGCCGCAAATGTTAACATTCGAAAGTTAATGACAACCCTCCTCCACCCAAAATAGTCCCAAGTTTTTTTACCCTGAAGGTATATTGGAGCTAAGTTTCTGCACTCTCTCGATAAAGGTAAGCTTGCTATACTGGCATGCGTGCATGAGGACATCAGTTATGTGTAATATTGATGAGAGGCAGAATCCGTTTCGATGCATTGTGCTAGTTTAGGAAGGGCAAAACCTCAGATAATGTTTCTAAGTCCTTTAAACAGACGAACACAGCTCACCAAAAGATTTAATTAAAAGTCTGGAGGCTGTTACTGCCTATTCTGTTCTCTACAGATGTAAGGTAGGTATATTTTTCTTATGATCATAACAACATCCCTCCCATACCGTGTAAAATATTTCCTGTGCAACAAATATGCTTTCATACGCATTTTAAACGCATGAAAAAAACATCTGAATAGAAAAAGAGGACAATTAATGGGAGGAGTCAAGGTCGAAATAAATTGGATTTTTAATGTTAGTGAGTACCTAATGATCTCATAATGATAAAATGGAACACTTAGCTGAGATAGTGGGATAACGTTGAACTTTTTGCGGATCCGAATAAAAGGTTAAAAAAAAAACTCGCGAAGTGAAAAATAAATTAATGATAATATCGTTTTGCCTTGCACAGAACGTTCATACGTTCGAGCAATGAGACACGGATTGAAGCGTTAAATTGTCAACATCATTCGTCGCAAACACAAGCAATCATCACAATAAAGTGATTTTTTATACACAATGGCCTGTCGAAGAACGATCTCGGCACCTTCAATTTTCCGTGATACACTCCGCTTTGTTACGCCGCTTTAGTTGCCTATCCGATCCAAATCCAACTTAAGTTATTGACTTCAGCACCTTCATGCGCTTATGCAAGTAAATGCTTCAAGGCTCATGCTTACACTTATGCTAATGTTAGTTTGCCAGTTGCCACCATGAATCCACGGAGGAAAAAAATGTCTATTTCAATTAAGTCACAGGCATTATGTTCAGAGCTTTCTTCCCTCCTTTATTTTTTATTTTCGATTTCCTTTATATTTGATGTTTTTCTATTTATCACACGTGGCCTTGCAAATAGCCAAAGACTGCTACTTGCCTGCGACCCATAGCTGCAATTTGCGTTTCTATCCAATACGCTGGCGCTAATAATCTGCTGGTATTTTCAGGAAGGATCGCGTCAAGAATGAGACGGGGACTCGCAATGATCTGCTCTAGTTTAAAGCAACATTGCAAATAAGACAAACGGAAACAAACACAACATGGAAATAGAGCGAGGGAGGATGCGCGTCAACGACGGCGCAGAGATACAACTATTCGTACTTGATGGACGTCCGTGCTGCATCTGAAAAATTGGAGGCGCGATGACGCGAAGCGTGAGCTCTCAATGCTCTGCTGTATGCTTTCAGTGAGGTGTCGCTCAGATTCAGGAGAACAATTAAAAAAGAGGCCCGAACACATCTCTTCTACCTCTGACTGTGTTACTTACGTAGTGCTTGAAGCACTTTTACGAATAAGACAAACGCAAACAAACACAATACGGAAATAAAGCGAGAGAAAAGATGCGCTTTTACGACGGCGCAGAGATACAACTATTCGTACTCGATGGACGTCCGCGCTGCATCTGAAAAATTGAAGGCGCGATGACGCGAAGCGTGAGCTCTCAATGTTCTGCTGTATGCTGTCAATGAGGTGTCGCTCAGATTCGGGAGAAAAGTTAAAAAAGAGGCACGAATACGTCTTTTTTGTCGTCGCCCGTGTTGATACTCGTTCTTGCTTCTTTTTTCAGGTTCTTGCCTGATTCTTTTTTAAGATGGATTTTTCGACCCACGTCTTAAGCTCTTGTAAACCGCAGCACTGACAAGGTTCTTGTGGAAATAATGGTGCTTGGATGCGTCCAGTGGCTTTAATTTTTTATGTTTTCTTTAATTTAAGAAGTCTGTCGGTCACTTCAATACGTTCAATTTTACAAGTTTTACTCTGTGCGATTAATAAACTTTGAACCTGAAAATAACGTAAACTTGTGCTGCTTTGCCAAAATTTTCTGAACCCCTCTCCACGAAGGGGATGCCCCATCAGGAAATATCACATTACGCCCCTTTAACCAGCCAAGGGTCTACACCCTCAGATGCGAGTCAGTCCGACCCTGCCTGAAACAAAGTCCTTTTGATTTCATAGCAGGTCAAATGGTCGAGGGTAAGACAATTTTTTTTTCCCTGAACGCCACAAACACAATCCTAGCAAGCGAGCTACATTTCGTTTGTCGTAGGACTTAAGAACAGGTATTCCTGCCAACATATATTTTACCCATCTGGACTAGAAATTAAAGGATATATCATGAACGTAAAAGAAGGCGGATGAGGTATAGGCGAAAGCTGCTCTCAAGGTCGCATGAAAGCTCAATCTGTAACTTTGCAGGTATATCTCACATTTTGTATTTAACCGCTACTTAAATTAATAGCCACAGGTAAACATTGCATCGATCGATTTTCTCTGAAGCAGCGAGGATCGGAGATTGAATCTGATTCACATCGAAAAAATGAGATTGGAGGGGATTTCATCCTGGAGGGGATGATTTTTCAACATTTGGCGCAAAGGACACCCAAAAATTGACCATGTGGCAGCGATCCAAAGAAGGTTGAAAAATGAAAAATTTAAGAAAAACTAAAGTTTACCGACACCGTACCTACTATTGCTACCTGCTGCAATGAATAAGTTCAAACGCTCACAACATCATCAATAATGTCAATTATCACTTGAAACTTTGATGCCGTTCTTTGAAAAATATAATAAAAGGTATCGTCGAAATCTGGAAATCGACTTTTGTAATTCCACAGCTTTGAATAATTTGTCTTCCCCCTCAAGGCGCAATTCGTTTGGACTCGGTTACAACTTTAGAAAACTCTTTCAAATCGGACTGCGAATCCATCAGAACCAAAACTTCTTCTTAAAATGCATTTGTTTAAAAGTATAAATAAGTATAAATCCTTGGTCTTACTTGATGACACAGCAATAAAATCCACACGGTCAGCACAAACTGGCACCTCATTTTGGGGAGCGCAGCTAAAATCACAGCACTTTAATCTTTCATGAAAGCTGGAAAATGATGAAATGGCAGTCGCGTGGAGGTTTTATACCGCGTCTTTTTTTTGCGATCCGCTTCTCCTCTTAGGCTTGCATTTGGGCGCGTCAAACAAAATCCTATTGGAGGGATGGCTGCATTCGTGCTACGACCAGGCACGGATGGAAGAGAGCAGAGCTACAGACGCAAAAATAATTAGCCGAGAGAAACAGCTCGGCTAAAAAATCATGGGAGAGAAAATTAATGGAACACGCAACGGAGCCTCTCCTGACTCTCGTGACTGATACAAAGTTCAAAAGGAGTTTTTCTGCTTTTTGGAGTTTTTGTGTTCGCTTGGACTGTGATAAATATGTGGTTTTTCCTCGTGTTTTAGCGCAAACTGCGCCGGAACAACATTGGTGCATACGTCATCAGCACATCAGCATCAGGTCATCATTGTTCTATTTCTAAAAGCTTGGTATAATCGAACAAAAAATACAGTTTATACCCAGAACTTTATGGTATTGTTTTCTGGTAGAATTGCGTCTAAAGTTCTCTTAAATAGTGATATACCTCTATGTTGCGGACCTCTGTTATGTTGAGCCAGGGGTGTGGTGAAATGTGGCTGGGATCTGCGTTCATTTTATCCCTTAAGGCGAAACTTCCTCCCCTGACACCCCCCCCCCCCACCAGATTTTTCCAAGTTTCTCACTATGAATGAGACATGACAGCGTGATTTGACGATCAAAGTCAAGAAAACTATACAGTGATAATGGGTTTAACAAGGTCACGTAAATTGAAAAGAAACACAACTAGGACGATTTCGTGTTTTAAATTTATATTTTTAGGCTTTAATTTTATGTGGATAGTTATGTAACCTAGCAGATTTATCTTGATTGTGTTCCTCTTTTTCCGTTTAGTTCTGTTGAAAAGAACCCATTTTTTGGGGTATTTCTCTTGTATCCCACTATTATTTCTTACGGAAATTTTCCGTCACGTCACCATCCAGCCACAGTCATGTCGAGTGTGGAAAGTGGTGTGGTGGCTGGCCAAACATATTGCGATGAGGCCTATGTACATCGATACGTTCAATTTCTTGCTTTCGATGATATTATTTTGTCTCTTATATATCCGATGAAATTTTTTTTATGCATATAATTTTCTGAGTTCAATATAAAATGTGATAATTTTATGAAGGTTTTACTTCAAGAGTCGTCTTTAGGCAAAATGAAAGAATGAAACACAAATTATGTCAAATTCCTCCATCACCATATAATAATAACACCATCGTATTATAGCGTGTAGCAAAATCTAGATTTATTACTGTTACATCTGGGCGAAAGGTGAATTTCGAACCATTTTATGTCTTTAGAGGGCCCTGAGTGATTTCCAAGGGCTCCCCGCAGCTTGACTTGGTTTATGTGAAGTTTTACCCTGTAAAGCAATTATCTGGTAATTAATGAGTAATCGATCCAATCGTTGATCGTTTGCTCTTTGATTTGAAGATATGTGTCGATCATCAGTGCGCTAAAAGCACCTTATCAATCAAAGTCCTCAGGAAATCGTCACCAGAAAAGCTTTGGAGTTTGAACTATCTCTCTGCAATAAGGCTTTATATGACATTCGGAAGCATATCCCCCATGTGTGAATCTAACGATGGAATTGCAGGTGTGCGTAGGATTAAAATCCGAGGGTAGGTGACACCAGAACGAACGGTCGGGCGACGGTGATGGACAGATGCGTTCTGGAAGGCTGGCATGACGTCATGACGTCAGCGGCGCGGTGCAAGGATCCTGGGCGCCACGGTCGGCGGGGTGGGTGTTACGCTGGCGGGAGGAGGAGGGGGCGGCAGAGAAAGTTCAGTCGAGAGAGAAAGTGGCAAAAGCTTTGTCGGTGTCGGTGAACTCCCGATTGTCTGCCGAGACTGAGAGAGCGTTCCTGGGCAGATGACTCTCCGGCCGACCGTTTCACATTTTATTGGGGTCCGCTGCCCGCTTCCGAGCTAAGGGAAAAGAGGACCGAGGTCCGTGTCGTTTCTCTTTCAAGTCAGTAGAAAATGGAGGGAAAGGGACGGAGGATTCCTATTCAGGTTGAAAAATAACGAGGTTGAAGAATTTGCACACAAAAATTGTATTGCTTTATCTGAGAGTGCCTGATGAGCTGAATTCGCAGTATTTTTCAAAAAACAATTTCTGACATGGGAAATTGGACAAAATTGATTTAAAAGTGAGAAAGACCAATTTTTTCACTTTTTCTGCGCCCTCTCCTGGGAGTTCTCACTACGTTTTCTTTATTTCTGACATTATGAATTCATGTCTAAAAAAGAAAGAATTAAAATATGGGTAAACAAGGCTAAAAAATTAAAATCACTAAAAGGCAGGACGTTTCGAGCTGTTACCAGCTCATTTTTAGCTGCAAATAACACAAAACAAAAATAAAAACCTTTCTTTTTTATTATTTGTTTTTTGTGTTTTTTTTGCGGCTGAAATTGAGCTGCTAACAGCTTGAAACGTTCTGCCTCCTAGTGTTTTTAATGTTTTAGCCTTGTTTACCCATGTTTTCATTCTATCCTTCTTTATTCGTGTATTCGGGCTGTGTTTTTGTGCTTTATCGTTCACGTCTAAGTATACGAAATTTTCGATTACTGGCGCGATTCCCCACCACACGACCAGATAATCAAGATATTTGTGTTAGAAAATACTTTTAAAAGTATTTTCTAAACATAAATGTAGTCATTAATGACAATTGTCATTAATGATTACGACAGCTCTAAGGGAATTTAATAGTGGGTAATGCATATTTGTCTCATAACACTTTGTCCCGGTTTATCAGGTATCCTATTGGATGCCTTTTCATATTGCCGGCGGTACATGATGCAATGTTGTTCTTAGACTAATAAACATGACAACACTCATCTGGAACCGGAAAACAAACCCCTTGGCACGTGGGCGGAATCAGCTGCGGTTTCCCTCATCTTGCAAGGCATGGGCCCTCAAATCGGGCCAGCGGGCCATCTGCCTTTTTTAAGGCCCCGACGACACCCCCGCCCCCCGGCCCCCGCGCATCGGCCTACCCCAGACGCGAGAGCGCGAGACGCATCTGTTGAATCCTTTTGTACTTGCGCAACTTCCTTCTTCGTGCCTTTGTTCACAACCGCCAACCTTAGTATGCTACCGCGAAATTTTTCAAACTCATTCCTTGAGATGAGTTTCGTTTTAAAACAAGGAGGGAGCATCGCACGCGCTGGCAATTGGAGCTACCCCTTGGCTGCTTAGTCACTGCCAATTTTCTTTTCTAGAGAAGGGAAAAATTGAAATTGGAAAATCTGGGGAGTTTGGCGTCGAAAAGTATTTTAACGATCAAAATTAGACTTCATTTTATACGATACGTTCGAAACTACAATTTCGTGGCTCATTTTGGAAATAACATGCACACGTGCCATTAATGTTTCTATGCAGATAGGGGCCCGGAAAAAAATTGTTTATGGGCTCTCCCCTAAAATTGTGACACTACCCCAATTTTTCGGATGATACGGACGTTTCAAATTAATTTTAGTGGTACCGCATCTCTAGTTGGGGTAGTACCGCAACATTTGGGCTAGTGACCTAATTTATTGAGATACTACCACAATTAATTGGAAATGCCAATATCATCCATAATCCCCGTGTTCTTTTTTCAGTGTGCTTATATGAATGAGTTATTGAATATCAGTTGCAGAGCCTCAGGTAGGATTGCAAATCAGAAGGGGTAAAATTCGGGGAAGAGAGGGGCGCAATGCACTTTCATGGTCATTATTAGGCGAAAAGTAGCGTTGGCATCCGGACTTAACCTGTGCCTCACCCAATTATGCTGCTCAAATTTTTGGTGCGGGGTCTCTAAAATGAATGCATATTATGCTAAAAGGAACTATGTTCGTAGGGCTTGTGTGAGACATATTTCCTTTTGGCATAAATTCGTTCAAATAACATACTAAGGGGTATACGTCCACGCTCCCTGGCCCTCACGCCGCCCAGCCCCCCAGAGGGGGCTTCGAGCTCTATAAGGCCCGCTTTGTCCTACCCCTCTCCCTCCCGTGAGTCATCTAGAGCGGGCTCATCTGGGGACCATCTTCTATCGATCGCAGCAAAAATCATGAAAATCGGCCCGGTATGTCCTCAGAGCGAACTGCGACCAAAAACGAAAAATGACCCGGTCTATGAATGCTCTTACGCCGATGTGATAAAGATGACCCTGTATGACCTGTATGACACTATGACAAATAACATCAATAGATGTAAACGTCGAGCGTGATCTGTTTGACCTATATAACATACTCGAGCCCTTAAATGGAACGCGAAAGGCACTACAGGAGCATCACAATGAAGGATGGTTTTCTACACCCTCTCCGCAATTAAAGGCTACGTTCAACGGGTCGGAATCAGCTTCTGCGACTCACGAGACCAGAGGCGTGGCGTAAATGATCAATTATCGATATATTCCCATTCGAAGCTATGGTAAAGAATCGATTATTAAGGTGACACTCTTTTCATCGATCTTTTTCCATAGGTCTAAATGACAGTTCAATCGATGTATCGCAAAGCACGACTGCGCGAGACCCGGGACTCGGGCAATGCGCTTTGCGTTCGGCTGCACTCACGCATTGCGCAGGCCGGCCCCCACTTCGGGTCCAGGAAGAACGTCGTAACCTCCGGGAAAACGTAGAGGTAGATCCGCGGTTTCTACGGCGGGGCCCGGCGACACCTGCTAGCGAGAGGCTATACATAAAACATGGCCGGGTCGGGTCCGGGGACCCGGGGTTCGGGGTCTCTCCGCCGGCGGCGCAAGGCTCTGTCTCGTCGTCTCGTCTCAGCGGTCATCGGTCGGCAAGGATCAGCCTCGTTGCCGCCTTAAAATATATCGAAATGGATTTTGTGGAAGAACGTACTAAGAATATTCCAATGTTGCCGAATTTTTTCACATTAAGCACTTCTATCTGAGAAAATTTACGGCTATTTAATGCATTTTGCAAAAAGGAACCAGGAGCATTGCAATGTTGCGAAGATTGTGCAACTTCATCCTTTGCAATACAACTATTGAAATCCTAAAGAAAATATGAAATTTCCATGATAATTTTTGTCCTGAATTTACAGTTTTTAGCGAGTAAAATAAAAACTGGTTACAGGTTATCAGGTTCTTCCAAGACAAAAGAAGTTGCACAGTCTTAGCAACATTGCAAAGCTTCTGCTTCCTTTTTGCAAAATACAATCCATTTTACGATGAAAATTTCAGGCACACAGATTCAATTGAGCAAAAGTAAGGAGGTAGATGGAGGAAGGTTCTTAAGGCCCTCGCACTGAGAGATTAAGTTCAGTTCATAAAGAAACACCAGTAGTCAGCGAGACAGACTGCCCTGTAAAATTGTCAAAAAAAGACGCTCTATGTGTATGTAGCTCCGATTCTGTGTTTGAACGCTTCGTGTGAGGTAAAACAATTTATCAGTTATCTTAATCTGTCTTGTTAAATCGCAAAAAGTGGTGACAGCACTACGCCTAAAGTTGAGACCTCTGAAAACATTCAATCGTGGCTTAATCATTTTAATTTGACCTATAAATAAACACTTCCACTACGCCTAATTTTCTGCGCTGCGTTAAGGTCTCTATTGTAATTCTTGCATTTTGTCGTCATTGCAACCCCTCATAAGGTTCAGCATGGGCAAATTTTGAAATAATAGTGTCTTCGTGTGTCAAGCAGCTCGCGTCCGTTGCCACGGCCACTTTTCTGGGCCGCGTTAAAGTCTCTGAATGAAGTGATTTCTATATTTTGCCGTCCTTGCGATCTCTCGTGTAATTTAGGAAGCTAATTCTTGAAATTGATAGAGGAAGCTATAGACAAAGAAAACAAAGAGAAAATGGAGCAATTATATTGGTGGAAGTAGTAGGTTTGGAATGGACAAAGGTAATGAGTTTTTTATTATTATTTTTTAAACATATCTTAAAGAGCTAACCAATGGCAACCCACGAGAGACCCTGAAGCTGTGTCGCAGTCTGCAGAGCTGAGCAAGTCGCAGGGGCTGAAGAAGTTTGACCCCTGCTACTGGAAAATTCGTTGCCTAGACCCCATAGACTAAAAACTTAGGGCTTTAATTCGAACTGAAGTGCGTAGTTCCCGGTAGCCGTAATTTTTATCTCAGTGTGCCTAATGACATTTATTGGGCATATTCCTGCTCCCTGTGATTTGTGACCCTTTAATTTTGAATTTGGCTCTTCTTGTCACTTTTAAATATATAAACAATTTTTTTTTTCAGAGCAGTTTCCTGCATGTATATTGTACAGCGAGGATTGGAACGGCGATACTCTCTCTAAGTTTCCAGGTATTTCAGAAAAATTCGCCTATTATCAAGAGAAATTTGGCAATGTGTTCATGGTGTTTTTCTTTTGCACGGCAGGGTGGTTACAAGTTCACAGGATCACTAGTTGGCAACCGGCTGTGGGTCATAAAACGGGCCCAGACAAGTGCACATTTCCCGCCAGTGATATCATCATCTCCCTCGCGGGTGAAACATGTGATCCAGGATTAATAAAGGAAAATACATCGACGGTGAAACTACCAAACCACGTATCTCGGTTTGCGACGTCGCAGACTTCCTGTGATACTTTATTTTTTAAATGAAAAACTACTTAACGTGTAGTCTTGAAAATTTCTGTGATTTTTCCTCTTCGTGCGGAGAAAATTCTGTGAAAATTTCAAGGAATGATATTGATTTGGTCTACTTCAAAAAAATAAAAAGCGAGCGTAGATTTTTAAACTCCGCAAACGAGATACGTGGTTTGGTAGTTTCACCGTCGATATAGTATCCGCCTCATTAATGCAAGTAGCATGATCGACTCCAGATCGTGAACATTTTGATAATTGTTGTAAATACACCAATCTGCTTACTTTAAACTAAGAAGGAGCAGAGCGCGCCAAACTATCGGAATTGGAGACTTTAACGCAAGAATCAGCTTTAAGATAGACCCTCAGTGGACCTTTAAAACTGTCAAACGGTAAAACTCTCAAAAATGGTAAAATTCTCAAACGTGTATATCACAGACTTCTTGTCATTTCCTATTGGAAGAAGAGTATCCAATGTCGTTCCTCGAAAACTTCCATGATTTTTTTCTTGGCCGTGTCAAGAGACACAGCGAAGAAAATAAAGTGAATATTCTTATATTCTTTGAAAATGTTAAGGCATGATATTGATCCGCTCTTGACGTGGAAAAGAGCAATGATTGATTCTAGTATGGATAGTGAGGAATGGTTTTTTCGATACTTGTTAATATTGATCAAATGAGAAAAAAACACTAAGAAGTGGCCCGAATACTCTTGTACCTAACAAGGTGCGGAGAAATGGTGCTGGGTCCACACCTTTTCGCGGGGAAATCAAGGCCAATAACTTCTTGGCTTTCAGGGTGTCTAGCTTCAGGCTATTCTCGATTTTCCCGACTCTATCAGAATTTGAGGTCAATCAGTATTTAATCCCGATTTCATCAGGATTTGAGAAAAGTCAGCCGTCCTATCGGATTTTTCTATCGAGCTATTTCAGTGAAGTTACATTTCCCCACAAAAAATCAGGATTTGATCAGGATTTGGAAAAATTATGAAATCAGGATTTAGCAGTCAAAAATCAGGGAAAATTAGGATTTCATCAGGATTTCCCAAAATGAAAACAAACTAGACGTCCTGTTGATTACCCCGCGAAATGGTGTGGACCCAATACCATTTCTCCACGTTGTTACATATCGACGGTGAAACTACCAAACCACGTATCTCGGTTTTCGACGTCGCAGACTTCCTGTCATACTTTATTTTTAAATGAAAAGCTACTTAACGTCCAGTCTTGAAAATTTCCGTGATTTTTTCTCTTTGTGCGGAGAAAATTCTGTGAAAAATTTCAAGGAATGATATTGATTTGGTCGACTTCAAAAAAATAAAATGCGAGCGTAGATTTTTAAACACCGCAAACGAGATACGTGGTTTGGTAGTTTCCCCGTCGATATGTATATTGATCTTCAACAGTGATTGGGGAGCTGAAACCCTTGTTTCAGACACGGACTTGATTCGCAGGGTGCCGAAATGGAGCTTTCTCCTGCTACGCGACAACGACGTGGCGGCTTAATTGGCGCACGGCCTGATCCGTCCTGTCGTGTGCGTAATCGCAATCGTATTGTATAATCCCAGGCGCCTCTCACTTCAAGCTCCGTCCACCGACCGTCGCACAGTGCCGCATCCCATGGACAAATCTCGAAAATTGACTTTCACATTTTTCAAATGGACGGAGTTAAACAGAAAGGAACCAAGCCACATCGGGATCGAACCGAGAAAAAGAGGTTTAAAGTTTGGCTCCTGCATAAGACTCAATGTAAAAGATAAACTTCAAGTTTAATTTCTGCAAAATTTGCTCCAACAAAAACTTTGAATTTTTGGCGATAGATAGTAGAGCAGTGGTTGAGTTCAAAACCACTCATAACTCAATTTTTTCCAAAATGTGGGTTGGTTCCTTTCTGCTAAACTCAGTCCAAATATGCCTATGATTTTCTGATCAGCACAATTTCTCTGACATCAGGCTATACTTTTTTCTTTATTCCCTTCCAAAACCCCGTTTAAATATGGGTTTGAAGTGGAGGTGAAGGTCTGGATACACGCGCTCGAAGTTCCGTCAATTTCCGATCAAAATGATGACAAAAATGGCGTTTTGTGACAATTTTTGCAGGTCGCAAAGATTTGATGGTAGATGGTGCGCACCAGTCACCATTTGATCGGAAATCGATGGAAATATGAGCGTGTACCCAGGCCTTTAATTCAATCGAGAAAGAACTGACCCATAAAGATCACACGGTATTTAAATTCTCGACTTTAGATGAACGTTTTTTGATGATTAGGGATATCCCTCTGGATGGTCAACAATTCCTTATTTTTTGGACACTCAACTTCAATCCTGCAAAACAACTATTGCGACTTTTTGCGACTATCGGAGATATTTGCATTTAAAAACTGGTTGAAATCAGGGTGAACTCGGCATTTTCAGTCGCAATATTGAGTGTCATAACCCCTAATTAAGTGTATTTAGCGCATAGCCACTATTGGCCTACTGTGCCAGCTCTCGGATGCTGGAAAAGTCAAAATTCGTCAAACAAAGTCCAGTGGAGCTTAATTGAATAGTCTCATGCCTTTTAGGTTCGAGGTCTATTTTACGGTGCCTTTGATTTTCGTCCACACTACTTATGGAAGTTCCGCACTGTGCGTCGCGCCGCCATCCACAGCCCACAGCTTCGCAGAACGCCTCGCTAGAACATCCGATTCCGAACCAACGGGGTTGTTGCAGGCATGCACTTCTGCAGCCGTTTTTTATCTGGCAGTTTTACGTATGCGGGGAATGACCTCAAACTAGCGGCAGTGCGACACTTAAAACTTCAGAACATACAGCTTTTAAAACCTAGGACTGATTTTGTGTCAATACTGGGGTTTTGTAGGTCTGCAGCCGTCTCAACTCTGCTATGCTGAGGAATCACGCCGCATGAACTTTCAGATGTTACCAAATTTTCTTTGAAAATCGGGAGAGTACTAGATATTTTTCCTCCAATTTTCAGACATTTTTTTTGCAATTTAAAATAAAATATCTGAAAATTTCTAGACAAATTGTGCGTTACTGCTGTCAAAATAGTTTCTTTATCAGGGGAAATACAGCAACTATTGAATTTTCATTCGGCGTTTTCCCTTAGAACTGCAGAATTGTAGTTCTGCAACGGCGGGGAGTAACTTCAAAATAACGGCATATAAAACTTCCGAACTTACTGTCATTTAAGTGTGGGATAACTATAAGCCCCTGAAAAAAAGGTGAATGCACGATTTTGGGGTGGATGTGAGAATGAGGAAAAAAATAAAGATGACAAAAAAAACTTGCCCCTCCAAACGGCATTCTTGGAGATCTGTAGCCATTTCAGTTGCAGTTGTAAGTGTGCGGGCAATGACCTCCAAAAAACGGCAAATAAAACTTCGGAGTATACGGTGATTTAAATCTGGAGTTGAATTGACCCACTGAAAACAACTGAACGTGAGCTTTTCGGATGGATGCGAGAATGAGGAAAAAAGATTAAGGAAAAAAAGACTTCGAGTTTGAAAGGTTCAACGAAATCACGATCCAATGAGAAATGCCAAGATGTTTCTGTGCTTATAAAACTACCTTCACTACTTAACCAGTTCACTGTGCTCTGACTCAGTTGCAAATTTGAGGATTCCCTTTGAACCATAAACAATAGAGGGGGAGGGGGAAAAAACCTCCGAAAGTTCAATGTTTTAATTTGGTCATTCATTCAGGGCCGGATTTACTTACTTGCCGCCCATGGGCCGCCTGTATTTTGCCGCCCCCTTCTCATTCGTTTTGAAACATCAATAAAAACCATCAAGTCAACGTGCCGGAGGGGGAGGAGTGCATAAGACGCGTTTACTTGTGTTAGACACATTTTTTTGCGAAAGCCCTGTCAAAAAGTTCACGGAACTTGACGCGAAAGATAAGTTCCCTAAACCTATCTCTGTGTGGACAAGGCCATCCATTTATATGAAATGAACGAGAATATTATGAAAGAACGAACATAAATGTGGTTTAATAATTTTAACTTCCGCCGCCGCGCCGACCGCACTGTGTTTGGCGCAATGCGTGAAGTATTTGTTGGCGCAATGCGTGAAGTATTCCTACAGACTTGTATGCGCTATGCGTTTCACGGCGACCGCTGCTGCACGCACTGGGTTTGACGTAATGCGTGAAGTATTCATGCAGTCTTGTAGGCGCTATGCGTTTCCCGCCGCCCGCTGCTGACCGCAGCGACGCACTGTCTTTGACGCAATGCGCGAAGTATTCATGCAATCTTGTAGGCGCTAATGTGTGTTATATGCCGACCGCCGCGCCGCGCCGTTCCAGGCCAAATTCCGTGTTCGGTTTCTCTCTTAGTCTTAACTCGACTAATTAAAGGTGCTGTCTATTGTATCACAGAAAGACGACAAAATTAGAGATATACTCTCAGGAAATGAGAGATTTTGTCACCTTTTGTCGTTTGTAATTTTTTTTTCTGAATCTGATTTTTCTTCACAGCTACATTTAAAAAAATTGCAAAATTTGCCGCCCCCTAAATTTGCCGCCATGGGCCGCAGCCCATGTGGCCACTCTCTAAATCCGGCCCTGCATTCATTGTGTTAATTATCACTGCCACTGTCTCCAATTTGTCATAGTAATCTCGTCCTTGCAAAATTAAATAGTATGATTAATAGCATCGTTTAACCGTTCTTTTTCTTATATTCAACACATTGTGAGAGGGGAAAGCATGGGAGAAGATCTTC
Source organism: Bemisia tabaci (assembly GCF_918797505.1). Taxonomy (NCBI): domain Eukaryota; kingdom Metazoa; phylum Arthropoda; class Insecta; order Hemiptera; family Aleyrodidae; genus Bemisia; species Bemisia tabaci. Next base: position 7,696,567 of record NC_092796.1, on the reverse strand, counting down.
CAATCGATCCTAGAAACATTCGGGAGTTGAAATTCCCTGAAGGAAAACGAAAATCAATGAGCAAAAGAGAGGAGGAGAAATAAAAATAACTTTCATTTAACTGTCGGATTATATTAATTCGGTGATCAGACGACAAGAAAAAATCACCATATTTTAATGGGAGATTATTACTAAATTGTAAAATTAACCAGAGAAGTTCATGTCGTTGTTTTCCGTAACGGGTCACGCATCTCCACATCGTACTCACCCGATGATTGCATTTTCTCAGAACCAGTTTATGAGGACGGTTCCTGGTTTGTCTAGACTGGTCGAATCCTGCGTCAGGGAATTGCAGGAATTCCACCGGATGGGTGAGTAATCCGCACGAGCGCGGTAAAACAGTGAAAAGGTGGGTGACGTCACGGCGGAACAATGACGGGTCCAGGATGAGCAACATGAAAAAACTTGAAGCAGACGAGTCGATGAACGAAATAACGAATGCAGGCAGGTGACTTTACTAATCCGTAATAGTAGGGCGGATAAGGGGGAAAAGTTCCCAGAATCGTGCATTTCTGGAAGAAAGCATGAAACTTTCAGGATATCATCTTTACCTATAGAAGGTTCAATTTCGCAAGTGAGCCCAAAATTCTGAGGCCATGGGGGCCGGGGGGGCAGGGGGTCCTGATTTCGCTATGTTTTGCCGAATTTTCGCGTTGAATCATTGTTAGAACGCCGTTAACAATGTAAAATGTAATCAAAACTTGAGTAAACATCATTAGTAGGTTCTCTCAAACAGTATCCTAAAATGTTATCACCGTCCGATCCCGGAGCACCCCTCAAAATGCCTAAAATTCAAAATGGCGCCCATAATAAGGCCTCCGGAATATCGGTATTTTCACTTGTGCATATCCTGTCATGTGAGGTATCATTTACCATGTAATTTTGGTCGCAGATTTCATATTTGAAGTCAAAACAACCCCCCGGTCAAAATTGGTGCCCCCAATCCAAGATGGCGGCCAAATTTTAAAGGCAGGAGGGTGCATTTTTTAAACTTTTACGCGATAAGGCAAGTGATATGTCATTTCCTATGTAATTTTGGTCGTAGATTTCATTACTGAAGTCAAAACAACCCCCCGGTCAAAATTGGTGCCCCCAATCCAAGATGGCGGCCAAATTACAAAGGCAGGAGGGTGCATTTTTTCAAATTTGTACGAGGTAAGGCAAGTGATATGTCATTTCCTATGTAATTTTGGTCGAAGATTTCATTAATGAAGTTAAACAAGTCCTCCGATCAAAATTGGTGCCCCAAATCCAAGATGGTGGCCAAATTTGAAAGGCAGGAGTGTGAATTTCTATGAGAAAAAAAATCACGTGAGATGACAAGTGAAGTATCAATTTATACGCATTTTTAGTCTACAAAACAAATCTAAACGAAATGTAAAAAAAAATCTTTTACACAAAAATGAGACGAGATAATTAAGAGAGTGATCAGTTTGGCCGTCCTCGTTAGTAATGCTGTTAACAGGAGCATATACATAATGAGTTGTTTTATTCATTTTTAAGCCCATATAATATCTCAATAAAGATAACGTTTCACGCAACGCACCTGTCGTACCCTCTCCAGTCAGTGTAGGAGAAAATCTTAATCAACACATGCTGATTCACATTCCCAGTCAGGCTCTTCAGGATCTTCCTCCTACAGTTCTTTAGGTTTTTACAGTTGGAGTCTTCAGAACTTCTGCATGAGTCTAAGAACGGAAAGATTATTTTCTTGGAAGTACAGCATGGTGTCACTCCCTTTCTTACAATTACACCGGATAATTTTAAGCGGGGATTCCGGGAGCTGGTGGCATGTCACTTAAAATAGGATGAAGCTCCTTGTTTTTATTCATCCATCCCCAAAGACAAGCATCCAGATCACTTCATCCCATCCACAGTTGAGTATAAAAGTAGCTCCTAAATTAATGTTACCTACTTCTACTTCATTGCTGATGATGTCGAGGGTAATTTCTCTAATTGAATGAAGAATTTGAAAGCTGGAACTTTTTCCTTCGATATGTGATGACGAAGGTCGTCGAAAGTCACATTTTTTTGGCTACCGTAGAGGAGTAATATTTCGACGGTGAAACAGCAAAAGTGCGTATCTTGATTGCGGGATTTCAAAATATTCTGGGGCCCGGAGGCCTGTTGTCGGAATGGTATACCCACCGATGCCAGACGCTACCCTAAAACATCAAACCATGGTCAGCTGTAGGTGATTCGTCAAGCTCAAGTGACGTGGTCGAACTGACATGCGATATACTGCGATGAATAGGTCAAAAATCTCGGCAGATTTTGAATTTTTAGCCCAAAAAAGGACGATAGCCCCTGCGTATGAGCCTAAAGAATCATTCTAAACCCAACAATTGGCAAAATTCAGAGGAATGAAAGCAGAAGAGTGTTCGGAAAAAAACCTTGCATTCGATTCAGCCATCGATTTCTGTATCGAATGCGAGGTTGTTTTTCCAAATACTATTTTCCTATCATTTCTCTGAATTTTGCCGATTTTTGGGTTTAGAATGATTCTTTAGGCTCATGCGCAGGGGCTATCGTCCTTTTTTTTTTGCTAAAAATTCAAAATCTGCCGAGATTCTTTACCTAATCGATGCGATATATCGCAAGCCAGTTCGGCCACGTCACTTGAGCTTAACAAATCACCTTAATTATCTTCTTTAAACTTGTAGACCAAATTTTAGAACACATAGAATAACTATTTCTGGCTCATCCATAAAATCATCTGTCTTCTTGGAGAGACTAAGGGCACATACTTTGTTTCTAAAATAATCGTCCAATACGGTGGTTCCTTATTGCAAGATGTAAGTAGTAGTCTCTCGCACGCCAGAGGTCACATCAGGCATTTTACTAAGTACCTTGGCAGAGAGTCAGTTGGACTAAAGTTCACAGAATATAACTACTATTTAGAGACATGCACATTTCTATTTTATAGACGACGTATATGCGAATAGTTTCCGTAGGCAGATACACGTGCTTTTATGGATGAGCTAGAAATAGTAGTTCCTAATTGCAAAATATAGTCCAATAACTTAATTTGCATCGATACAATTTTTCGTTTTAATTTTGTCGTAAAATGTTACATCGTTTCGTTTTAATTTTGTCGTCTTTCAGTGATACAAGAGACAGCACCTTTAAGTAGTCGAGTTAAGAGAGAAACCAAACACGCAATTTGGCCTTGAACGGCGCGGTGCAGGGAGCAGTGATGACGAAGACTTGAGATGAAAAGGAGAAGCCATCGGCGCGGCGATCGGCATGTAACACATATCAGCGCCTACAAGACTGCATGAATACTTCACGCATTGCATCAGACACAGTGCAGTCTTTGCGTACAGCGTGAAACGGATAGCGCCTACAAGAATGAATTAATACTTCATGCATTGCGCCAAACACAGTGCGGTTAGCGCGAAACGCATGGCGCCTACAAGACTGCGTGAATACTTCACGCATTGCGCCAAACATCGCGTCTGCGCGGCGCGGCGGTAGAAGTTAAAATCATTAAACCACATTCATGTTTGTTCTTTCATAATTTTTTTGTTCATTTTTTATGAATGAAAGGCCACACAGAGATAGGTTTACGAAACTTAACTTTTGCTAGTAGTGTTGACAGGGTATTCCCAAAACATGTGCTCAACACGAGTAAACGCGTCTTATGCACCCCTCCCCCGCTCACTTGATGGTTTTTATTGATGTTTCAATACGAATGAGAAGGAGGCGACAAAATACAGGCGGCCCATGGGCGGCAAGTAGATAAATCCGACCCTGCTAGAGAGCGTTATACTGGCGACTTTTATGTATATGCATTTTCAGCCTTGTATGAACCTTGATCTCAAATTGCTTGAGTTTCTTAGCATACATTTTTCTCTAAAATCTTGAAGTGGAAAAAAAGTATGGACAATTTTGAACCAATCAACTTTTAGAACCATTTTTTTACCCTATTTTTCAATAAATAAGCTGGAAAATCCAGACACCTCTTCAAAAAACGTACAAAACCTTTTATATAAGTCCTCAAAATTTCACAAATAGCTAAGGCGCTTAAAGGAATGCCTGAGTTGACTATTAGCGCGCGACACATGATTCAATTTTCCGACGAAGATGTGTGAAATATCACGAGATCCCGCGCGTCAATTTTCATTTCTAAAAGAAAAGCCACGCCAACAATTTTTTTCAAGCCTTTTTTTTTAAATTGCACAACACAAACAGGACATTTCAAACATACTTCGATCCAGATGTTCAGTGGAGTTCCACTTTTCGTAAAAATTGTGCGTGATCCCATGCTTTCGCATGGAAATTTTCCAGTAAAAACGACCGGTACCAACCTAATGGAGGCCTCGCATTCATTAACGTTACTTCATCCGTGGCTGCATGCAGCTGATCAAAGCCAACATTTTTGGAAAAGAGCCTCACTTCAAAGAGCAATTTTCGGATGGGGCAAAATGCGCAGGTAGAAATTTCCTTCATGATGTTTCAGGAATTTGGGGGGTTTGCGCATTGATAACTGATTCAAAATTGCAAATTTTACGAAGAGAACGATGGTGCTATTATAAAACCTCGAAAACACCTCCAACACTAAAAAAAAAAAAGCTGTTTTAGGAACCGACCTATTCAAAATGGTTACTTTTACGCGGGAATGGATCTGGTACTCTCGTGACGTCCCAGTACACATGACAAACCTGGTCTCTTCATCGAGCGGCTGCCAATTCCTTAAGGAGAAATTTATTGTAAACGATGAAGAGACCAGGTTTGTCATGTACTGTGACGTCACGATGTACCGGATCCGTTCCCGCGTCAGAGCGAGCGTGTTGAAAATCCGAATTTTGGGGCGTTTTTAAGTTGATTTTTTGGGGGTTTCTGGTTAAAAAAACTCGTGATAAATTCCTGTGACATCAGGATTCTTTTCTCTGCATTGATTCAAGGAGTAATGTCCTGGATAGACGATCAAATTCCGAACCAATTCCGATCAAAGTAGACATGCTGATGACTGGTGGTCACCATCTACATGGTCACCATCTACCATCAAATTTTGACGGGCCGCACTATTTTGTTCAAAATAAGATCAGAACGGAGTGCCACCATTCATCATTTCCTGTCACAGGAAACATTTCTGCCAAGCTTTCAATTTGAAATGAAGCAAATTAATGAGTTTAAAACTGATGACTCCCGACACTTGGATGCTACTTTGATCGGAATTGTACCGGGAATTTGATCGTCTATCCAGGGCTTTAAAGAAAGTTGTGCAAGAGAAGTGATGAGGGATGCTCGATTCTCGATGGGTGCAACGGTGCGGTGCGGAGGAGTGGATGGCGCGCGGCGCGCGCGGCGGCGATGGCGGCTCGAACTATTTCCTGGTGGTCGGGCTCGGGCAGAGAGGGGTGTTTCCGGTGAGACATTCTCTTCTTTTGATGCAACTGAATTCTTGTCTTGTGTCTTGGTCCTCGTTGCACACAACATAGCACACCTCAGCGCAACGTCTCGACGTCCTCCGGCCTCGGGCCTCGATCCCACCACCACCGCGATCCACCGCCTCATCCAGTGGCGTGGCGTGAATTGCGATGTATCGATTGTTCTGCCATTTAAACCTATGGTAAAGAATAGATTATTAAGGTGTTCGCTGCGAACACCCTGTTTATCCATCCTTTCCCATAGGTTTAAATGTCAGAACAATCGATATATCGCAAAGCACGCCACGCCACTGGCCTCATCCAACTCTCAGACCCGGACCAGAGCTCGTAATGCACCGTTCCCATCATGTCTTCTTCCATTCCACTTAGACGCTATTTCACGTTTTTATGCTCAAAGAAACTATGTGCATCGATTAAATTTAAAGGAACTTTGCACAAAGGATGTGCAATGTGCATGCACCCACTTCCGATTCAACACTGTAAAAAATATGGTAGATTTTCCCATACTCCGGCACAGTGATCCGAGTATGGTAATAAACAATAGACTCTATGGTAGCATCTACCATACCACAAGAGTTCTTGGGATACTGCTATCGTTATGGTTATTTCTACTAAATAGTGTCACTGTGAAAAATCAAGTAGACTTATAGTAGATGCGAGAGAAAACACTAAAAATTATCCGAACTACAGGAACTAATGGTCGTAACAAGGTGGAGAAATGATGCTGGATCCACACCATTTCGCGGGGAAAACAAATCCAAGAATTTCCTAAAATTTATCTATTAGGGTGAAAAAAAAACTTTTTTTTTGCTCTAATGTACTGGTCTCTCATTGCAAAACTATTTTTTTTTTGTTTATTGTGTTTTTGACACTAAAAGTAATGAACACGCTATTAGTGGCGACGTCATCATAGGTATTCTCCATTATATCGAATTGGATCCAAACAATAACATTGGCGTAACCTCTTTCCGATGCCATCAATGCGAAAAAATCGATATACATCGCTTTTTTGTGACGTGCCACTAATAGCGTCTATAGAGAAAAAATGTATATTTGTTGATATTTATTTACTCGCAAGAAGAGTTTTAAGTCTCGCGGTGGAACCTGTTGGCTGGATTCGCGGGAAAAGAGGGTTAGTCCTGGGTGACTACCTGTTGGCAGAGAAAAGGCTAGTAAACCCCTGTCCCCGCCCGCGCTTCATTAGCCCAGATCCGGGTGAAGGCGGGGGTGGTTCGCCGTTCGGGGTTCGGGGGTTCGGGGCGCGTTGAGTGGTAAAAAACGGTTGAAACGATCTGGGACAATGATAACAATGCCAATGCGCTGCACAGGTGTGCTCACGCCTTGGACGCAGCGCCGCACAATAGTGCACAGATGATTTGCCCACCGGAAATGGAAGAATTTCACAGAAAATCTTGCCTATTTTAATGCTATAGGAATACGACAGTATGAACGCACATGATCAATAGGGCACACGAGTCCACTTTTTCACGAAACTCAGGTTAGACCGCATCCAAAAAGATTGAAAGAGAGATAGCAGGAATTTAATCATACGGGTACAGGGATGGACTTTTTCCTTCAAAATTTTGAGAGAAAGATGTTTCTCGAGGATTTTAGTTGAGAACTTTAAAATTTTCTTCCTCATTAGATTCCCCCCAAATATCTAAAATTGCGCCATAAAAGCAGTGTTAGGAATATATGAATCCTGATGAGATTTATAAATTGCGGAAAAAAGTTGGGAATAATAAGCAATACTCATTTTTTTTATGAATTCCACAAAATAATGTAGACCTCCTCTTCTGAAATGTTCAAGTCTAATCACATTATTCCCAAGCTGCACTTTCAGCTTTAACCAAAAAGAAAAATCATCGTGCCAACAAGAAAGTTACGATTTTTCACTTCTTTCACAAACTCACCTAATGTTAAAAGAAGGAAGTCCAATTTTGAACGTCAAAATTATCACATTCCATGACACGTTGCCATCAGAACATACAATCATTCCACTTTCTGTTTGAATATGACAAGCATCTCCAACGAAAATTGGTATTGGACCCCTGTGCGCCTGTCGGCTGCCGGCAGGGATCCAATGCGCGGGTGCCTGGTTGTGTCTTTGCCCCAATTTGCAACGGGTCTCTTGACACTGATTGTGAGCTGAGCATCTCCTGGTTCTGATCACAACCTGACTGCGGTGAGCTTCGTAGTAAAGAGGCGTGTCACCTTTTCGTGACCCCCTTCGCTTCTCCCTCCATGAGCCCGCGCATTCTTTTCCAAAAAGGTCTAGCGGATCTGTATCGGTCCCGTGTTCCAGTCTGGTGGACGGATGAGTCGCCCTTGCTTTCATCTCTCGAGATAATAATGCAAATATTAACAAATTGTTCATCATCATTTGCATCTTCAATGTAAGCTTGGACGCGTTTTAAATCGAGAGCAATTATTTTCTCCGTTGGGACTTGGAACCTAAGATGCAGAGGAACACATGTATGACAGGATCCATGCCGCAATGAAGACAGGGGTTTTTGATTTAATATGTCATTATATATTGTGTGAGTCACTGAGTTACAACGACGAGAATTGACGATTTGGCTTGTAGCGATGGACCCATTGATTTAATCTTGGGAAGGGCAGTCGCATGCACAATCTTCTGCACGCTTGCTTGCTTGGTTACTCTCGAAAAAATTCACCGTTTTTAGGTGAATCAGGGTCGGAATGGCTTGCATTGCATCTAAGGACGTAGGCCCTTGGCTGGTTTAAGGGGCACTACCTGGTTTTTCCTGGTAGGGCATCCCCTACGTGGAGATGGGTTCAGAAAATTTTGGCGAAGCAGCACAAGTTTACGCTATTTTCAGGTTCAAAGTTTCCTAATACATTGGTACAGAGTAAAAATTGCAGAATTGAACGTATTGAAGTAACCGACAGACTTCTGAAATTAAAGAAAACATGAAAAATTAAAGCCACTAGACGCATCCAAGCACCATTATTTCCAAAAGAACCGAGTTATAGTGCTGCGGTTTACTCGAGCTTAAGACGTGGGTCTGCAAATCCATCCTAAAAAAGAATCAGACAAGAACCTGAAAAAAGAAGAAGGAACGAGTATCAGCACAGCCGAAGACAGGAAACACGTATTCGGGCCTCTTTTTTAACTTTTCTTCCGAATCTGAGCGACACCTCATTGACAGCATACAGCAGAACATCGAGAGCTCACGCTTCGCGTCATCGCGCCTTCAATTTTTCAGATGCAGCGCGGACGTCCATCGAGTACGAATAGTTGTATCTCTGCGCCGTCGTAAACGCACATCCTTTCTCTCGCTTTATTTCCGTATTGTGTTTGTTTGCGTTTGTCTTATTCGTAAAAGTGCTTCAAGCACTACGTAAGTAACACAGTCAGAGGTAGAAGAGATGTGTTCGGGCCTCTTTTTTAATTGTTCTCCTGAATCTGAGCGACACCTCACTGAAAGCATACAGCAGAGCATTAAGAGCTCACGCTTCGCGTCATCGCGCCTTCAATTTTTCAGATGCAGCACGGACGTCCATCAAGTACGAATAGTTGTATCTATGCGCCGTCGTGAACGTGCATCCTTTCCCTCGCTTTATTTCCATATTGTGTTTGTTTGCGTTTGTCTTATTGCCTCAAACTAGCAGCAAAGAGCAGATCATTGCGAGTTTACGACTCACGCCATTGCGTCTTAAATTTTTCATATGCAATGTGGACATCCATCTTGGGCTAATAGTTGTATTGCATTTACAATTTGGATGTCTCTTATTTTTGAATTTCGAGATGAATTAAGGCTAACTTTGCCCGAGGTATGCTATCATGTGTCTAAATCAATAGACATTTTGAAAATGAAGAAATATGTTTAAAGGTCTCTCAAGAGGTTTATAAAGGGTGCAACGTCTCAAAATCGAACCGACCATCGCTTTTGAGGGAGTTACTCATAGCGAATGGAGGAGGGGGATGATAAAGCGCTTGTATGTCAACAAAAAGATGAAAGTTTCACAGAAAAGTGTTTACCTTCAGAAAGTAGTTCTTGGACCCCTGTTCACCACTATCATGCGTAAAAGCACCTTTCTTCACTCCTAACTCTCTCTTCTTCCGTTTATTTAAGAAATTTTCCACATATAATTTTGGTCGTAATTTTTTTCTCTTCTTATATTTTGCTCTCCGTCAGAGGGGCGCGTTTTCGGCGCGCCAAAGGGGCGTATCTGCCAATGGCAGATTGGCTTTATGGCCAGTCCGAGCTTGAGGTGGATCGTTTAGCCGCACTTTTTAAGGGCGGCAAGGAGTAGTAGCGATGTATAGAATGACGTATAGCCACTAAGCGAGCCTACATCGCCGGCGTCCAGTGGCGTGACGTGCATTGCGATCTATCCATTGATCGGCCATTTAAACCTATGGAAAAGGATCGATGTACAGGGTGTTCGTAGCGAACACCTTAATAATCGATTCTTTACCATAGCTTTAAATGGCAGAACAATCGGTACATCGCAATTCACGCCACGCCACTGCCGGCGTCCGGTCCGGTGCATCCCGAGAGGACACGCGCCCTGAAGAGCATCTCCAACGTCCAGCAGAATTCGAGCCAAAAAAGAGAAGAAAATCGCGCTGGGGCCAGGTGTGAGCGAGGTGTCGTGACAATCGCGCGGTGATGAAATAGCCGGCTCCGACTTGGAGTCTCCAACTCGAGGGGGGCACCACGAGGGGGGCGGGGGGATAGAAAGCAGATCCAGATCGGTTTCCTCGGGGCACGAGTGACCTCTCGTCACCTCTCTCTCGCTCCCCCGGCCGGGGTTGCCAACTCGGGCACCATTTCCACATCCTCCTCGCATGGATGGTGGGGGAACCCTGGCTCAGAGCGGCTACGGTGGACGAGGAGCTGAATCAGAGTCCTGCTTCGTCGCGGGTTCGTCGACCCTTCGCCTTCTTGGCCTCCGCGGTTCTCCGCGCGCAGGTGCTGCCCCGCTGCCCCGTGCCCGCTTCGGGAACTAACCGCTCGCCGAGGCTCTCGATGACCATTTTCGTCGCCGACCAGCCGCCCAACCGGACTCCTCTCGATGCCCCTGGCGAGGGTGTACGACCAGGTCCACTTGGATAGCCCTAGAGTCCCTTTATACTGAGAGTCAAGACAATTCGGCTCATGGATGTCACAAACGGGAATAAAGATTACAGAAATTGAACGTTTTTCGTAATCTTTGATTGGCCCATTCTCAAATGCCTTTCTCCGTTCCTCCTCTCATTCCGTTTGTTCCTTGCCAAACCCGTAATTCCCTGGTCCGTTCCAGATTATAATCTTTGCAATCGGTGAAAATGTAATCTTTATTCCCGTTTGTGACACTATGGAGGCCTAAAATACAGGAACCAATCAGAAATGGATTCAAATTGTCTTGACTCTCAGTATAAAGGGACTCTACTCTCGATGACCATTTTCGTCGCCGACCAGCGGCCGAGCCGGACTGACCGGACTCCTCTCGATGCCCCAGGTGTGGGTGTACGTCCAAGTCCACTTGGACAGCCCTTCCTCGCATCCCAAGTATATGTGAATGATACTTTGCACCGTGTGATTTTGATCGCGCTTTAATATTTGTCCGCCCATAAGGAGAAAAAAACCTCGTGCATGGGACCCGAAGTTTAGGTAATATGGATCTCTGAAGTTTTCAGATTGAGCTACTTAGGCTAGCTGTCGAGGTTCGGATCACACATCTAAAACTTCAGTCCTTACATCTGAAGTACTTCAGATGTGAGAACCGAAGTTTTTCGGATGTGAGAACCGAAGTTTTTCGGATGTGAGAACCGAAGTACTTCAGATGTAAGAACTGAAGTTTCAGATGTGTGATCCGAACCTCAGCAGCCGGACCATAAGTGTTCGGATGCTCAATCCGAAAACTTCAGATGACCTAAACTTTGGGTCCCACGCACGAAGTTTTTTTCTCCGTGCAGACGGAGAACAGAGGATCTTCGTAGTCTGAAAATTGATATCTGATCATTGAGTGCTTACAGCGATCAGTTAGCAAACATAAAGAGCGCGTTACATAGTCTAAAGGCTTCAGTAAGTTTATGCTGACCCTCTAGAAAACACTATACGCACACAGTTACCAACTTTATTCTAGGTTCGTGTCAGGTATAATATTGGTGAATATTACCATTCCTGATTGATATTGGCTGGACCTCAGTTGATTTGTGCGAGCCCCAACTAGTCGGGGCCCAGTCATAACTTGAGTTGAGGTCCAGCCTCAGTAAATTAAATGCGACCATTTTATCCGAAAAATTGTGGTTTCAGCCACAACCAGCCAAAATATTTGATGTAGGATCATGCAAGATACATGTACGAGCGCAATACGTGGCCCGAGGAAACGGAACATGATCTGAAATGTCTACCCTCATCTCGGAGACTAGCAACTCATTTCCGCGTTATCACACGATCATATCTATCTAACTACCGATTTGATAGTTGCTACTGCGCGCTGCGCATTGCCGCGCCGTTAGATCTTCAGCCTGACCTAGCCCCAGCGCATCCTCCACCATCAATTTACTGAAAGCGAGATTTATCGATTCGGAACGCTAGTAACTAATGTAAAATAAGCACCATCGCACCGTAGGATTGATTCCTGATTTGTCTCAGCCACTTATACTAGAAGTACAAGCACGCACATTGCCCCTCATAATAGGTCCACGCACCTATCCGTCAAAAGACGAGGAGGTCTGTACATATATTTTGTAGTATAAATTGAAAAATGAAGGTGCATCTAGACTTGAGATTGTTCTTTACGATAGGAGTTCTGCTCAACTCTCTGACAGAAATCTTTGAGTAAAATAAGAGGTGCATTTCATCTCGCAGCCTTTATTATTCTGAAAAATCCCAGGTGACCATGGACAAGGAGTGAAATCCACTCCGTATAAGCACGGATTTAAATCCGAAAAAATCCGTCGATGTCTTCTTTTTTTACTCAGAAAACTAACCGCTAGTTTTTCTTGAAATTATCTGCATTTTTTTTTTTTTTTATCAATGTAAACACACTTACAAAAAATGACGATATTTGTTTTTTTCTCCATGAAAATAAAGTGCAATTGGCGCTTTTGAAAATTTTGGCTACACTTTTTCGAATTAAATCTCCATGCAAAAATCTATTTCTGTCTCGGAGCCAGGCCTCGGGTGGGAATTAAATAATTCTTGATGTATTAGCTACCAGTAGACCAGGTTGGAGGATTAAATGAGTATGAAACGTGTGTGCTTCTTAAAATACCGAGACCGAAGCGGTGGACGAGAGGCAGCAGTGCCACCTGCGTTGCCAAATGGAACTCGGATCCGAGCGATACACCTGCGGGGGGCTCATGACTCCCGGTCCCGGTGCGTCTGCATTGAGCCACGCTTACACTCGTAGCAAGCGACTCGAAGTTGACCGCGCCAAGCAGGCCCGCCACATCCCATCTCGGGCCCTGGTACCAATTTTCTGGCCCAAGCCCCTAGCACAGGGGGGGGGGTGTCCGGGGGGCCTCCCCCGGGAAATTGTTGAAATTTTAAATCTACTTGGACGCATTATGAAGCTCTTATGATGGAGATTTTCCATCAATTTCTGCAGAATAATTACGCCTTTTTGTTTACTTTCAGCACCAAAAACTTTCGAATTGTTGCATTCAAAACATCTATAATTTTTTATTTTTAGGGGGCAGATGATAATTTTCAATTCTATGGGGAGCCGGGCCCCCCTGGACTCCCCTTTCGTACGTCTATGGCAAAGGAGTTAAGCCATTGAAGTCGAGGATGCCCAGAAAGGAGCCTCTTAGCATCCGACAACGGAAGAAAATGAAACACAGTTACTAAAAATATCATTCTACATATACTCAAAATCTTGAAAATCTCTAAAACAGTAAGAAAAATTTTATAGTGCCCTAGCGTGTTTTTGAAACTTTATTCACCTTTTGCGGAATTTTTAGGGTAATTTTTTCACTTTTCCCTACGAGACAAGGGTTACACATGAATTCGTAGTGGTTTGTCACCTGCGTCACGGGCCCCTCCAGGGCCCGGGCCCCGGTACCAGGGACCCAGTATCCCCCCCCTTGTGGCGGGCCTGGCGCCAAGTAAACTACATGCCACAGCCGCGTTCTACCGTGCCTCCATAGGAGAAGCAGAAGAAGAAGATAAGACGAGGACGAAGAACTTTTTCAAAGCGGTCCCGCAGGAACCTCTCATAAGAATCCATTGGGAATTGATCCAAGTAGCAATGGGGATAGCCAATCAAGAACCGAGGGCTCTTTTAGGTCTCTTCGCCCACAGGTTCCTGTTGATCTATCTATTCCCCTCAAAGAGACCCACCCGTGTTTTTCCATATTCTATCCTTCGTTTTCAACTTTCACTTCGTAGGTAAGACCTTTCTCAAACATAGAGTACATAGAGTCGTAATGTAGTGGGAGAGCTGGTGCCATGTTCTGCTCGACGAGTTCCGAGCCCGGTGTGCGGGGTCACTTTTTCAATACATATTCGATCCAAAATGGCGGTGCATGTGGAATATGGCCAGGTCCCCGTGTATCGCAAAAAGTCGATTATGTATCGAAAAAGGGACCCGGCGCCGTACGAGAATCTCGGAATTCGGGACCTCGAAAATGCTTAAAAGTGGCGCCTGCTCTCCACTTCCATTACGGCTCTATGTACTCTATGTACTCAAACCTCCGGCCTGTAGAGTCCCTTTATACCCAGAGTTAAGACAACTCACTTTTGGTTCGGCTGAAAGTGGCCTAAAAAAAAATCCAATTCTGATTGGTTCTCGCTCATGGAGGCCGAAACGAGTGCACCAAGATGGCGGTACCCGAATGTGAACAAGAATAATGAAAATATCACCTAATTAAGGTTTATCAAGAGTAAATTGTTATTTCCATCGGTCCAAAATGAAAATAGATTAATAAATTATTCACAAACCAATCTCATTTTCTTTTTAATTGATCAATTTGTTGATGTTGTTGTTTTTGTGTGACAGACATCGCAGGATTCCTGATCCTTATCCCTCAATATCGTTCGTTTGGGTGCACTCGTTTCGGCCTCCATGGCCAGCCAAGGCCGGCTGCCAGTCAGCTGATAATCGAGTTGTCTTAACTCTGGGTATAAAGGGACTCTACCGGCCTGTACCTAAACCACAGATCAGGTGAGACAAGGGTTAAAATCGTCTCCTGGTCAACTCGGCGCGGCGAGGATGGCGTCGCGCGCTACCTGTGTGAGCATGGCTTAATCGGCAACGGGTGGACGATGCGATGCGATGGCGATGGCGATGCCGAGGTGGCTACTGCTGGCGCGGCGCGGGCGTGGGGGGACGCCTGCTTTGAATACTAGTCGTCCTTCAGATTGCAAGAAAGTTGAACGTCGCGCCGACCCGGGTCGCCCTCGCCCTCGCCCAAGCCATCATAGACATAGTTTCGTGTTGAGGGGAGCACGGCCCCGTTTCCAGTCGAGTCCACCGTCCTCAACCGAAGCCACCAGATTTACCTATCGACTACGCGATCTATCGCCCGAGTCCTGATCAAAATCTCGCCCTCTTTTATAACCTCCTTGTTTGGTTGAGCCTTTCGGCACCACCTCCTCCTGTCAAAGCAAACATTTAATCGTCGCTTTGCGGGACATTAGGGCTCATCCGTTTAATTTTATGATGTTGATGACTTAATGAACTCTGTCGGGATTTGTTTAAATTACAAGTCACCTTCAAAGTTGAATTTCGACAGTTAGTCCAAGTGTCTGTCAAATTGTAAGGGTAGGTAATTCTTGATTAGGGGTGGAATTTTGCAGAGAAAAACGGCCGTACCTAGATATACTTATAAGATGAGTCACGATCGCATTGCACTTACATCTATCCTAAAGCCTCTTGTTGGTCAGTTTTAGCTAATTGCAGAGTATTGAATTTTGGTGCTAAAGTTGCAAACTTTGCCCCCCAAGCGACACTTCACCCAAGCACCAAGCTGGCTTGAGTGCTCGTAGTTTTTTTTTTTTTTTTTTTTTTTTTTTTTTTTTTTTTTGTATATCAAGATGTTCAGTCCCAAAAATTCCTCTTGCTTCAGTAATAAATTGAAATTTTTTCACTATGTAAGTCTAAAAATTCAAAAAATCACAACATAACGAGTTCGATATATATGTGCTTGTTCACTACCTGTGTAACTTCATCTTAAAGTATCTGAGTCAGCGGGATAGCTACCCCTCATTTTGTGGATATGCAAGTTACTCTACTTGCAAGTCAAAATAATTGTAATGCTTGTTTTGCCCCATTAAACTTTCCTACTTTGCGTTAAAGTCTCTGCGCTAGTAGCGGCCAAGTTCTCCTTCATTTTTAAGGATGTGCACATTTATAAGCTTGGAAGTAAAAATCGTCGTATCACTGGTTTTGCCCAATCAAACTTTCCCGTTCTGCGTTAAAGTCCCTGCTTAAGCGGCGACCAAGTTCTCCTTCATTTTCGTCTTTGACGGTGTCCCAGGGTTAGCATCGAACAATGTCACGGGCAACTCCAGAGGTCGATTTCTTATCAATAATTCACAGAGACTTTAATAGGAATGAATAGCATCAAGTTCGCTAAGTTCCCCTAACACAATTTACTGCAAGGCAAGATTTTTAGGTAACAAACACAATTTTTTGACGCAAACAATTGAATAGATAACTATTCCTGCACAGATGATGTTGTTTTGCCCACCAAGAAAATTGAAGATGAAATAACGATCTGTACTCTCTCTCCCAGTTTATCCTTCGTCCTTCAAAATTTCAGTTCAAAAACTCCTCTGCGTAAATAGTCAAAGTTATTTCTCCACTGTACGTAGGTACCTGGTCTTACAATTAGTTCAGTTTCTAGTTTCGTTTACTTGTGTGGCGTTAAAAATCTCTGAATGGACTGGTCAACACTTTTTGTTACTTTCTCTGTAGATACTGCAAGTATCTTCGTACTTCGTAGAGAGAGTTTGGTGACTGAGTCTCATGAAAATTCTTAGGATCAAGAAAAATCGTTACACTCGAGATGGTAGTGAGCAGGTTTTGACGGAAGGACATTTGACGCTTATCACTTGCTGCACTCGTCGTCAATCTTGCCATAAATACATAAGTACCACAGTTTTAGATTGAAAATAATTCTTCCAATGTGCACCAAACTGGTTTCAAAACTGATAGAATATAGGTCTGATTATGAAATTTAAGTGAAATTGACAGCGAAACAAGGAGCTGAAACATAATTTTCAATATTTTGAATCATGCATGCAACGAGGGCCTTTTTTTCATTGCCGAAGAAGGTACTAGGTGGGCTCCTCCTGGGATGAGACGCAGGGGATGTCCAGCAAAATCGTGGATAGGTGTCGTTCAGGATGAAATTACGAGATGCCATTTACCAGATGACCTCTGGGTCGATAGACAAGGTTGGCGATTAGGTGCCGCAGAGCGCCCGGGCGCGCTGTAGAAGCGACTTGAATGAATAAATGAGAGCTCCATAAAGCCAAAAATGGCTAAGCTAATCAGGAATTGATCCTCCAGTACCTACACAGACTCTTGCGATACATGCATTTCACTCCACTGGAAAGGTCCCGGCCGCACCGTGTTTTGTTTACCCATGAGCCAATCAGAAATGGACCCACCAGTGTGCATACTCTCACTACACAGTTACTCCAGATCCTTACTGCTCCTTTTATCGTTCCGTAGGCGACCGAGCTTAATATCCAGAAGCCCGGATCCCAGGCGTAGAATCGAGAAGAGATACAAGACGATAGAGAAGTGAAATCGTAGATTAAAATACCCAGCCTTTGTCTCAAGGTTGTTTTACGGCGTGATAGCCCCCCGTCCCCCACCTCGCCGGCTTGGATCGTTCTGTCCCCCTCGAGCCCCGGTCCCCCGGCTCCCCAACCGGCCGCGGCCCCCCGCCCCCCTCTATTTATCCGCCTGGTCTGTCTCCGTTCGCCACCCCCACCTCCGTCTTCCAATGCGGTACCCGGTCCGATGCCCGCTTTAACTTTCCTCACGCCGAATTCTCCTCAAAGTGTGATCCGGTGGTCCAGATCTCCCGAGACAAGTTTGCCTCCGCCTTGAATGGGCCTGTTGCATGCAAGAGATACAGCCGTGCGAATAGACTTTATAGAGGTTAAATGACACGAAAATTACGATGGTCACGTTAAAAAAGTCTGAAATACACTCCATACTGCGCAATTTGCGTTGTTAGGAGCGCGCTTTTTCAATTCCCGCGTCTGGGGGCAGTTTTCTAACGGAAACAATAAACGGCAACTCGCGGCTACTTCCGGTCCACTAAAATTGACACCATAACCTAAAAATCGGAGCTCGTGATATCGTGAAATGAAATGTAGAAGGATTGCGTTGGATATTTAAAAGTTGGTCGATTTGGTTACCGCATAAAGCGTATATAGAGATATACTATAAGAGATCACGTTGGGTTTGTAAACAAACTGAAGGAAAAAATAACAACAACAACAACAACGACTCGGCATCTTCCGGAAATCACCGAGCCCGCCGTTTGCTCGTTTCCGGTGATTAGAAAACTGCCCCCAGACGCGGGAAATTTGAAAAAGCTTGTTCCTAACAACGCAAATTGCGCAGAAAGGAGTGTATTTCAGACTTTTTTAATGTGACCATCGTAATTTTCGTGTCATTTAACCTCTTAAAAGTCTATTCGCGCGGCTGTATCTCTTGCATGCAACAGGCCCATTGGACCTAGTTACACTGGAGGGAACTAGAGTCCCCTTATACTGAGAGTTAAGAAAACGCGGCTCATGGATGTCACAAATGGGAATAAAGATTACACGAATTGGACGTTTTTTGTAATCTTTGATCAACCCATTCCCGAATTCCTATCTCCGTTCCCTCTCTTATTTCATTTGTTGCTTGCCGTACCCCCAATTTCCCGGTCCACTCCAGTTTATAATTTTTGCAGTTGGTAAAACTGTAATCTTTATTCCCGCTTGTGACACTGTGAAGGCCTAAAATACGGGAACCAATCAGAAATGGATTCCCATTGTCTTTACTCTCTGTATGAAGGGACTCTCTGTATGAACTCGAGGGAACTATTTACAAATCAACTTTAAAAAATACATTATGGATTTGGGTGCTTCATACGACAAACCTGCAGTGCAAAGCAAGAACAACATGACTCCACACTAGATTTTAAAATTTGATCTCTTGCAAGATGCCTCGACATTACAGACTACAAGATTACCTTAGTATTCATTATCTCAGTGCGGATGCTCAGTTATAAAATTCTTCGACTTGATATAAATCCGAAAATTTGAAGGAAGCGGGTTGATTTAAATATGTTTACCCGCAAATAGGTGGTAAAATGATTAGAGATCGGCTCGGGAGATTTTAGATGATTATATAGTTCAAAATAAAAACGAAAATCTGGGATGTTGGAGCGCCTATGGTAGCTAGTGACAATGACAACTGAAACATAGACTTCAAACTCAGTTTTTTTTGTTAGATATCACCCTATACAGACAATGTACCCTCAAACGAAGTCGGATATGTCTACGATTTCTGGCTACCGTGTGTAGATACACGAGATGCAAGTTCAATTTCATCCAAATTATGTGCCCGAAACTTGAATTCGTGCATATTATTTGCACCTGATTACGCGTTTGTATTAAGCCGCGAAGGAGAACCATCGCGAAAAGATGAAGAAGCCGACCTGTAATTAATTCAATGTGAAAGAAAACAAGGAGAGAAGAAGAAAAAGAAGGTGGAAGGAAGATAGAAAGAAGGAAGATAAAGAGGAAGGAATACCCTGAGAAGTGGCAGATTTTCTGTGCTACACACTGAAAAAAAAAGCTCTGTTGCAGGGACTGAATGTTTGAAACCTAACTTTTGGCTGAGGTTATGACGTCACCACTTTTAGAGTGTTATCCGAAGTTGTTGGTCATAGGAACCAAATTTTTCTGAGTTAAACCGAAGTGCGGTTTATGTGACCGAAACTTTCGATCACCTGAACCAAAAAAGTGTACGGTGATAGATATTGACCCAACTTCATTTCCTCGTTTCCGCGAAAAGAAAAGAAAAATAAATCAATGGAAGGTAAACTGGAATAAAAAGGAAAGAAACATGATTGATTAGATTATTGCAAGTAGAAATACTTTCGATACCTTATAAAAATTACCCGATGTTCATTTCCGCAGATCATATGATACCCGCAATCGCCTTTTTTCTGCAGAGTTACGAAGGAAAAAGAAGATTTGGTGAGGAATGAGTGAATGATGCTTTAGTAAAGAGGAGAAAAGAAAATCACCATTAATCCGTGATTAAATTTTCTGGCGTTGGAGGGCTAATTTGACGCACGTGTTCCACCCAAATATGCAAAATCATCCGACAGCTCTTGATTTCAAGATAGTCGATTAATTCTGGTGGATTTTCCGTCGGTAAATTTAAGAGGATTACGCAGGTATAAGAGTCAGACCAACTAATCATGTATGCGGAAAAGAGAATGCATTTGAATTTCCGATGGATGAAATGAGGGAATCGCTATAGAATGAAAATCAAGGCAGAGAAAAGGAGGAAAATGTCACCAGAGATCCATCCGAATGTGATGTAACGGAAAATTGGAGAAATTTTCGCCTTCAACCTCATGCATATGCTTCACGCGTTGCTACCTTGCGGGACTGCTGAAACTTACGGAGTTCTCTGCCAAGATTGGGTTTGGTGTCATTCACTTTCGCCCAGTTAATAGTTTTTTATACACCAGAGGGCTCCGGTCTTGCTTTTACCCTAGTCACTGCATGGCCCATCATACAACGGCCCCTTCTCGGTAATAATTGACCTTGATCGTAGATAAAAAATACGGGCTCATCTAAAAAATGTTACTTGCTGATGTCTGAAAAGTCACCCGGTGAATCTCTAGATTCTTATTTAATTCTAAATAATTTTTTACAAAACTGTTTGATATAATTAATCTATAACTTAACTAACTTAATGATATGTAAATGTAATTTACTTTTAACTTTGACAAAGAGAATGATACATTTGGCTCATAATTATGGTGGTTAAAATTGACGAGGAACATTCTTAAGTCTAAAACGTTCCCAATTTATAAGAAGCTGTTCGGTCCTTTTTTGCTCGAGCTTGAGCAGGTTCAGGGCAAAATAGCTAATACCTAATGTTACCTTAAGTGCCGAGAAGATCATTTGCTGGGTCAAAATATTAAAAAATTTAGCTTTACAGTGTGGCAAAAATGTGAAAATCTTCAAAATTGACCAACTCTAAAGCTCAATCCGACCGTTGGCTGTATCAGGCTACGTGATAGAATCTTGTGGATGCCATTCTTTATATACAAATGAAAAGAAAATTGGGATGAGCGGGTAAGCTGATCATTAAAACTGAGTCCCTTCATAGAGAGAGTTATATAAGACAACGCGGATCATAAATACGACAAACGGGAATAAAGATTACATACACAAATTGAACTTTTTTGTAATCTTTGATCAACTCTTCCCCGAATTCCGAATCAGAAATGGATTCGTAATGTCTTTACTTTCAGAAGAAGGTACTCTAACGCCTTGTCTCCACGGGATGTTTCACGGATTTTCCCATGTTCGAATTGCAGGAATGAAACTTCTGGGCTTTTTTCCCGTTAAAAAACACAACAAAATTTATTTGTCTTCTGTTTACGTCATTTTGGGGACTCCCCAAAGACTCTTAGTTGGCAATGTGATTAGTATTGACCAACTCAATATTTTTCCCAACTTCGCAAGTGAGATTTTTCCCTGGGACAAACCCCATGAAACGTCCCATGGAGACAAGGCTTAATCAAAACCACTTATTTTTCAGAAAAAAAACTAAAAAAAGAAGGGGAAAAAGCCAAAAAAATATATATTCAGGCATCGGTTGAGGTGAAAAAGTGGCGGCAACGGTGTATGTGCATCGTTTGTCCCGGCGCGGCGCGGCGCGCGGCGTGCGTTGACTTCTTGGTGCCCACTTTCACCGGTTTGATAACGCCATCGCCGCCCCCCGCCCCCTACCAATCACCCCCCCTCCCGTCACCTCTCCACAACATGCCTCCAGTCGCTTCACGCGCGCGTCACGCCAAGTTTGGTATGACCGCTTTCGTCTTCGTCCTCCAATCCGGCCAACGGGAGTACCTAAACAAAAAAACAAACAAGAACAAAAAAAAATTGTAAATATCGAGGAAAATGGAGCACTAATAGGGGGAAATTCATAGTTTTTATTTATTTCTTTCTTTTCTTTTTTTTTTACAAGCTTCAAATATCCCCTATTGGCTAATCCCACGCTTACTACCAGCCCCAAGTGACCATTGTCTGAGACCATCAAGCTCAGGTCACCTGGCCGGGAATCGAGCCCGGGACCTCTTGGTTATAGGGCTAACGCTACAACTACTACACCACAGGAGGCTGATATTGACAACAATTGCTTAATTAATGCCCAATGATTGGATATGCGACACTCAAATAAGTAGGAACGGATATACAGTTGCACGCTAGAATTGGTCCTCTTACTTTACACGGACAACGGGGTGGAAAAGTAAAATGCTGAAAAATTTATCCAGCGTTTTCGTCCTGTTCCATGAACTGACCAGCGGGCTGATTGTTGAAAATTATAGATAAAGCGATAGACACATAAGACAAAAAGGATATAAGGGGATCCTATTGGTGGAAGCGAGTGGTTGCAATGGACAAAGGACGTAGGTGATAGACTAACTAACGGCAACCCACGAGGGACCCGAAAGTTAGTCCATCATGTACCACCTTAGTCCATAAGACCTACCCATTCAACTAATAAGATCGCTTCATACTCCGTATGTCTTCTTTGTCTATCGCTATGTCTATCAATTTCAACAATCCGCCGGCAGGCTGGGCTCTCAAAATTTCATGCGAGCAATACAACATCATGTCACGTGGGAACAATTCAATTTTTGCGATAAAGTTTCAAATTTAATCATAAAGCTTACTATTTTATTCATATTCTATTATTATTTCATACTTATTAGTCTATTATTTCCTACTAGTCGGCCTCCCGTGGAGTAGTGGTTGTAGCGCTAGCTCTATGATCGGGAGGTCCCGGGTTCGATTCCCGGCCAGGCGACCCGAGTATGATGGTCTCAAAAAACGGTTACCTGGGACTGGTTGTCCAGTAGGGACGGAGGGGAGACGGGACTAAAAAGCGCGTGATTAGCGCCTGTGGGCTGCTGGGGGTAGTAAAATAAATAAATAAATAAATAATTAAAAAATATTTAGTTGTAGAAAATAGTTAGATGGTTAATGAACTCTTTGTACATACATACGAAAGACCTGCAATACTGCCTGTATGTCTTCGAGCGCAATATTTATCTTAAGTTTTATCATTCTTATAGTGCACGTGCATAAGTAGACAGGAGTTCCTCGACTCTTCTGTTAATTGTTAATCTATAACTCATGGAATGATCTTTGTTGCAGCAGCTGTGGACCAAAATTTCAGCTGTGAGCTACGTTTTGGCCGTGGTTCTAGAATGGATGTGCCTTCCGACCTCCGAAACTGATGCTGCGGACCACATCAGGCCGTTCGGCTCGTCGTCACCGCTCTGACGAAATTGATTAAAATGACACTGTACACGTGCAGAGATCTCAAAATAATACCAACTCTAAAAGTGAAAATACTGCGTTATTGAATTCTCCAGTTGAGTAAGAAGTTGGAACATACCTGGACTCAGGGCCGGATTAAGGGGATGACCACATGGGCCGCGGCCCATGGCGGCAAATCTATAGGGGGCGGCAAATTTTGCAATTTTTTTAAATGTAGGTATAAAAAAAATTCGGATTTAGAGAAAAAAAATTATAAAGGAGAAAAGGCGAAAAAATCTCTCATTTTCTGAGAGTATAGTAAATTCTACTTTTGTCGTCTTTCAGTGATACAAGAGACAGCACCTTTAATCGGTCGAGTTAAGAGTGAAACCAAACATGCAATTTGGCCTGGAACGGCGCGACTTAATGAGAAAATGATGACGAGGATTGAGATGAAAAGGAGAAGCCCTCGGCGCGGCGATCGGCATGTAACACATATTAGCGCCTACAAGACTGCACGAATACTTCACGCATTGCATCAAACACAGTGTGGTCATTGCGGTCAGTGTGAAACGGGTAGCGCCTACAAGAATGCATGAATACTTCACGCATTGCGGCAAACACAGTGCGATCAGCGTGAGACGCATAGCGCCTACAAGACTGCGTGAATACTTCACGCATTGCGCCAAGCACGGTGCGGTCTGCGCGGCGCGGCGGCGGAAGTTAAAATCATTAATCTACATTTATGTTTGTTCTTTCATAATTTTTTCGTTCATTTCTTATGAATGGAAGGCCTTGTCCACACAAAGATAGGTTTACGAAACTTAACTTTAGCTTAAAGTTCCGTGAACTTTTGCTAGTAGTGTTGAGAGGGCTTTCCCAAAAAAAAGTGTTCAACACGAGTAATCGCGTCCTATGCACCCCTCCCCCTCTGGCACGTTCATTTGATGGTCTTTATTGATCTTTCAAAAGGAATGAGAAGGGGGCGGCAAAATACAGGCGGCCCATGCGCGGCAAGTATAGGTAAATCCGGCCCTGCCTGGACTGCATTTTGCGGGAAACCCTCTATCTTCGGCTTATTACCTAAAAAAACAGTATATATCGATGGTCAAAGTGCCGAAACCATGTATCTCCGTTTGAGACATTGCAGATTTCCTGTCACCTGTCTACTTCATTGTTTTCTTGGAAAATTATTCAATGTAACTTCTTGAAAACTTCCGTAATTTTTCTTTTCCGTTGAAAGAGTATTCTGTAAAAATTTCAAGCTATAATGTTGGTTTTTACCGCCTCGAACAAAATGAGCAGGAGCACTGCCGTGCTGAGGAAAAACGCCGTATGATCATTCGAGATTTTCCAAATTTCCCTTGATAAAACATGTATTTTTGACGACATTTATGCACATTTTCCTCGGCGGAGGTGCATAGCTTTAAAATAAACTTATCTTACTCCCACTACTACATAGCTTTTTTCTGAGCTTTGGTGTTTATTTCCGACAAAACTTGTAGCACTTGTGTCCCACGAAGCTTGACGGAGTTAGAGTCCCTTTATGAGAGTCAAGACAATTCGGCTCATGGATGTCACAAACGGGAATAAAGATTACAGAAATTGAACGTTTTTCGTAATCTTTGATCGGCCCATTCTCAAATGCCTTTCTCCGTTCCTCCTCTCATTCCGTTTGTTCCTTGCCGAACCCGTAATTCCCTGGTCCATTCCAGATTATAATCTTTGCAATTGGTGAAAATGTAATCTTTATTCCCGTTTGTGACACTGTGGAGGCCTAAAATACGGGAACCAATCAGAAATGGATTCAAATTGTCTTGACTCTCAGTATAAAGGGACTCTAGACAGAGTCACAAGTGGTAAAATCAATGCCCGCTGCATGCAAGAACTCCATCTGCGACGAAAACTGGGACTATAATCATTCATTCCCTCACACTGCAACGTAGCCGCGAGCAACATCGCGTGCGAAAGCAGAAACAATAAGCGCTTATCCCCTCAGCAACTGCTTTATCTTGTTCATTCAAAGCATGCGAGTACGACATAGTTTCAATTTGATTCTGGGCACGTGCGGTCATCCATCAACACCGGCCCATCGGACACCCGCCACTGGCCACTGGTGGTCATCTGTGCCGCATTCTTCTCCTCCGGGATCAAGTGCCGATGCTTCCCCGTACCAGACGCATTCTCTTCGTATATTAGACACATTAAAGTGTAATTTTGAGGGATATGAATGCGGTTTTATGGTAAAAACCAAAATAAAGTGAAAATCGGATATCATACGACATCGCTTATAACAACGTTTATCGGTCACGAATCTTCCTTCAGGGGACGTTCTGGGCTGCGATTTGTTCAACGCTAGGATGGTCGCGAAGCGTTGTTTTGTTTTGTTTTTGTGCAAATCTAAGATGAAAAATGAAAGTGGGGTGGCAATTTTTCATCCAAAACTCATTAAAAAACATCAATTTGAAGGGAGAGTGGGAGGGCCGGAAGGGTCGAGGTGTGCAATTTTTTTTCAGAGGGATGCAGATCTGAGTGTGAGGGTGCATTACTAGGAAGGGTGATTTTCAGTGCTACGTATTTTTTGGATGGCCCGTAGGGTGGCATCTCTTATTACGAGAAGGTCCGGGATCAGAAATCTGATTTGTAGCGCTATACGTACCTACTTTTTGGACGGCCCCTCCTTTTTTTTATCTATCGCGACCTTATTAGAAAGCAAATGCAATCATGGGAAGAATGGTAAGAAAAGAAGAGCGCAAATAGTTTCACTAAGTACGAAGAAACAATAAAAAGACAATGAAATACTATAAGAAAGCGCTTTAGGTGGCTCTAGGAGCCAAGGTCGCGCCGGATGCCGGAACTATACCCTGCGGTATACCATTGGCATGGACGGCCCTCAGGGCGGTTGGTGGCTTTTCACATCACTAAGAGGGCTGGAGTAAAATATTCATTTTTCAACGCTACGTAGTTTTTTGCGGGCCCTAGGGCGGTTTTCTCATTTAGGACACGGATTCTGGTGAATTAGATCACTCTATCATTGACGGCTTCAAAAATCAATAAACTTAGAAAGGAAAATAAAAAAAAATAAAGATTGGGGAAAAAATAAATAAATAAAATAAAATAAATTAAATTGGAGATAGTCTCGCTCTCCCTGTCAGCTCACTCAGAAGTTACCATTTATAGGTAAAATCCATAAAGTTTCAAACACCTGCAATTGGCTCCTTCCTCCACCCTCATGGTTGTGGCGAGCGTTATTCGCCAAGAAAAGGGGTGGGTGCAAAATCGACAAAAATTCCCCCCTAATGGATGTTGACCAAATTTCAGTATGTCATTCAGAGCGGCGAGCGGCGCCCGGATTCCAGTCGGCGCGCGCGGAGCGTAAACTTAAATTGCTCATATCTCCCTTACCAATCGTTTCTCTGGGAGCTATAATATATCAAAAGAAATGGAAAAGTACGAATAATACAATGAACAGTTTTTTTTCGAATCAAGAATCCGGCATTTGACGATATACTAGGGTTGAAAAAAAATTGACCCTTAAGAAAGTGTGAAAAATGGCATCATTGCAATCTGAAATTATCTAAACGATCAAATTGAGTACATATTTTGAAAGAACGCAATTTTTGGAGAATTTTAGCGCAAACCGCATCTCAATATCTCTTTTCGTTCAAAAGATATGGAACTCGACGGTTTTCAACTGGGCAACGCTGCTACGCGGAGAGAAATTCGTTTCAGGCCTTGAAATTTTGGGAAAAGGCGTACCCCATAGTAAGGAATGACATACTGAAATTTGGTCAACATCCATGAGGGGGGAATTTTTGTCGATTTTGCACCCACCCCTTTCGCGTTGTTTTTGGACGAGGGAACATGACGTGGCCGAGTTCGTCGCTCTCTGACGCACGGGCGTTTGTGGATTTCCACATGAGACCTACTTCCCATATGACTCTGGTTTTTCCGGGGACCATGTGTAAATTGGGATACGCCCTTACGTGAGAGGAGCGAGGAATTAGCACCTGTCTGATGGACCATTAAAGCGTTGGCTCACCGCTTCCATGTTTACTCTTTCTGTCAAGTGCGTTAAGCGTAACAGCACACGAGCTCACGACGAGGGACGCGGGGATATGAATGGATATCTGAGCCCGGAAAAGGAATGATGGGCATTAATTCTGCCGGTGTGGCACGCGGTCCCTCTTGTCCATGTCCAAGTCACGCGTGCAACGTGCAACCTCAACGCTGCATTTCAAGCGATTCGCTCCGGCCGCGCCGCTCCGGACAATTCGCATCCCATTTTTTTTTGCGAGCACCGCCAACTTTGCCACCCAATAACGCTCAGTCGGCGTCGTGGATAACATGATAGGCTAAAAACTGAAACGGCACAAGCTTCGTCGTTTCTCAGGCATAACAACGTAACTATAGATTCCGATCAGTGTTCTGCCTTCCCCCTAAAATTTTAGGAGCCACCTTGGCCGGAAAGCCCAATTTTTAGGAGCCATCTACTATTTTTAGGAGTACAATCTGTCAAATTTTTTTAGGCGCCACGATGGCCCAGCCCCCCAATTTTTAGGCTCCAAGGCCCGATTTTTAGGCGCATGGGCGCGTGGGCGCCTGGGGAAGGCAGAAAACTGATTCCGATTATACAATATTTCCTTTCGCTTACTATGTTTTTACAAAAAAAAAAAAAAAAAAAAAAAAAATCTGGAGCCTTTTTAATTAATGTTTTCACTGATTTTTCGACTGATTGCCTACAATAAGCAGCAACATTTTGGACACAACAATTGATTATTCAAGTTCTTGTAAAATATTGAGCTGTTTCGATCAATTTTGAAATTTTGGAATGGAGTTACGTTCTTCTGTCTGGGAAACGATGGATTGTGCCCTTTCATCTAGATACTATGCAGGATACGTTAATCGTGCGCTCAATGAGATCAAAATCATGAATAAAATCACCTAAGTACAACCTAAATACAATAGTGAATCTACCCAAACCTTCTATCCCTTAATCAACATGTGTCTCCAGATGGCTTTAGACTCCATGAGAAAAGGCGTAGAAGCCAGACAAACCTCCATAGAAACTTAATTTTCCAGATAAAGTTTAACGTCTGTTTTAACGTTCAAATTATTTTTCCTATAGATTTAGAATTTTTGGTGGCCTCTTAAGCTTAAAACTACGATCTATTTTCTCCCAAAACGTGACTCGATTTCTTTCAATTTAATTCAGTCGTCTTGATTTTTGAATATCCACAAATACTTAAGATCCAGTGTTGATCAATGTCATTTTTTCAAAAGCTTCCAAAGTTAGGTTCCAAAAGCTCCAACTTATGCCCTCTGCGCGCTACAACACGAGCCACCGCGTGGCTGGCGGGGCGGAGGGGGGCGATAAAATTGTACCTGATGCATGGAGATACTCGATAAACCAGTTTGAGTGATTCCACCCACCTTCAGCCGGCCCACCTTAAAAGGCCAGTCGCGAGACGTGGATCAAATGATCAATTTAATAACCCCCCCCCCCTCTCCTCTCTATCCTCCCGGCCCCCGCGGATTACTTCCACCCTCTCACCCCCATCATGATTTTCCGCGGCTCCTTCGCGCTCTGGATCTTCGCGATCTCGTCATTGGCAACTGGTTAGGACTACCGAGCAACGTTACCAGATTGTCTGATCGTAGGGTGAATTTTGGAAGCCAGGATACATACTACTTTGAGCAGAAGGATCTGTGGTCTGATTCTTGAAATTGGTCGACAAAGATATAGACAAAGAAGACTGACGGGATATGGAGGGTTTATATTCTGCCATGCTAAGGGAAAACGCCGTATGAGCTCTCAGGCGTTGCCAAATTTTCTTTTTTTTGTTTTGTTAACAAACTAAGTAGTTGAGGTTTCCCTACAATGAAGCAAATGTACCTATAAAGTTGGTTGAATTCTCCGAGGCAGGTTTACAAGT
This sequence comes from Bemisia tabaci, assembly GCF_918797505.1. NCBI lineage: Eukaryota > Metazoa > Arthropoda > Insecta > Hemiptera > Aleyrodidae > Bemisia > Bemisia tabaci. The sequence goes on along the minus strand of NC_092796.1, from coordinate 7,667,710 downwards.
ATTGGTTGCCTCGTTACCGCGAAGTTTTTGTGAGGCTCAACTCCACCTAATAGCCGAATGACAGGAACATATTTTCTTCTTGTTCTAAAATCTAGGCAAATTTCGATGTTAACTTCTTTCCAATAACACATCCCATCGAAAAATTCCACAATATAGTTTCTAACTTTGAACATTGGAGGAATCTGCTGACAAAATTTTTTTAAAGTTGTCGCCACCCGGAAGAATTTTTTGTGAGAGTTTTGCCTAAAATTCGTAAAATTTGTTTCGGGACACGCATTGATGCTCCCATTGAAAACACGTGTGTTTGAATATTTTTCAACGATTTCTCTACGTTTCGATGGAGGATATTCAAAGGCAGCCAATATGTTTTTAAAACTTTGTCCAGCGAGAGAGATTTTATTCTTTTTCTGAAAACTTCAGTTGGCAACCTCGTCATCAAAACGGACGCTGATCTCCGTAGAGCGAAATGCGCCTGCGCTGGATTGAATAGTTCATCGAGCTGAATATATCACCGAGGAAGGAAAAAACCGACCTTGACTCACGGTTCACGGTCATGCTCTTTTTGGCCTTCTTTTCCCTCTCGATTTTTCTCTCCTTTTTCGACGGATTTTGTCGGCTGTATTCAAATTTGTGCATTTCGCAAATCCTCCGACCTCAGATTTCCGATTTTTCCTCGCTGGGTATAAATACTGGTTTTAGGCTCCCAAGAGAGCACAAGCTGATCGAATAAGAATCTACGCGTTCCTCCCGTTGAATTATGCACGACTTGAGGCTTAGTTTTGCGTTTTTACCGACCGATATGTCTCCAGGCAAATTTATCGAGAAATCCATATTGAAGCCCCTACCCTTTTTTAAGCCTGAAATAGGTCAGTTGCACTTGTCGTTGGATATAATATAGTAGACCGGTTAAAATTAAATTTTCTTTATTGAGCCGGTATAATAGATCCTCACTGCAAAACATGGTCTACTTGTAGCCCATGCAAAAACCGATAGCGAATTCAGTTCCTAATTTTTCAAAATTATAGTTTCCTATATAGCGTGGAGTAGGACAAAAAACGTCTCGACAAGGAAAAAATGTCCTCAAAACTTGCTGGACATCGTTGCTGATTTCTAAAGAGGTGATCGACTGTCACCGGAAAAATGAGAGCAGTGTAGTGAGCTTTTGAATGGAGCTGGGGAGAGGGTCCAAAAATCGGAATTGAAGTTTCCGACAAGGAAACCTCGCTCGAGCAGTGGCCCGTAGGGCAATACATGGGGCAAAAATCTATAAGTTGCCCGGATTTGAGGTCAAGTCCTCTAGTTTGCTTTCACGTTCTTGTGGTTAGTATCCCAAAACAGTCCTCCTAATATTGGTCTATGTGTCGCAGGCAATTGGCAATTGCCGGCAATGTACAAGCCAGTGGTGAATAAATATAAGAAATCATGAAATTAAAAAATAAAAGAACAAGATTAGAGTGCTGATTATATTGCCTATAATTCGAATAGACATTTTCCATCCTTAAAAACATGGCAGAAATATGCACACTTAGAAGAGCGTGCAGTGAACTCCGTGGCATTAGTTGGATCGAGATCGGACATGCAACTAAACTAACATCGTGACAAAGCGTAGAGTAGCACAAAAAATGAAGGCGCTTCAAGCCGAGCTCATACTTCTCAAGACCATAAACCTCAAAAATTGCGTTATGCCAATGCGCATTATTGCGATTTATTGAAACAACGTGTGATTGCCTGCGACATATGAGGACTTATCTGTAACAATAGCGGATGTGAAAAATTACCTTTGCGAAATAGGTTCAAAAAACTAATTTGGCATCGAGAAAATTTTGAGAAAATACTTGAGATGTGTTCTTCGAGATCTGTACATTATGCCAGAGCCAAACATATTAAATTTTTGTGTGAACAAAACAGTTTTTCAAGCGTGTTTCGAAAAGGTAATTCTTCACATCCGCTATTGTTACAGGTAAGTCCTCATGTGCATCGCAATTTTGGGATTTCCGGCGCGAAAGTCCCTTCCCATGATGAGCTATAAAGGAACGAGTGTAAAGTAGGTCAAGTCCGATGGAAGGCTTAAGCATCGAATGGGCGGGAGCGGAAAATCATTTGCCACTTGTTGAAGAGCCGGCATAAAAACCCAAGTGGGCAGTCCAGCTCGCGAATACTGGCTGCTCCAACAACCCCTACGACTGCGAGTGATATGATTCCTTGTCACGGGCCCAGTCCTGCCCTCCAACGCACCTGCCACCGGGAAAACGGTAGCGAGATCCGAAACTACCGTGGGAAAACTCGTTGAATAATAGATAAGCGCGCGGGCAACAGAGCGGAGCGGGCGGTTTGTGACCTTCCGACTCGGGGATCCGAGCGTGTGTGGGTGAGTTGTTGCGCTCGGGGGTGGCCGCCGGGGCGTGGTGGGGTGGGGTGGAAAGGGGAGTGGGTGGCGGCGGGCGCTAAGTCGAGCTTGCGTCTTGCGTGCTCTGCGCGCATTATTGAGATGCTTTCGCGGCATTGATTTTCCTTAATCGATGACATAACTCACAACTCCGAGGGTGATGCGAGTGGGATGGTGGCACCGTTGTCACGTCGAGTTGCCCCGTTGATAACGCGCTTCTTTGATTGGTTATCTCCATCCGGGTGTGCAGCGTGAGTCGAAGAGGCATCAGTGACGTCAGGTGCTTCAAAGAGGGGGGGGGGGGAGTGCCAGGGTTGCCTGACAAATTCGCTTTAATTAAAGGTGGAACACCTGCCAGGAGAGAGGGGAGAGAAATCAGAACAAGTCCCTGTGTGACGTCACTGATGGACGGCTCGCACCCTTGTGGAAATGGAAAATCGTACCCTGATTCTTTCCAATGTACATATGGACCACAATTGCAATAAGGAACCACTATTTCTGGCTCATTTTAGAGACAGCACATGATTATATCATTGGTTTCCCTAAACAGAAAAGTGCTCTTATGGAAGAGCCAGAGATTGTGGTTCCTGATTGCAAAATGTAATCCATATGTTCGGTGCTGGAGTCAATTAAAGTTTGAGTACCTATATGCGGAGAGAACTGTCATATCTGTGCCTGGTATATTATTGGCTCACCAGTTTTAAGCCTTCCACGCGGGTCTTGGGGCTTGATGTGACATGTGAAACATACCTGAATCAGATGAATTTCTTTTTTCGAGAGAAAAAAAATGTATATCCCCAGGAAAATTGTGTTTATCAGCAAAAATAACCGTCAACGATTGGTTAGAACTCATTTCAGGGGGTAGAAATTTAAAAATTCGTATCTCGTCTTGAACGCGGTTGCCATATGGTTTTTTATTTTGGTTCCAAAGGGCTTGACTCTCAGCGAATTGTTTGGCTTACCTATGTTTTGAGCAGGACCTTTAGATTGATGTATTGAGAAATAAGTAAATACGTATCTAAGTATCCCTTATGCTTTACGTTTGCAAATTTCAAGCTTTTAAGGCCGAGCGGCATCTGTCTCGTCAATTCCATCAGAATTTGCCGCCACCGCTGGGATTCGAACCCAGAGTCTAATTACTTAGAGTCAAACGCATTCACTAACATGCCCGGCTAAGGGTTTCATGGCAGCCTAATAATCATCGCATACGAATTGGACCTCATTTTGCAATTTGGAACTATAAAATCTGGCTCTTCTGGAATAACACTTCTGTGCATGGGGAAACTTATGGTACTTACGTTGTTTTTAAACTGAGCTGCAATTTATAGTTCCTAATTGCAAAATGGGGTTCAATTAGGAGCCAGCCTCCCGGTCTTTCTACACTAGAAAAATCGGACTACATTTTGCAATTTGGAACTATGAATTCCAGCCCGGATTAAAAACAACGTATGTGCCATTAGTTTCCCTATGCCCTCAAGTGTTTTTCCAGAAGAGCCAGAATTTACAGTTCCAAATTGCAAAATGCAGTCCAATTAAGATGTCAATACTTTTGAATGAGTGTTGCATCTTTGCAATGATGACAGTTTAATTCCTCCAGTTTGATTCTCGGAAGGCATCCGGAGCTGGAGCAGCGAGAATGAATGAGAAATGGATTTCACACGTCCTACCTCCGACCATAAACGGAGCACTTAACCATAAAGGGACTTGATTACAATCTACTTGGCGTTGAGCGGTGGATGGCCGGCCGATTTGGCGGCAGCGGTTAACGCCGCGGGGTGGGGGTTCATTCATGGCGTCACTGGCCCGGGGTGGCGGGGCGGCGGGTGGCAAGCGCGGGAAGTGTGACGTAATCGGGGCGAGGGCGACGCGCCCGCGAGGGCGAAGGGGGCGCAGAGTGGAGCGGTTGGAGCGCCAGCCATTCATCGCGGCTCCCGCCAGCGCCGCGCGCCGCGCCGGGGCTCCGAGGTATCCCGGTCCCGGCTTCGGGTTCGGGTTCGGGGTTCGGCCCCTGCGACCTTTGGTTCGGCGCCAACGACCGCGCCACGCGCCCCGGCTCGCCTCTTGCGTGCCTTTGCGAAACCCCGTTTGAGCGGGAATCCAGGGTCCATTGCCCACGTGCTCCCTGCGGTGCGGTCCTGTCATCCGAGGCTCTCTCGTCCTCTCTAGAGTGCCTTTAAACTGAGAGTCAAGACAATGTGAATCCATTTCTGATTGGTTACCGTATTTTAGGCTTTCACAGTATCACAAACGGGACTAATGATTACATTTTCAGCGATTGCAAAGATTATAATCTGGAATGGACCAGGGAATTACGGGTTCGGCAAGGAACAAACGGAATGAGAGAAGGAACGGAGAAAGAAATTTGAGAATGGTCCGATCAAAGATTACGAAAAACTTTCAATTTGTGTAATCTTTATTCCCGTTTGTGACTCCATGAGGAGGTGGTGTCTTGACTCTCAGTATAAGGGGACTCTAGCTCCCTGCGGTCCTGTCATTCGAGTCCCTCTCGTCCTCTCTAAAGTAGAGTACCTTTAAAGGGAGAGTATGGACAACTCGATTTATGTAGCTCTTGGGGCCCAAAAGGGCGACAACGTGAAAAACGAAAGTCGCTAGAAAAGTGCAGCTGCCAACCTACGCATTTGAAAGATTAATCAATAGGGCCGACAACGCATTGTAAACAAGCGTTTTTAAGGATTAGGATTTTGAAACTAAGAAAATGTATACCCTAATTCAAAACCCTATTCTACTCTTTTGGAAGGTTCAAATCATACAAACACAGTGGCAAATGTTGAAATACTAGTGTGTGAAAAAACGAGGAAAATATAGAACCTGTTTTTAAGATGCCTAATGGCAGGATCGATTTTATTTTAGAGCCTAGTGTTAGTAAGATTGCATTTTGCAAAAAGGAACCAGGAGCATTACAATATTGCTAAGATTGTGTAGCCTGTTTTGTCTTGGAAGGAACACCTGATTATCTCTAAACAGTTTCTATTTTACTCGGTGAAAACTGTAAATTTAGGAAAAAAATTACCATGTAAATTTCTTATTTTTTCAGCATATAAATCGTTATACCGCAATGGGTGAGTTGCACAATCTTAGCAACATCGCAATGATCCTGGTTCCTCTTTGCAAAATTCAATCCAGTTGATACTTTGCGTTTCCTGAGGAAGGAAGTGCAGTAAAGCTGCGCCTGTAATGCCCTAACCGTTTCCTTATCCACTCAAGAAATCGAAAAGCACAATTTTAAGCGTATTCCGTCCCTTGAGTAGAGCACGGCCGGCGTCACATTAGAATACCAAAGGAACCGGTAGACTCGTAAAAACACGGCGATAAAGATGCCGGACAAATTCACCGCGGTTTTTCACCCGCCGTGGAGAGCTGGATTTGGACGGAACCCAAGCCCAAGACGCGGGTCTCATAATAAACTCGGAGCTCGTCCGAAAAAGGTGATCCTACGGGTGTTTTTAGGTTCACCGCCACCTAACCGCGGTGCGGCGGCGGCAAGGCCTCAGGTATGTTGTCCCAGTGACCTGGAGCCCGGAGTCGGGAAGCGACCTAGGCAAGGACGTTCCTCTTGACTTTTAACACGAGTCAGTTACAACGCTTTTGTTTTACGACGCCTCGCGCTGGAATGGTAGTCGCGCTCCACGACTCATTCATATCTCGAAGGGTACCATGGCTCACGTTCCATTGTTTATTTTACTCATAATACGGGCCTCACTTGCACTCCACTTGTTTACCCAACGCGGCTCATTCATCTCCAGCCTCGATTCGTGGGTCATTCACATCTCTACGAATAGATTTCCTTCGTCGACTCATTCGGAGACTGCGTCATTCCATGTGGAGCACCATACCTGTGCAGGGAGCAACGAACTGTATTGCTATAAATGGGCAATTGATGCTGCAGATTGGTAAAATTTTAAGATATTCGTTTTGGGTTATTGGCGTCGTCGAACCGGCGTGCGAAAAATTGCGTCGATTATTCAAGTAAAAAATGTCAACAGATTTTGATTTTTAACGATAATAAAAATAGCACGAGTGCTGGAGCTTGAAGAATCAATATTGACCAAAAAATCGAAAAATTTAGAGAAATGTGTGATTCTCCTTGTAAGAAAAAAAAAAGTTGCGTTCCATACGGTAATCGATCTTTGTATCGACTGCGTCTAAAATGAATCCTGCCCCGTCAGTTTTCTAAAGTTTGTAATATTTTAATTTGGTTGAGAATGATTCTGATAACGCTGATATATGAATGAACGAAAAGGGCAAAAAATTGTCCTTTTTCGATTATTTTAATTAAAAGCGTCCTCAAAGCGCTACTAATTTTAATGTGCCTTAATTCAACAATAACATTAACATTTTCTCCCAGCTACACTCTCTGTGGTTGCATAGGTGCTAATCCGGACCCCGGTGGCAATTATCACTGGCTGACAATATTGGATCTCGTCCATTAAAATTCATGTAAATAAATCGATGACGGAGGAATGAACTAGGGGTAGCTAGACACTTAACCCAATTTTTTTCACCCGATACCTAGTTTGGCCAACTAATTTAATCCAAGGCATACTTTGGCTGTGTTGCCCCCGTCGCCCTTTAAGCCGCGCTATAAATAAGACAAACAGAATCTACACAACATGGAAATAGAGTTAGAGAAAGGACTCGCTCTGATGACGGCGCAGAGATACAACTATTCGTGCTTGATGGATGTCCGTGTTGTATCTGCGAAATTGAAGGCGCTACGGCGCGATACGTGAGCTCGCGATGCTCCGCTTTATGTCGTCAATGAGGTATCGCTTGGATTCGAGTGATAAGGTAGAAGAAAACGTCCGACTACATCTCTCCTATCTTCGGCTGTTTTGTTAACGTAGCCCTTGAAGCACCACTGCAAATAAGACAGATGGAAACAACACATCATGGGAACAGAGCAAGGAAAAGGTCGTGCGTTGATGACGGCGCAGGGAAACAACTATTCGTGCTTGATGGATGTCCGTGTTGTATCTGCAAAATTGAAGGCGCTACGGTGCGAGACGTGAGCTCGCGATGCTTTGCTCTATGCTGCCAATGAATTGTCGCTCTGATTCGGGAGAAAACTTATAAAAACCAAACCCAAAAACGTCTCTCCTATCTTAAATTGTGTTGATATTTAATTTTGTTCTTTTTTTCAATTTGATGTCTTATTTTTTTAAAGATGTATTTGTAGACTTACATCTCAGTTCGGATGTACCAGCCCTATAAAACCTGCGAAGTACGTGTTTTCAGCGATCCTTGGGTCAATTTGATCCGGCTTGGCCATCTAAGGGTTACATTCCATTATTTGGCAAAATCTCAGCAGTTATACTATTGCTTATAACTGGACTAAGTAAACCAATTGTTCATAGAGCATTGCACACAAAAAACCTATTGGACTAACTTCATAAGGGGACAGTGAAAAATTTGGATCAAACAAAATTGGGTAAAATGTCTGGCCACCGAACTAGGACACGAACGTTCGGTCCGGCTCCGGGTCACCAAAATATGCAGTCAGAGGAATCGAACTTTGATTCAATAACCAAAATATAAGTTAACCCGTTTGATATTTAGTAGGTCCTCTGGTCACCTGAAGAGCAGCACCAGTTTCTGTAATAAAAATAAAATCGGTGTTTCAAATGAACATAAGTTCCTTTCTCCGTGATTCATTGAGGCAGGTTGCTTTACTTAATAGTATAGATTACTCGAAAAAAAAGTCGCTTGGATCTAGAGTCCAGACTCTTAAAAACATTGACAAGGTAAAATACTCTTGATTCAATCGGATTTTTGTATAAATCGAGAGCCAATTCTCTTAATTTAAGCGGATTTCCTATTGATCCAAGCAAAAATTCCGATTGAATCAAGAGTATTTTTTCTTGTCATTGTTTTCTAGAGTCTGGACTCTAGATCCAAGCGACTTTTTTTCCAGTGATTGCCAAGTGATTATGGATCATCAAGTCTTAGCTCACTACCTAACAAGCTGTAGCCGGTGGTAAAAACTTATTTCCATAGCCGATCGCAGGAGGGTGATGTGGGGAGCGACCCTGTTGCATCACGGAGCGTAACCGGCAACCCTTAGACCAGAAGAGGGACAGGGGGTAGAGGGTGCCAAACTCTCAATGAAATATGCACTTGCCGTCACGAAGTCGATTGTACTCAACCTCGTGCAATTGCCAGGGAGAAGAGGGGTGAAACGCGACGCCAAGTGTCATGCAATGAGTTTTTTCAATGATTCCATACATGTTGCACAATGAATATCGGCTGAATCGCTTCCTTTGGAACGGACTCAACTTAATTAACGGGCCGAAAAAAGCGCATCGCAGGTGGAGAAGTCAACCCCATAAAAAATTATTTTCGTCCAAATTGAATTGCGTGATAATTGACGCTAATATTCAAGGTCGAGTAATCGATAACATCCATGACGTAACGAAGGTTTCGGTTTCGCGACTTGACGACTTTCCCGGTGAGATTCCTTTTGAAAAGTATTCAATAAAGGGGCAGTTTTGATTTTGGCTTGATTCTGTTTTGGGTCGACCGGTTTTAATGATCATTAGTATATGTATGTTGTACGGAGCTATATACCCAGCGGAAGTATCGTCACAATAATACATGAGGGGTGACAACTGTTTCTTTTTTTTTTTTTTTAATAGGATTGAGTCCCAAAGATTGAGCCAATTTACCTAATTTTTGGAACAACCCATCCATTATTGATCCCAAAATTCAGATAGGTCCTTTTATATCCGCGTCGATGTAGTTGGTTCCTATTTGTTAAACCGGGCTGAGCACTGCTGATCTAAGCGTTTTGAAAGGGTGATAAACCAGGATCTTATCAAGACAAAGATTCGCCGATCGAATCGATAAATTGTTGAGGATTTAGCCTACCTATCTGAAATTCAGTTTAGCTAATTAATGTTTTCTAGCTTACTGTCGTAAAATTGTCGAGAAAATTGAAATAGTGCAAGTATCATGTTCATGAGCCTATACCCTACACTCTAATTAATATCAGCGGTGACGTTTCACCAATTGAATTCATGACGAAAAACACATGCACAAGAAAAGTCCTTCAAAATTTTGAGGGTGTAACTGCGCCTTTGGTTGCACCCACTGCGCGCCGCAACTGACAGTAGTGACACCAAATAATGATCCATTGCTCTAATTTCACGTAAAACTTTATTCGGATGGGGCCCTATTTACTTCTCCTGACGATCCCTATTATGTCTTATTAAGGATATGCCGTTTACTTAATCGACGAGACACTAATCATGAGCACTTGCACTATGAGTCAACTCTGGCACCAAAAATATCGAGCTCCTGAGTTGATTTTACGAACGAGGAAATCAGACGAAGTTGAAACAACAAATCATGACATTGAGCTCGCAGTCGCAGGTACGGTGGGCAAAATGAAGAGCTGATGGAGTGAGACGTATTCCGCGGGGAGTTTCACAGAGGAAGCGATGGAGGGTGGGTCCCAGGGTCCGCCGGTGAAGCCTCGCCGTGGCGCGGCCGCGAGGGGTTGGGGTTGGGGTTGGGATCGGGGGAGGGCGAGAGGTGAGTGGGAAGGGGGGAGGGCGAGAGGTGAGTGGAAAGGGGTGCAAGTGTCGAGCCGATGAGGTCGATGGGGTCGCGCTCTATTGTTATCATCCTCATCATACAGTGGGTTTAATTGAAGTTAATCTTGGTTTGAGTTAATCTTGGCTACACGCTCTAGGTTTAATCCACTCAAAGCATTTCAATACAAATGAATCAAGGTGATTCGTCAAGCTCAAGTGACGTGGTTGAACTATAGCATGCCATATATCGACGGTGAAACTACCAAAGCACGTATCTCGTTTGCGGTGTTTAAAAATCTACGCTCACATTTTATTTTTTTGAAGTAGACCAAATCAATATCATTCCTTGAAACTTTCACGGAATTTTCTCCGCGCAAAGAGGAAAAATCACAGAAATTTTCAAGACTGGATGTTATGTAGTTTTTCATTTAAAAAATAAAGTATGACAGGAAGTCTGCGACGTCGCAAACCGAGGTACGTGGTTTGGTAGTTTCACCGGCGATATCTTATCGAGTAGGTCAAAGATCTCGGCAGATTTTGAAGTTTTAGCCAAAACAAGGACCATAGCCATTGCGCATGACCCTAAAGAATCAGTTCTAAACCAAAAAAGAGTGCATAATACTGCCATGCTAAGGAAGAACGCCGTATGAACATTCAAGAGTTGCCAAATTTCTCTCGATAAAACCGGTATTTTTGACCACATTCATGAATATTTTTCCTTGAAATTTTCAAATATTTTAGTTTAAGTTGCGCACAAAATTGTCTGAAAGTTTTGGAAAATAATATTCGCAATTATCCCAGTAAATTTGGTTTTTATCGAAGGAGATTTGGCAACGTTTGAAGGCTCATACGGCGTTCTTCCTTCACCGAAAAAAATAATATGCTGTTGTAGCATCTAGGATGTCAAAAATGTGTCTGGTGATCCCAAGATGCTGCCTTTACTGCCCCCGCGGTTAATTTTACATCCTGTGAATGCAAATTCAACTGCGGGAGCAGTAAAGGCAGCATCTTGGGATCACCAGACACATTTTTGACATCCTAGATGCTAAAACAGCATATTATTTTTTTCAGTGTTAGCACGGCAGCATATAGGGAAATGAAAGCAGAATGTATCGAATGCGAGGTTTTTTTTTTACCAAACAGGATTCTGATCTCTTTTTCCTACATTTTGATGATTCTTTAGGCTCCTGCATAGGGGCTATCGTCCTTTTCAGGGCTTAAAATTCAAAATCTGCCGACATTTTTGACCTGATGGATGCGATAAATCGCAAACGAGTTCGAACACGTCCCTTGAGCGTGACGAATCATCTCAATAGATATTAAAATAGATCGCATTAGAGCCTATCATGGGCTGCGATATTTCACGTATCGATACGTAACATACATTCGAAACACTGGAGACTTTGATTGTGATGAACCTTTACACCTATATAACCACCCGTTCGCAACTTTCCTATCGGACATAAAAAACCAAAACTAATGGTGGTCAGATTAACCGTTGAGAGCCAATTCGAGCAGTCGGCACATACACTCCGGGATGATCCTACGGATCAAGACAATGCTCAACAAGTTGCCTATTAGTGATCGTCAGACAACGAGTAGTGTGAATCTCCGAAAATAACGTATACACCCTCGTGAAATATCAGAACCGGCCATTAAATGATCAAGGTCAGATGACACTGTTGAAATGACTCAACCTCTGAACACAACAAATATTTCCCCTCCAGGCAGTCCTCCACAGCTAATCCTGCTAATCACGCACTCCATTCTATCAAATTTGAGCGCAAGTGTCGCTGAAATGGAGGGTTTTGATTGGTTTGCGGAGAGAATGTCAGGATTCGAGCCAGTTTGTCCGGTGAATGGGGGTTTCTATTTTCCGACCCTATTGCGTTCTTATTAATAAATTTTCATTTGTTTGACCCATATTTTGAGTATAATATACAACCACCCCTGCGCGCCAATTATTGGAATTGATCGACAAAGCTATAGACTAAGAATTTTTCTTTTGAAATTTTCTCTGAAACGGGAAATTGAAGAAAATTAGTTGTGAAATTGAGGCGATTTACCGCCTTTTTACGCCCATTTCCGCAAGTATCGACCTAGCAAATTAGATCATCCGTCATGACTCTCAAAATAATTCTTCCATGGAGAATCAGCAGAGGTCTAAAATTTGATGAATTTCATGTTCAAATGGAAAATATCGAATAAACTGAGGCCGAGAATATCCTCGGTTTTCAAATTAGGATGTGACAAAAAAAAAACACCTAATGTGCTGAAATACAAGTGCTCAAATGAGAAATGTCACCTGAACCGCCTAAACGGAGAAAAAAAGCTTCGTGCATGGGACCAAAAGTTCAGGTTGTACTTCTGAAGGCTCTGGATCCAGCATTCGAAATCTTGAAGTCCAGCTCCCGAAATTTAGGTCAATAATTATCTCAAGTGCCTCGGTACTTTGTTGAAACTTGTATGAAGTCAACCGGAGTACTTAAGTGCTTCAGATGTGTATCCCGAACTTGGACAGCCGCGGACTTGCTGGATGCACTATCTTCAAAACTTTGGAGTTCCGTGGACGTTCTAAGGCAGTTCATTTTCTCTTTTAAATATCTGGTGCCCATAATTTTTCCACATCAGAAAAAAATTATATAAAATACTGCAAAAGCTCAATTGGATGTATTTATGCTGAATGAAACTATGTGCAAGTGGAAAGATGGGGTGTGCTCGTTAGTTGAGGGCCATAAGAATGAATGGGGCTTTAAAAGCGCCAGTGACTTCAGCGGCAACGTACGACTGTACAAGGAGCCACGACGGGGAGATCGGTGGCGGGGCACTTTAACTCCTGAGCCCTGTCCACAAGGCTCTGGTAACATGCCTACGGCTTACGAGTTAGTGCTTAGTTCCTTTTGATTTAATAGAAAATCCCGCTGTTCTATTTTCTCAAAAGGAATTTTTTCCACTTTTACATTGTTTCTTATCCAGCTTCCACAAGCACACCCCATCTCTCCACTTGCGCATAGTTCCTTTTCGCATAAATACGTCCAATTAAGACTCTCGGGTGTTTTTGAGTGTAAATTCAGCGCCCAATTTGGAAATGAAGACTATCGACAAGTGGTTCCCATGGATAAAAAACCGCATTTCAGACACCTGCACTCGCGGTGGCGCTAACGACCCGCGCGTTGGCACGGGGCAGCGATCCGAAAGAGCAAGACGACGAGTTGAACTTGCGCGCTAATTTATTTGAGTAAGCACGAAAGTTAATAGCTCGGGGCATCGAGTTCACGGCAGGATAGCCCGTAATCCATTGTGCGCTCGGAGTGACTCAGAGCGCGGCGCGGCGGCGCGTCCCCCTCTCCGGGTCCGCGCGCGGCGAGGGTGACTCACTACTGACTCTCGGACGGGACGCCGCGCCACGGCGATGGCGGGTCGGTGGTGAGCAATGAAACCGGGAGCCCGCGCCGTGGCAGCGCGTCAACTTAACCTCGGGCTTAAAATAGTCGCTAATTGCTTAATAACTCGGTGCGCTGCGCTGGCCATGCCTTAAGCCGAGAGCTTAGAGCTTCCACTGCGTGAGCCCGCGCGCCCCGGCCCAACTCCGTGCTCGCGTCACCTTTGACTTCCACACCCGCTAATTGGGTGTCATCCAGTCGTAAAGTAGGAAAATCACCCGCTTTATCAACTCACCTCGTTTATAGCTTCAAAAAAAAATAATAAATTCGTGCCTCGCAACTGCACAAGTAGTTTTCACACCTCAATCTTGGTTGGGCATTTTATTCGAGTTCCAAACCGTGCTTTTAATTGTAGTGAATCTCAACGTTTCAAGTTCTTGGTGAAATCAGCACAAATCAGCACATTAAAAACTCACTATCGATTCACTACAAATTGTCTTGACTCGTCGTCCAAGCACTTTGCAATGGAGTTCCCATACCTAGATTGTACATATACGACGAGAGAAGTTTCATTTTGCCGGCCAGGTTGGCCTAGTGGTCAGCGCGTCTGACTCTAGGTCAATAGGTCCCGGGTTCGAATCCCGGTGGTGGCGTCTAATTTTCACGGAATTGACGAGTAGATCTGCTGAAACAGATTCTCCTCGGCCCTAATCCCTGAAAATTAGAAAAGCCTGGAGCATGGAGCCTGATGTGTCTAAAGTTGGCTGAAGGTGCAATAGACACGAAGCCATTAAACCAGCAGAAAAAAAAAAAAAAAAAAAGTTTCATTTTCTGCAACCACCTTTGACTTCCACACCCGCTAATTGGGTGACATCCAGTCGTAAAGAAAGAAAATCACCCACTTCATCAACTCACCTCATTTATAGTTTAAAAAAAAAAAAATAAATAAATAAATTCGTGCCTCGCAACTGCACAAGTAGTTTTCACACCTCAATCTCTTGCTTGGGCATTTTATTGGAGTTCCAAGTCATGATTTTAATTATAGTGAATCTCAATGCTTCAAGTTCTTGGTGAAATCAGCACATTAGCACGCCAGAAGCTCACTATCAATTCACTACAAATTGTCTTGACTCGTTGACCACGCACTTTACAATGGAGTTCCCGTACCTAGATTGAACGATGAGAGAAGTTTTATTTTCTGCAGTTACGAACCAACTGATGACGAACTGACAGTCTAATAAGAAAGATTCTCCGATCGTTTGCGATTAGTTAAAGAGCACACGTCTCAGTTCAGTAAAAGTTACTGTATTCTTGAGGAAACAATGATTTTAGCTTAGTAACTTTACTATGCCCACAAATGTTCGTTATTTCACAAATATCTCGCCGCGTGTACAACATTTGCCTTCAAAATCGTGAAAATGCAAACCTCACGACGGTCGTGTTTGAATAGTTATCGTTGAACGCCTTAGAACACTTGCATGATTACTCTGCTTAATGTTGCCTGCTCAGCAGCAACGTCTACTTGAAAGGTCGCAATTTTTAACTCTTTTTCTGTCGTGTCGTTATCTTTCAGTGATATTATTTAGTTATAGGTTCAAAAATAGTTATACGCTTTATGCGATATAGATTTTTGAACGTTTTAAAAATTAAATTAAAATACTTTTTGTGGGTTCCATCAAAAAAAGTTCAAAATCTGATCCTTTACTGAAGCAAAATGACAGAAAATGAGGTTTTATTCACTGGGGTCATCGTGAAATTAACTCAAATTACCATGACCGGATTAAAGGCGTGGCCACATGGGCCGCGGCCCGCGGCCCATGGCGGCAAAATGTAAGGGGCGGCAAATTTTGCAATCTTTTTGAATGTAAGTATCAAAAAACGAAGAAAAAATCAGATTCAGAAAATAAATTACAGACGTGAAAATGCGACAATATCTCTCATTTCCTGAGAGTAAAAGTATATTAAACATCTAATATTGTTGTCTTTCGGTGAACCAAAGACAACACCTTTAATTAGTCGAGTTAAGAGAGAAACCGAACACGCAATTTGACCTTCAGCTCAGCGGAGCGGCGCAGAGAGCAATGATGACGAGGACTGAGATGAAAAGGAGAAGCCTTGGGCGCGGCGGTCGGCATGAAACGCACAGCGCCTACAAGACTGTATGAATACTTCACGCATTGCATCAAATACACTGCGGTCAGCCGCAGTCGCTCGGTGTGAAACGCATAGCGCCTTCAAGACTTCATGAATACTTCACGCATTGCGCCAAACACAGGGCGGTCGGCGTGGCGCAGCGGCAGGAGTTAAAATTATTAGACCACATTTATGTTTGTTCTTTCATAATTTTTTCGTTCGTTTGTTATGAATGGAAGGCCTTGTCCAAACAGGGGTGGGTTTACGGAACTTAACTATCGCGCAAAGTTCCGTGAACTTTTGTTAGTGTTGACAGGGCTTTCACAAAAAATGTGCCCAACACGAGTGAACACGTCTCATACACCCCTCCCCTACCGGCACGTTCACTTAACGAATTAGAAGGGGGCGGAAAATTACAGGCGGCCCATGGGCGGCAAGTAGGTAAATCCCAACCTGCAAATTACATATTATTTGATTCAGGCAAATCCGCATAGTTTTTAAACCAGCTAATGTTTACACGATGACGTCACTTAGTATGAATCTTAGTGCGAACGCACTCACCTTCTCTTTTTTTCTGTGAGCCTAAAGATTAGTTATCTTTATAACGAAACTGTAACTATAGTGGAGGGTGCATTTTGCACGTGAATACGTATGAATGACAAAAAATGATGTGTTGCATGCCCTTGTATCGCCGGAAAATTTATTCAAATTGCATCGTTAAGTGTAACCCCGCAAGTTTGAGACCAACTTTATGTTTTACATGCAAACATATGTCTCTAACTTAGACCTCTACCATGGCAATTCGCAATAAGGTCATAAAAAATAGCATCAGGCGATGAACCAGAAAAGGCAACAGCTTCCTTTCGCGTTCTGAGGCGCCCCTATATTTCCGGATCCCAAGGCACTCCATGGCATAGAGCCCCAGGGCCAGAGGCCATGTTCTTCCTGAAAACTACTCCCTCTCCAACCTTTGACGTGGATTTGAGATTCATCAATTCGTACCATTAAATGGCAACGCCTTATCGTCCACTTGACCGTGAAAACGCGTACGTTGTTGCCGGGTATTTTCACCGATGCGATGATGATGATGAAGAGAGACCACTCATTGTTGCCAGATAGTGCTGAAAAAGCAGCGTTTTCTCCCGTTTAAACCCTCGTAAAATATCCACATCTAGCAACCTCGAGACCACTCCAGCGTGTAACCTAACCTCAAAGGGCGAGTTCCATTCAAGTCTGACAACCATCTCGCCGAACTCACGTGCACGGACACTCGAATTCGCGGCCGACCGGGGAGGGGGGGGGGGATGAGGAGTCCACGCATTTTTTATTGGCGAGAAGATAAGAGCTATCTCCGAGTCTACATTGTTCGCGGAGCTCGCGGCTCACGTAGCACCGTAACCGAATCCGTAGTGGCCTCCGCCCGTCGAGTAGCGTTGCGAGGTGTAAAGGTGTTGGAGATTAGGGTTCTCGAACTGCTTGCGCCTAGCGTAGCGTAAGAGCGGAACCGAGAATAAGACGTAGATTTTCGAGGGCCACGCTTCTTTTTGCGTGTCAAAAGCGTGAATGATATCATTTGGATCGTTTATCACGCTCAGATGAGGATTTTTTAACACCTACGTTTGTTTAACGCGCGATGATGAAGTATCAGTACACTGAGTAATGCCGCAATCACACGCTGAATTTAGCAGCTGAATGTGGAAGTCAACAGTCATCACCCATCGGCTGAAATTTAGCAAATTCGAGTTACTTACATCCAGATAAGTATCAAATCTACTCGATTAGTTCAGACAAATTCAACATTAGTCCGATGGTTGCTGAGAATCGTTGCTGAATTTTGCGCGTCACGCGCAAAATTCAGGCATCGGGCCGATGACTTCCACATTAAAGCCACATTCAGCTCCCACATTCAGCGTGTGATTACGGCATAAGAAAAATCGGTGATGAATAACATAGGACGGTTTCATATGGGCTGTTCAATTTGGTCTCAGTTTTGACTACCGTTTTCTCAGTTCTGCACTGAAAAAAAACTTGTCCTAAATTTAAGGAAACATGTATCCTTAAAAAGTTTCCTAATTCCAACACGGTGTTAGCTTGGAACAAGCCAACAGTTATCTCGATCCAAGGTAACAAAATTGTGTTGAGTTAAGAAAACCATGCTTTCTTGAACCACGTATACGTTTTCTTGAAACAGACTAACGGATACTTGAAACGGGAAAACTGTTTCCTTAAAATTAAGAAACGAAGGAATCGCTTCTGTTTCCTAAATTTAAGGATTCGTGTGGTGTTGATCGAAGAACCCTGTTTCCTTAGAATTAGGAAACGGAGAGAAGCAAAGCCGTTTCCTGAATTGAAGAATCCATGGAGTGTCGTTTGAAGAGATCAGTTTCCTTAAAATTAGGAAACGGGCATAGCATTTTCTGTTTCCTCAATTTAAGGATATATGTGATGTTGATCGAAGAAACCCATTTCCTTAAAATTAGGAAACAAAAAAATGACCAAACGCCTACTGAGGAGGTGGATGCAACGTGCCGTACACCACCATGTATTCGGCGAGTTGCTCAAGAGGGGCCTTCCAAATATACCGTCGCTCCTTTGGGGAAGGGCGCATCTACACTTTGAGATGATGAGCCCTTCCGTCCGTATACCACCATGCTCTCTACGGCTTACCTACGTGAAAAATTTCGATGCACCCTTACGCCCATGAGTGACATCACGCTCATAAAAAACGTAACGCTAAATTTCCAATTTTTGGACCACTACTGACTTCTTCCCTCGTCACACTTTTGCGACGTAGGTCCCTATTCTTTCACACGTAAAAACAAAACGGCGTAACTCTCTCCTTGACCCTTTCTCTCCCTTAGAGCGTTACATATTATTTGAACGGTCCTTTACAGAAATCCGACCGAACCGCTTGGATGGCGTTATTCGTAAGATCCACTCCACTCCAAACAAATTCAGTATGTTTAAATTTAATCAATTAATCTCTTGTTCGTAAAGGATTTACGCGTCGGAAAGGTGGAGGTTTTGATAAAACGCAATTTTTGTGCCTTATCAAAAATATTGTTTTCAGTCCAAAATGTCAGAATGCTTTTTAGAAACGCACGGATCAGAGCCAAAGTTCCTTTAATATTTTTCGGTGAATTTTCTAATTCGACCAAAATTTCTTTAAATTTTCTATAAAAAAGCGTGCGTCCGTTAATGTAGGTATAAATAAATAATGTGAAGCTTTTCAACATTTTACTGCAAGGACACTCTTTGAATCTGGTCGTAGCTTCGAACATTTTTAAGTGTCTTCAAATCCCAGAAAGCTTGACTCGGCCCGATATGTACTCATTAAAGTATTACCTATACATGCCTTTATCATCACCACATCTTTACCGCTATTCCGAGTACATTTTGAAAACTCCATAAAGATCATTTATCTTTTATGTGCCAATTTTATAGCCAACATTAAATAATCTTAGATTATTTTGTCTATACTTTATTAGAATTTTAAATCATATTTACTTTCAGTATGAGAAGCTGTTCTCACATGAGCCTCCTTGATTACGCATTAACCTTAATGATATGGGCGTCAGATTGGATAATCGAATGAGTGATAATTTACCTTTGAGAGGCACGTATGAAAATCTGTCCTTTAACCAGACTTAAATAAAAAAATAATTTACTCCATGATCATACTATCTCCGAATGAAGAAGAAAGAGGAATACGTTGGTTAAGTCATGGCGGCGATGGCCCACGGTCTTTAAATAATATCTGAGAACCGGCTGATAAACAGAGAGAAAAGGGAAATATGTGGATATTTAATATATTTAAATGATAATTGAGGTAGTATTTGCTAGACAAACCCAAGTTCTATTGAACGGTAGCAGGTGGGCATCTGTTTAGCCAAAGAGATAGATGCGAATGGGTTTAACATAGCAAAATAACTCATCACCGCTCGCGAGGGTAGGATGGCCGAGTGGACTACGGTGTCGGAATTTCTCTCTTTCCGGGACAATGTCGAAGGTTACAGGATCAAATCTCAGCCAGGGCGAAACGGAGTTCTTCATCAGGATACCAGAGGGAGCGCGAAGCGTGTCAACTACGTAAAGGAATTCATCCCCGGCAGTACCAACAATAGGGGTATGCGCTTCGACGGATATGGACACTAGGCGGGGGGGAGCCGATTCCTCAAGGCAGCGCCGCGGCGGGAACGGCCGTTTCCTAATTTTAAGAAAACGCTTGCAGGTACTGTTTCCTTTTTTTCGAGGAAGCGTTTCCTGAAAACAACACAACACGTACTTACTTTTAGGAAACTCTTCGCGCGGCGGTGTTTCCTAATTTGAAGGAAACGTTTTCGTGCTTCAATGTAACAGGAGTTTTGGTTCAAGAAATCGCGTTTTCTTCGACCAAGGCAATACCGTTTTCTTCATTCAAGACTTCGTTTCTTGTCCACTTTCTTCAAGTATCCAATTTTCTTAGGTCAACACGGCGTCGCCTTGAATTTAGGAAGCGTTTTTTTCAGTGTGGTGACCGAATTTTCGGCATTGTTAACCATATTCTCTGGTTACGGAATTAAGGATCCTGAGATCTTACAGTTCTGCTATTTTTCAGCCACAAATGGCAGGAAATAATCCGTACATGGAGAAAAAAACTTCGTGCGTGGGACCCGAAGTTGAGGTCATATGGATCTCTGAAGTTTTCGGATCACGCATCAGAAAACTTGCATGCAAAACTGCGCAATACGTGAAGTATTCCGACAGTCTTGTAGGCGCTATGCGATTCACGCCGACCGCTGCTGAACGCACTGTGTTGGACGCAGCGCGCGAGGTATTCACGCAGTCTTGTAGGCGCTATGCGTCTCACGCTGACCGCAATGACCGCACTGCGTTTGATGCAATGCGTGAAGTATTCGTGCAGTCTTGTAGGCGCTAATATGTGTAACATGCCGATCACCGCGCCGAGGGCTTTTTCTTTTCATTTCAAGTTTTTGCCGCCCCTTAGATTTTCCGCCATGGGCCGCGGCCCATGTGGCCACCCCCTTAATCCGGCCCTGATGTTACTTTAGCATTTTTTAACACCAATGGACATTTTCTGTTTGAAATTCCGAGGTACAAATCGAATAAATATGTACGAAAGTGAGATCTATCTGCAACATGGTTTCCAACGTGAATAGGTATCTTTTGTATGGCATCTATACTATAAGCTCCAAGACCTCCTAATTTTGCGAAACTGGTGACGCTTAGTTCCAGCGTTCTACCGGGCCGATTTTCATGATTTTTGCAGCTATCGACGGGCAATTGTGTCTAGATAAGCCAACTCTTTTCAGATTTTCAAAATGTGGCCCAGGTTTTTTTATATTACAGGGTAAAGTTGCGAATTCTCCCATTTAAACAATGTAAATTTATACTTTTTGTCATAGTTCGTTTGAGCGTTCTACCGGGCCGATTTCCATGATTCTTGCGTAAATCGACAGGTAATAGGCCCTAGATGAGCCCGCTTTAATCAGATTTTGGAAAAAGGACCCAGGTTTTTTTAAAATCACGTTATAAAAGTGAGTGAGTTTACTGAATGTTCCGGTGCTGCTACCGCTATGCGCGGGAGGATGCGCAGTGGTCAAGGAGGTTGCGCAGTATCTGTGTAGCCTGCGCATCAGCTCTACACTTATCTCCACACGAATCGCGCCGTACGCCTCAATTGGAGCGGTGGCCGAGTCGTCTAAGACGTCGAGTGCGTCCATAATGAACTCAATGTGGGATCGATCCCCGACTCATGAAATCTTAATTATTACCTGACTATCATTGTTCATTGTTTTACTGCAATATTTCATCAATCAGTCATTCCAAAACGCGTCCTTTTAATTTTAAAGTAATTTTAAGTAAAGTTTAAAATTAAAGTATACCTCATATCGTAATTTTTTAGGGGAAAAATAAAACTAACACTGATAGGAGGGTAAAAATAGGGCCGCGAAGCGGCCCATTGATGGCGCGGAGCGCCTTCACGGGGTTGGGCCGCGTAGCGGCCAGGGGGCGTAGCCCCCTAGTATTCAATAGCTCACCAGACTCCTCGTCCAGATTTCACAGCTGGAACGTCAATTTTCAATCTTAGATCATATGTATGTCAGAAATCAGCGCCTAATATGTTCGCAAATACAAACTTCCTGATTGCAAAGAATTCAAGGTTCCCTCAATTATGTTGATTATTGTTTCGGAAACAAGAAATGTGATCTTACTGATTCAAATGTAAACTAATAGCTCTTTCTCACTTATCAGCTGGTACACATGACTGACTTTGTGAGCATGTTTAACGAGCTGTACCTTGAACCTTCCTTAATTTCGATGTAAACCAAACGGGGCCTATTGAGGGAAAGAGCTTTTCGAGAAATCAACTATTGAATCATAGGTGGATCCAGCAAATTGGCATCATTGTTTTTCTCCATTTAAACCTATAGGAATGTATCGATTCTTGGAGGGTTACGGTGCTCCGACAAGAATCGATTATTTATCATAGATTTAAATGAAGGAAATTCGGTGTTGCCAAATTGCTGGATCCACGTCTGCTTTATAAAATTCGCCCCTCATCCCATCCGCCCTAGTGATGTATTTGAAGTGGCAAAAAGCGTAAGCAAGTGAAAAATCACTTTTCCTGAACGAGAGAAAAACTCGACTATCCGAACTGGCGCCGAAACGTCAGGGTCTGGCGTTAAAAGCACGGAAATAAGTCGACTTTCCTCGACGAGAATCATCCACTGCGCTCGTGCACTCGGGTAACGGATTAGTCGGGTTATCTGTTAATTTGAATCTTGGATCCAGAGTGATAGCGCCGTGACGTCACCGGATGACGCAACGCCTCCGTTGTCTCCGGCAGCGCAGCCGCACCGCTCCAGCGTTGCGACACCCCGCCGAGCGAGAATTCGGAATTTGCCTTCGATTTGGCAGGCGTGTCAATGAGTGGTTGCATCGGCGAGATCTCATGCGCATTTATTAACGCATAACGCCGCGCGCGGGTCGGGTGGTGAGTACGGTGGCGCGTTGAGCGATGCGGTCGGTTTCCGACGCACCGCAGCGGGACCGGACAGCGGCGGCGGGCGCCGACGGACGGCCATCTGAAATTCAATCGGGTGTTCTTGAACTTGGGCCGTTAAAAGACTCCTGCGACATGCGCCATTAGCGCCACGCCGCCGCACCCTGGCTCCGCGCCTCAAATTTGAGACTCTTCTGTCCGCCGCTGCCATCCGAAGGAAGAACGCCGTATGAAAATTCGAGGGTTCCCAAATTTCCCGAGATAAAACACGTATTTTTGACGACATTCTGTACTTTTTTCTTTAAAATTTTTTGATATTTTAAATTAAATTGCGCACAAAATTAACTTAAAATCTTGGGGGAAAATATTCACCATTTTCCCGATAAGTTAGGTTTTTATCGAAGGAAACTTGGCAACGTCTGAAGGCACATGTGGCGTTCTTCTTTTGCACGGCAGACCGGGTGTCACCTTGTTATGCGTTGCTCAGGGATCACTGCAGTCGCAGACGAGGGTTCCCAAATTTCCCTTCATAAAACACGTATTTTTGACGACATTCATGTACGTTTTCCTTTGAAATTCTCTGATATTTTAGATTAAATTGCGTAGAAAATTGATGAAAAATTTTGGGGGGAAAATATTCACAATTTTCCGAGTAAATTAGGTTTTTATCGAAGGAAACTTGACAACGTCTGAAGGCTCATAAGGCGTTCTTCCTTTGCATGGCAGACCGGGTGTCACTTTTTTATGCGTTACTTAGCTATTACTTCAGTCGCTGACCATGGGTCAACTGCATCCATTTCTTTTACAGTAGACTCTGGATTATCCGGCTTCGTATTATCCGGACTATGGATTATCCGGATAGATTTTGCAACCATGTAACTACGTACGCATTCCTATAAGTGAGCGGATCCGCGGAG
The DNA here is from genome assembly GCF_918797505.1 of Bemisia tabaci. Classification (NCBI taxonomy): domain Eukaryota; kingdom Metazoa; phylum Arthropoda; class Insecta; order Hemiptera; family Aleyrodidae; genus Bemisia; species Bemisia tabaci. The sequence continues at coordinate 7,644,332 of NC_092796.1, read as the reverse complement.
AAGCGGTCGCAAGGCATATTGGCGCCTGCAAGGGTGGAGGAATACTTCACGCATTGCGCCAAACAGTGAGGTCGGCGTGGAACGCATTAGCGCCTACTAGATTGCATAAATACTTCTCGCATTACGCCAAACGCAATGCAGTCGGTTAGTTAGCCTAAAACGCACATTAGCGGCTACAAGACTGTATGAAACCTTCACGCATTGCGCGCTTCAATCATAGTATTGTAATTTATCGTTGTCGGCTACCATTCGCAATCACCATTGAGTCGTTCAGTTTGGCGCTAACCTTTTAAATTCGTGTTGGTATGTACATGATGTATACATAATAAGAATACTGTGGTGTTGGTTGGTGGTGTTTGTGTTTACTATTACTATCCGGATTTCTTTTTCATCCGGATCGGGCCCGTCACCAATTAATCCGGATAATCTAGAGTCTACTGTAATTCATTTTCTGAAAGTACAGACTGAACTAAGCTTCCAGGAATTTTCGCAGATTTTATGTAACCCAGGGCCGGATTAGCTTGGGTGCCGATTTTCTTTCCAGGTCAACTAAGGGTTCTTGCAGTTTAGAAGAAAGATTTAGAAAGGCCCTAAGCCTGGAGTTTAACTGTCAAGGGACCCTTAAATTTTAGAATCTGGGGCCCCTAATAACTGGCACTCCGGGCTCCTGAGCGCTTATTCGGCCCTGTCGTAACACTAAACAGCAAAGTAACCCCGTTTTGTAAATGCCAAAAATGGGACTCGTTTAAAACGATATTTTCGGCGTGCTCTGATGGCGTAACCAGGCCATGGAAACGACGTTTGATAATTGGTTGCACTCGACTTCAAGCATCGCCTCGCTACTTCAACTTGATTCTGGCTTTTGATTCGTCGGATTTTAATGAGCTTTTCCTCCCCTCGGAGAGGTTTTCTTGCAATTTGTAGTTAGCTTTCTGATTTTTTCACGAAATTTTACACGTGAAGAAAGCAATGCACTAAAACCTTAACTTTTACTCATGATGATTTACTCTTAAGATTTAAAAACTCAAGAGTTTACCTCCTCTCCCTCCTTGGTGTTGCGCTTATCTTTCACTTCCCCATTCGTATCTCCAGATCATCCGTTGTGCAATGAGAAAAGTTAAAAAGTTTTTTAAAAAAAAAAATAAATAAAAAAAATAGAAACGTCACTATTTCAATCTCACTTTCGCCCCCACTACGACCACGATTACGATACGAATTTTGTCATTCATCCGAAATTGATATCCTCCAACCTACGAGTGAATGAAATTGAACAATTGCTCGGTTTGAATGAGGGAGTCACGCCCATAAGTGTGACGTCACGATAAGCGATAGTTTTTACATCATAATTAGCAAGTGATTGACAATGCTTTGTGACTGCGACGACGACAGTAAAAAGTCAACTAGATAAGACACCCCTCCCCCCCCCCCCCCCCCGCCCAATCGGCCTTTCATTGTACGTGCGCCGCTCGGGTTATTTCCATCCGTCATATCATTCGAAAGATCATCCAAGGCTCATCGTCGACTCATTCTTAAATAAGGAAATAATTTTTCCACGAACATGTATTCAAACTGTGATCATTCATGGGGCGTAGAACTCACTACGACTCATTCACAAACGTATTGACTCACAGGAACGAGGTCAATAGGTAGGCGCAACGAGCCCCAAGGGGCACAGTCTAATACGCGCCGATTGAATCGTAGTAAAAAGCTTTTCTACGTACAATATTTTCCTAAAAATGTTGCCTCGCATTTAGTATAACGAATGTCTCTCATTCATAAACGAACCGATTTTCTGGAGCGGTTTAATTGGACTACATTTTGCGATTTGGAACTATAAATTCTAGCCCGGTTTGAAAACAACGCAGGTGCCATAAGTTTCCCTATGCACATAAGTGTTTTTTCAGATGAGCCAGAATTTATAGCTCCAAATTCCAAAATGCAGTCCAATTAGGGGAAAGGAAAAGCGCAATGAAGGGATACATAACGTGATTTTGATTCATCATGAGATCGGTGAAATAACTTTCCCATTTCAACGAATATAGTTTCCCATTTCCAGGGCCGGATTTACCTACTTGCCGCCCATGGGCCGCCTATATTTTGCCGCCCCTTCTCATTCGTTTTGAAACATCGATACAAACCATCAAGTGAACGTGCCGGAGGAGAAGGGGTGTATAAGACGCGTTTAATTGTTGTTGAGCACATTTTTTGTGAAAGCCCTGTCAACACTAGCAAAAGTTCACGGAACGCGAAAATTAAGTTCCGTAAAAATATCTCTGTGTGGACGAGGCCTTTCATTTTTAAGAAAAGAACGCACACAATATGAAAGAATAAACATGAATGTGGTTTAATGATTTTAATTTCCGCCACCGCGCTAACCGCACTGTGTTTGGCGCAATGCGTGAAGTATTCCTACAGTCTTGTAGGCGCTATGCGTTTCACGCCAACCGCTGTTGACGCTGCGCTGACCATACTACGTTTGACGCAATGCGTGAAGTATTCATGGAGTCTTGTAGGCGCTAACATCTGTTCCATAAGGACCGGCGCGCTGACGGCTTCTCCTTTCCATCTCAAGTCCTCGTCATCATTGCTCTCTGCGCTCTGCGTCGTAACATACCTGATGATTATCATCGACCCAATCGATTTGAGGTCACTAGTCAACGAAATGTCTCAGAAACTTTCTTGATATTTCTTCTCTATCAGCAGGATTTTCAGGTTATAAAGTTGGCTCACTTCTCTTGGAAAAAAAGCAACAGGAGCGAAAATTTTAAAACACCGCAATGAGGAGACGTGGTTTTGCATTTAGGCTATCCTGCCGTACTAAGGAAGAACACCGTATGAACACTCGAGAGTTGCCAAATTTCCCTTGATAAAACATGTATTTAGGACAACATTCACGCATATTTTCTCCTGAAATTTTCAGATATTTTAGATCAAATTGCGTACAAAATTGTCTGAAAATTTTGGAAAATAACGTACCCGATTTTCCCATTGAATTCGGGTTTTATCGGAGGGGACTTGGCAGCGTCTGAAGGCTCATACGTCGTTCTTCCTTAGCACGGCAGTGTCGATATGTCGCGGTGATGTTTCTTCATTAAACTATAAAATATAAAAAACAGATTAAAGGATTTGACGTTTGCTTAACAAGACTGCAATTAATCGTGTAAGCGACGTTGGTGCGGCTTATCTGCCGAAGTATCAAAGTTTAAGTAGCGAAAACCGCTGGAAGCTCATTTACGTGCGCGATAAAAACAAGTTCAAGGTTGCGCAAGGATAGGGTCGCCCTCTCCGCTGAAAGCTGAACTCTATAATTTATTCAAGCTTTCATGCTACATTTCCATTTCTCGCGGAGCGTCACTCACTCGACACATCGGCAGAGCTATGTCTGGTCGTGAGTCATGATCGCGTCAGCGGATGAGTTGTTTCATTACGTCAACTGCATCGACTTTCACGCGGAATCCGGGCAGAATCCACCGAGTGCACCGCGGAAAAAAATTAATAACTCCCGAGAAAAAAAACCCAACTTCAATAGGTTAATTATCCGAGGCAGCTTTTTTTCGACCCCCCCCCCCCCCCCCCTGTCCTCGGGATGGTTTTTCGTCACCTATGCTGCCGTGCTAAGGAAGAACGCCGTATGAACCTTCAGGCGTTGCCAAATTTCCTTTGATAATACAAGAATTTCCTGGTAAATTTATGAATATTTTCCTCCCAATTTTTCTGATACTTTTGCGCGCACTTTCACCTGAAGTCCCCAAAAATTTAAAGGAAAAATATTCATATCTTTCCTCAAAAATAAAAATTTTAATGGAGGAAATTTGGCAACTCTCGAATTTTCATACGGCGTTTTTCCTTAGTACGTCAGAATGAGATGGGGTGACGCATCCGCCGTCATCAGGAAGAACGTAGTTCGAGCCCTTGCACGTTGACAACTTTCCTCTTATAAAACACTCATTTCATGGGAAATTTGTCACAATTTTTCCTCCAATTTTCAGTCAAATTTCATTTACACTCCCATCTAGAGTATGTGAAAATTTCGAGAAAAATTCATAATTCAATTCATTCCTCAAAAATGAATATTTCATCGCGAAAAATGAGCCAACGTTCGGATGTGCATGAGGCGTTTTACCTCAGCACGGCTGGCATGCTCGCCAACAGTGCACCTTGGGTTTTTTCTCTCACTACATTGAATGCTAATTCCGTTATCGCAGGTGGATAACGGTGGAACTGTTGTCTTATGCTACGAGAAGGAAATAAAGAAGAAATACAGAAACGAGGAAAATGTTTTTTTCGGCATAATCTGTACTAGCGCAAGGAATTCTTTCAAGTTTGAAGTCTCTTTTAAACTTCAGTCTTTCTATATCCTGATCTGTTGAGCTACACTTGGCCCTTAGAGCAGACCCCAATTGCTGGTTCATGTTGGCAACAAAATTAGGATGGTACTATACGAAAAAAACAGGGGTTTTTCGGAAAGAGAGGGTCTCTTCGTTCCGAAATGGCCGCATTTTAAGTAACAGCGTGCGAAAATTATAAACGATAAGATTTCAAGAAAGAAAAGTGATGCATCTTAATGCTCTGATCTTGACTTTCAATTCAGCATTCGTCTGTGTTTAGTGACAGTTTATGAAAACACGTAATTCAGTTCGTTGAGAAAGTTTATCAACTATGTCTTGTTGACAAAACAATAACTGAACACGACTCTCATGGGTTGGTAACTAAATTGCGAATTGGAGATTCATCTTCGAGATTTACATGCACGACAGCCAGCCATCGGTCTGAGATCAATAGGATACCTATATCGTCATTAGACAGACTAAGGAGCTTATATGCATTTCGACTCAATTAAATTTCCAATCGTAAATTTTAAATGTACTAGGATACTGTTAGAAATTTGTGCCCTACGTAAAATTTCACTGATTTTTCCTATAATTGCACAAAAAAATCAACAAATTGTATACAGAAATCACACACTCACATTCTAAAAAAGTGCATTGTTTGAGTTAATTCTGCAATCTTGGAATTGCGTTACGGTTTCTCCTCCGAGAATTGACGATTAGAATCAGTCGATGTTATTTCCCTAAATGTACATGATTCCGCTTTATTCCCAATGGGTTCCCATAGGAACCCTTGCAATATTCCCATGAGGCCGTTTTGACAGGAATCATTCATCATTTGACGAATTCCATTTGATATGTCGCTCATCACGTTGCTCGTCATATACAGTCGGCGGAAAGTAGCATTGACCTTCGAACCTGACTTCCGCATCACCCAATTACATTATTGTGTAGACTACCGTGGTAAAAATTGGCGATAGGAGCTGCGTTTCAAAATACCATAGGAGTTCTTATAGCCGACTGAAGAAGGCGGTAGAAAATCATATAGGTAGCTGGCTGTAGAAAGTGGAAAAAATCATACGACCGGGCTACACGAAGCGATAAAAAATTAAACAGCCGGGCTATAGTTTGTGTCACCGGGCTTTACACTTTATCGCCTGGCTGTTGTTTTTTCGCCATCGGCTATAAAAGGCTTTAAGAAATCGTGTAGAAATTCGTGAGCTTTGTAAATCCGCAAGTTTGTACGGAATCACCATAATATTTACGAAACGCACTTTATATTTTCCTTTACTACATATTTGTTTTCATCAATTAAAATGAGAATAATCCACACAGAGTGTGCAAACATTTCAAAGTCATGAGTTGAACAACGCTGACTCCACGAGATTAAATATTAGAGCCTAACACAACGCGGAGCGGCGGCGCACTAGCGCCTACAAACCTAACAGGGATACTTCACGCACTGCGCAATGTGTGAAGTATCCCTGTTAGGTTTGTAGGAGCCAATGCGCGTTTCGCGCTGGCTGCCCACCCGCTGCGCTGCGCCGCAGCGTACCAATAGGAACGATTATACAAGGCATTTTTGACCCTTATTGCAATTTTTTATATTTATTTTCTTTTATTATATATTCTAAGGCACATTTCAGTGGATAATTAAGAAGAAAATCAAGGAAACTACTTTTAAACGCCTGGGTCTTGAACTAACAAAGATATAAGCTCTTGAAAGTTTCGACCCATGTGCGACACCTCCCGTGGACTTGCTTCACTGTGAGACGTACTGCCGTGCTCAGGAAAAACGCCGTATGAACATTCGATACTTGCCAAATTCCCCCGGATAAAACGTGTATTTTTGAGAACGATTATGCGTATTTTTCCCTGTTTTCAGACATTATAGACGGAATTGCGGACAAAATTGTCTGAAAAAATTGAAGAAAAAGCCTCACAATTTTCCCAGTAAATTAAGGTTTTATCGGAGGAAACTTGGCAACGCTCGAAGGTTCATACGGCGTTTTTGCTTAGCACGACAGCAGCGTAGCGGACACTCGGACAGCGGACAGTGCACTCAGCTCGCTTCACTTGGCGATTCCAGCGAGTGCAGCGTTTTTTTGCGCTCTCTTTGCTCGCTCTCAGCGCGCGACGATGTTGTCACCTGCGATCGCGAGGTGCAAGACAAAGGCCAACACCGGATTCTGAGCATCGCGCCTGTGCACGCATGACTCACCCAAGTTGCAAACGTGATAACTTTACGAGTGTTGACTGTTGAGTGATTCACAAATCTCGTCCACTAGTGGTCGTGGGTCTCTGCACCCGCTGACATGGCACCTGGGACCTGGTCAGCCTTCGTTTCCACTAACCTTTCAGCCTCAATGCTCCAGCACGTTTCCGGTATCACGACACCTGCCGAGCAGGAGTCTTCGCACTATGACAAGGTCTTCAGCTCGTCAAATTTCGACAATTTTTTTTACGGACGTTGAGATCTTATTGTGACTGTCTATGAGAAGAGGAACTAGGTGGATCCAGACATATTTTTCAGTTGAGTTAGGCAGGAGAAACGGAACAGGAGTTCTCGATGGAAAATGCTTCTTACTACCTCAGAGAATAAGTTCCAAGCAGTTTACTTTTTTATTTTTTTGGCCCAACAGAAGACTGAAAATTGCAATTTACGCTTATTTCAACGCTGATTGACAAAAGACAGAGCGGAAAAACCACAGTGCACACTAACACGAGAAATTACGTTATTCTCTGTATTTTTTTTAGTAGGACCATCAAAAACTCTATCAATAAATCAAAACTATAAATAAACCACTTTTTTCTTCTTTTTCCATGGAAAGAAGGGAGTATACTCACCAGGTGCTTGGAAAAATTGCAAAATCACCGAGCGCTCGATTCCTTTTTCTGCAGAGATCAGCTGCTCTCAGCAAAGACATTCAGAAGAGAAGAACCCAAAACCGCTTTGGTCATTAAAAATTAAAAAAAAAGAGAAGATATAATTATTTTTACAGCAAATATGACTTTCATGGTCAGATATGAACAATATAAGCTACAGTAGTTTAATAAGATGAAAATTGTGAAACGCATAATACATAATAGTCTTAATAAAATACAAGAAGGAAATTCTACAAGAAAGGGACATTTTTTCAAATAACCTGGTTCCTCCTTCTGAGCTTATAATCCATAATTAAAACTCGGAATCTTAAAGTTTGGCGGATGTTAATTGATCATTGCTAATCTACGCACACTGGAAAAAAAACACATTGGATCTAGAGTCCAGACTCTTAAAAACATCGACAAGAAAAAATACTCTTGATTCAATCGGATTTTTGCTTAAATCAAGAACCAAGCCTCTTAATTTGAGCGGATTTCCTTTTGATTTAAGCTTAAATCTAATTGAATCAAGAGTATTTTTTCTTGTCAATGTTTTCAAGAGCCTGGACTCTAGATCCAATGTGATTTTTTTTCCAGTACAGATCTCATCCACCGAACATGACTCCCGCGACGAATTCATCAAGAGTTGTCTTGAGATGATTGGGAGGAGGGTCAAGGACCGTCCGTCCGAACGTTGTGAGTGCCGCTGTGGCCAACGGTGGGGGCGTCAAAAATTCGAAACGTGAGTAACGAAAGTGACTTGGGTAAGCCGAGTTGAATCCGGACGAGAGAAGGCGTTAGAGGAAGGAGAGGCAAGCTGTTTACACTCCGGTTTCCTTGTTTAGACCAAAGAAATCCTCTTAGGTAATAACAAAGATCGCCGCAGTTGCGCCTGGTCCTCGTGATATAACAACCAAGAGCATGAAAAAACTCAGAGCGCTTGCCCAACGCAAGTGCTTCCGTTGCTCCTGCTCAACTGAGGTTCCCAAGTTTCAAGCACATGACCAAAAGCGCCTATCTGCAGAGTCGAGGACCGAAAGTTAAAGCCATAGTTAAAGTTATTGGATAGAAGGATGCCTATACTGCCGTGCTGAAGAGAAATGCCGTATGAACATTCGAGAGTTGCCAAATTTCCTCTCAGAAAAAAGTTATTTTCGAGGAGAGTAATGAATATTTTCCCTTGAAATTTTTTGGGAACTTCAGGTGAAATTACGAACAAAGTTATCTGAAAAATTGGAGGAAAAATATTTAAAAATTTTCAAGATTTGCCAAAGGAAACTTGGCAACGCCTGAAGGTTCATACGGTGTTATTCCTTAGCACGGCAGTATATACCTGCGTCCCTTTTATATTGGTCAGATGGGGGTCAACGCTGAAGATCAATAATTCGGGTATACATACAAAACCAATGATTGGACATGAATGGGTTTTATCAGTGAATTTCAGGTGAGGTAGGATCAGTATTAGATGAATGTACGCAAGGTTAGGCTAGGTTAGGGTCGGGCTCGAGCATGTACCGATCAGAACAACATTCCATGCATATCTACGAGTGTAAGAGGTCGCAGTGATTCGTACCCAGTCTTGTAAATCGTCTTCTTGAGCCCTCATTTTTTGCGTTGGGAGGCTTTTCGATACCTTTGAGGGCACTATCATTTGCAACGTATCGATCCTCTTATGGACTATTAGAACTGCATCTTTGAAACGAATCCGGTTGCAACAAAATCGAGGTGAAAAGGGACGAAAACTAGGTCTTAATTCTCAATTTCTTTCTTCCCTCTTATTTGTCTTCACCTTCTTGTTATTGTTCCTCTTCTTCTTCATTTTCTCCTTCTCCTTCCTCGTCTTCTCCTCTCTCACTCCTAATTTCTGATGTATCCTCATCTGTCATAGGTCTGGAATCTCGAGGCCCGAGCAGAGGCGGATACAGCAATTTGGTAACACCGAATTCCTCCATTTAAACCTATGTTAAACAATCGATTCTTGTTGGAGCACCTGGCCCCTCCAAGAATCGATACATTTCCATAGGTTTAAATGGAGAAAAGCAATGTTGCCAATTTGCTGGATCCGCCGATGGGCCCGAGTCTGTGAGATTTACCGGAGTCAGACTCTCAAAATCCATAGATTCTTCGAAAAAAAAGGGCCCAATTTAAACTGCGGACACGGGTAAATGTCGTCCAAGTATTCCGAAACGACCGCATAGCATTCTAATGGAGCCTACCGTTGCTAGTGCCTGCCTCGGACGGCGAATTTCTCTTTTGCGGGTGCGGGGGAGGGTGGGGGCGGGGGCTGGGGGGTTTTCGGGGGCGACGAGGCAACGGAGGACGGAGGCTCGCGACTCATAACGGGTGAACGACCTGGTTCTCGATCCCGATCTCTCCGGCTCACGGGCCTCTCGGCCGACACCGCACCGCACCGCAGCGGGCATCGGGCACCGCACCGTAGCGTAGCGTCGTCGTCCGCGGCTACCTCCCGCCCGCGGTGCTCTTACGGCCGCAGCACAGTGGAACAATCGGAGAGTTAGGGAAGACGTAGACACCTATACTGCCGTGCTTAGGAAGAATGCCGTATGAGCCTTCAAACGTTGCCAAGTTTCCTTCGATAAAGACCGAAATTACTGGGAAATCTGTGAATATTTCCCCCCAAAATTTTCAGTTAATTTAGTTCACTATTTCAGCTAAAGTTCCTGAACATTTCAAGGAAAAATATTCATAACATTCCTTAATAATGATCATTTTATCGAAGGAAATTTGGTAACTCAACTCTCGCATGTTCATACGACGTTTTTCCTTAGCACGACAGTAAAGGTGATTCTCCGACAACGAGATCCGCCGTAGAGAAAAAAAATATGTTTGGAACTTGAGGACTGTGTACCCTGTGACGTAGGTCGGTACAATCTGGTCAGCAAAATCCGGAATTCGAATATGAAAAACGGACCATAACATCCGATTTCTTTGCTTAACTCAAATCGAGTAGAATGCATTTTTTTCATAAACTACACCACTTCCAAGAAAATCGATGATAAAGGTCGCCGTATTTCATCAAAAAAAGTTCAAGATGCCCGAAATGCAAACACCTCCTTTTTTTTCCTCTATGAAGATCCGCTACTACAATAATATGCCCGTCATGAACAGGTTATTGCAAGAAATTGATCCATAACCTGTATTTGCATTACTATTGAGTAAAATGACACATAGAAAAAAAAACTCCGGCCTTCGAAGCCGTACTTACGGGCTGTATGCATGGTCGGATTTACCTACTTGTCGCCCATGGGCCGCCTGTATTTTGCTGCCCTCTTCTCATTCATTTTGAAACATCAATAAAAACCATCAGGTGAACGTGCCGGAGAGAAGGGTGTGTTCGATCCCGATCGAACAAACTTAGAGCAATTTTAGGGAATTTCATCATACTCATTTTTTATCCCCCCCCCCCTCACTCTTGAGGGTCCTCTCAACTAATTAATTATTCCAAATTTGCACACCTTGACCCGCCTCCCCGATTAGTGCGTCTTTAAAGGTGTCCTTTACCTTCTATTAAATTGAAAGTGCTCTTCCTAACCATTGAATCACTCGTCTTGAACACCCTTTTTGTGTTTCCAACCTTTCCTTCATAATTATCTTCAAATTTATCTCCATTACATCCATATTTCTTCGCTACCTAGAGTCCCATCCACATGCAAATTTTCCAAATTTTTCACTTTCTTTAGCTTCGGTTCTCTGATGGACCCCAAAACCTATATATATTCTGGAAGTACTCGTTAAGCCCGACCTGCTCAAACCTTTATCGACCAATAAATTTCAAATCTCAACTTTCAAATCCAACTTTCAAAGTCCACGGCAAACACAGATCCGCTCCCCCTGGAGCCCCCCACCTAGCGGCCGTCCCCGCTCGGTTCCTTTTAGCTCTTGCGCGGCGCTCAAGACGTCAGCCGCTTGCCCCTTGGAATCACTTGCATCCAGCACGCTGAAGAAGACGGACCCGGACCTCACCACGGAAGCAGTTCTCTCCCGGATCAAGAGTTTCTACCCGACGCCCCTGCCAAGGTGGACTCTGTGAAAAAGGACAAGGACTCCGGCTCTCCATCATTGGAAAGGACACCTTCCCGCTCGATGCAAGTCCCGTCAATCGACGGTCTCCACGAAGCAACGTGATCACCTGGCGCCTGCTCCTGCTCGCTGTACAAAGGATACCGACGTTACCTCATCCCGGTTCTCTGAAGTCAAGCTTGGCTCTCTCCAGTAATCGCGTAGTGATGAAAGGTATGCCACAAGCGCTGCCTCATCACCCTACGTATTAATATTTTTCTCTTTACGGGTTTAATTCACTCTTCACCACAGGTGCATCGCCTGTCCTGCTTTTGGGCTATCCCAAAAAAGTACACTCCTCTAATTGCATGCCACGTTCACTATTCCGATAGGGAAGGTTTCATGCAATTAGCCGACTCGCTTTAATAAGCACCTTCTGTGCCTATTAGAACGTATTATTCAATTATCTCATTTAATATTCCAAAATTTTTCATTGTCCCCATCTCAACCTAACCCCTAAATTGTGGAATTGAATCACTTTCGTTTTCAATCTCCATCAATTTAGTGGCATGCTTTAATGCAAATCTTCTATTTGCATTAGAACGTCCTTTTCTTTCCCCCTTTCGGCCGATCATTTATTTTAGTCACTTTTTCACCTCTCAGCTCTTTTCTCTCTTTCCTGGTTTGCTTCTTTTTCCTCAAAATAAGCTGGTCCCTCGGTTTTAATTTATCCCCCCCTCCTTTTCTGTTTCGCTCCTTTCTCATATTCAATTTTTTTCTCCTCCTCTTCTTTTTTTCTAAGTTTTTCCCCTTTATATCGCTCATAAAATTGGTCCCTCGGGCCGGATCTAGTTTCTGGCATAAAATCTCTAACTCTCAATGCTCGAATCCAGAATAGAGTGCGAACAGTCCTTAGGAATACGTCCACTTAATTAACCTGTCACAACCTTCATTTCAAATCCTAGCGCAGCAGCGAAATATCGATGTTGAACTAGGTCCTCAACCTTAAAAAATCCTGACGAAGCTTTATGACCGTAAAGCATACCAGGTTCTGAACCTTCGAAAAATCCTAGTACAGTTGCTGTTTCGTAATCAAACTAGGTATAATTCAGATTGACATTCCTGAAATAACGTTTGCTCTTTATCTCGAATTATTAAACCTCTCATTCATAACCTTTCATTTTTTCTTCCTTATTTGAAATGTCTTCCGACGACGAAAATGATGAGGCTCATCTGAATCATGATAATCATGAAAAATTCGAGTGCAATTTGGCAACCTCATGCGAAATCTATAATCAGGATCACAACACTTTGCATCGTGATCACCCGATATTTGGAGTCTCGTCTGCAGTATCGGCAACGGCGCACCTTATCAAAGAACTCGAAACCGAACACCGCGATCTTCGCGGCTGCTCAGTGGAAGAATCCTATGCCTATGCGATCACAGCCACCGCTGGTTTAGTGCCCGTCAAAAACGCGCTTACTTGGCAAAACCGACTCGAAAACTTTTATAATCATAAAGTCTCACAATTGAAACAATGGATTAGCAACGCATCCCAGTTCCTCACTGGCGTAGCGCCTGCAAAACGAGAAATACCTCCCTCATTGCAAAAAGACGAAAGTACCACGGTCCTTGGCATACAGTGGCCGCTCTCAGAGGGGAAAAACACCGAAATTGAGACTTAAAAGATCCAATTTCAGTCTCGGTCCATTTCGATAAAATATAAATTCTTCTCGTCAACCACTCGAAATTTTCATGTTTAGAAAATCATCTGACAAAACAACCTTTGTACGTCTATTTTTTTTTTTTTTCCTTGGCTTCGACTTCACGTTTGCCAAACTGTCTATCCCATATTCAGTTTTATTTTTTTACCTTCTAAGGCTCCAAGCAGCCACATTATCTTTAATTTCTTAGTTTTATTTTTCTCATTATTAATTTTTCTCCCTTTCTTCGGCCCCTCGCAAGCCAAGAATTTTCTCTCAGCACCTGCTGACAACCTTTTTTAGCGGACTTACCCCGGCTCTTACCGCGGCCAACCCAACCTTTTTTAGCGGACTTACCCCGGCTCTTACCGCGGCCACCCAACCTTTTTAGCGGACTTACCCCGGCTCTTACCGCGGCCAACCTACCTTTTTTAGCGGACTTACCCCGGCTCTTACCGCGGCCACCAAATCTTTTTCTTTTAGCGGACTTACCCCGGCTCTTACCGCGGCCACCCAACCTACCTTTTTTAGCGGACTTACCCCGGCTCTTACCGCGGCCAACCTACCTTTTTTAGCGGACTTACCCCGGCTCTTACCGCGGCCAACCTACCTTTTTTAGCGGACTTACCCCGGCTCTTACCGCGGCCAACAAGCCTTTTTTAGCGGACTTACCCCGGCTCTTACCGCGGCCAACAAACCTTTTTTAGCGGACTTACCCCGGCTCTTACCGCGGCCAACCAACCTTTTTTAGCGGACTTACCCCGGCTCTTACCGCGGCCAAAACTCCTCTGCTCTGTTTCGCTGCAAACCCAGCACCCAGATGCAACCACCTCTTAGCGGACTTACCCCGGCTCTTACCGCGGCCAAAACTCCTCTGCTCTGTTTCGCTGCAAACCCAGCACCCAGATGCAACTTTTTCTTCAGCGGACTTACCCCGGCTCTTACCGCGGCCAACCTACCTTTTTTAGCGGACTTACCCCGGCTCTTACCGCGGCCAACCTACCTTTTTTAGCGGACTTACCCCGGCTCTTACCGCGGCCACAAAACCTTTTCCTCCAGCGGACTTACCCCGGCTCTTACCGCGGCCAACCAACTTTTTCTTCAGCGGACTTACCCCGGCTCTTACCGCGGCCAACCTACCTTTTTTAGCGGACTTACCCCGGCTCTTACCGCGGCCACAAAAACCTTCTCTCAGCAGTTTTTTCAGGCTCTCTGCAGTCATTACCTCTCTCTTAGTAGCCTTTAAATCTTACTCAGCTCTCGATAGCTAACTACAAATTACCCTCGTCAATCGACCCTGAGAATATTAATCTCGGCGATACTCTCCAGTCATGGAGAATGAAATAACCGTTGTAAATAAATAAACAATACTTACTGATAATTTATAACAATAATTATCTCAACTCACTACTTTAACTTTAATTTAAATTAATTTCCCTATACTTAATACTACTTTATTCTCATTAATTCCACAAAAATGATTTATTACTATTAAGTATTTAAAACTTGAATTAACCCCGGGAGCCTTAAAACCTCGGCGATGCTCTCTACTTTTTTGGAGAACGAACTAGTATTATGAAATTAATTATTCATTTTTCTATCATAATTTTATTCACTTTAATTAAATAAACATTAATCTCTTTACTTTAAGTATCCAACTAATATTCTCTTCAAGTTAATTTTCTAAGTATTAACTTATCCATATTAATTATATACATATTAATTCTTACTTTAGATTGCTTACCCAATTATAACCTCACTCACTTAATTATCTAATATTACTTCCGTCACATTAATTATAATTAATAGAACATTACTCATTTACATAACTACAATGCAAATAATATGTTGATATCTTCTATTAATTTTCCCACCCAAAACCCACCCCACCTAAGTGGCGATATACTTCACACACGTGTGGAATGCATAATAACTTCGAGCAGATTTCATCATTTTGTACGATCCGTCATTCACTTTCGAACCAACTTACGTTGGTTCAACCCCCGGAGTATGTTCGATCCCGATCGAACAAACTTAGAGCAATTTTAGGGAATTTCATCATACTCATTTTTTATCCCCCCCCCCCCCTCACTCTTGAGGGTCCTCTCAACTAATTAATTATTCCAAATTTGCACACCTTGACCCGCCTCCCCGATTAGTGCGTCTTTAAAGGTGTCCTTTACCTTCTATTAAATTGAAAGTGCTCTTCCTAACCATTGAATCACTCGTCTTGAACACCCTTTTTGTGTTTCCAACCTTTCCTTCATAATTATCTTCAAATTTATCTCCATTACATCCATATTTCTTCGCTACCTAGAGTCCCATCCACATGCAAATTTTCCAAATTTTTCACTTTCTTTAGCTTCGTTCTCTGATGGACCCCAAAACCTATATATATTCTGGAAGTACTCGTTAAGCCCGACCTGCTCAAACCTTTATCGACCAATAAATTTCAAATCTCAACTTTCAAATCCAACTTTCAAAGTCCACGGCAAACACAGATCCGCTCCCCCTGGAGCCCCCCACCTAGCGGCCGTCCCCGCTCGGTTCCTTTTAGCTCTTGCGCGGCGCTCAAGACGTCAGCCGCTTGCCCCTTGGAATCACTTGCATCCAGCACGCTGAAGAAGACGGACCCGGACCTCACCACGGAAGCAGTTCTCTCCCGGATCAAGAGTTTCTACCCGACGCCCCTGCCAAGGTGGACTCTGTGAAAAAGGACAAGGACTCCGGCTCTCCATCATTGGAAAGGACACCTTCCCGCTCGATGCAAGTCCCGTCAATCGACGGTCTCCACGAAGCAACGTGATCACCTGGCGCCTGCTCCTGCTCGCTGTACAAAGGATACCGACGTTACCTCATCCCGGTTCTCTGAAGTCAAGCTTGGCTCTCTCCAGTAATCGCGTAGTGATGAAAGGTATGCCACAAGCGCTGCCTCATCACCCTACGTATTAATATTTTTTCTCTTTACGGGTTTAATTCACTCTTCACCACAGGTGCATCGCCTGTCCTGCTTTTGGGCTATCCCAAAAAAGTACACTCCTCTAATTGCATGCCACGTTCACTATTCCGATAGGGAAGGTTTCATGCAATTAGCCGACTCGCTTTAATAAGCACCTTCTGTGCCTATTAGAACGTATTATTCAATTATCTCATTTAATATTCCAAAATTTTTCATTGTCCCCATCTCAACCTAACCCCTAAATTGTGGAATTGAATCACTTTCGTTTTCAATCTCCATCAATTTAGTGGCATGCTTTAATGCAAATCTTCTATTTGCATTAGAACGTCCTTTTCTTTCCCCCTTTCGCCGATCATTTATTTTAGTCACTTTTTCACCTCTCAGCTCTTTTCTCTCTTTCCTGGTTTGCTTCTTTTTCCTCAAAATAAGCTGGTCCCTCGGTTTTAATTTATCCCCCCCTCCTTTTCTGTTTCGCTCCTTTCTCATATTCAATTTTTTCTCCTCCTCTTCTTTTTTTCTAAGTTTTTCCCCTTTATATCGCTCAGGGTGCATAAGACGCGTTTACATGTGTTGGACACATTTTTTGCGTAAGTCCTGTCAACACTACTAGCAAAAGTTCACGGAACTTCGCGCGGAGGTTCAGTTCCGTAAACCTATCTCTGTGGGGACAAGGCCTTTCATTTGTAAGAAATGAACTAAAAAATTAATAAAGAACAAACATAAATGTGGTTTAATAATTTTAACTTCCGCCGCCGTGCCGCGCTGACCACACTGTGTTTGGCTCAATGCGTGAAGTATTCATGCAGTCTTGTAAGCACTGTGCGTTTCACGCCGCGCCGTCCGCTGTTGACCGTACTGCGTTTGACGCAATGCGTGAAGTATTCATGCAGTCTCGTAGGCGCTAATATGTGTTACATGCCGACCGCTGCGTCTAGGGCTTCTCCTTTTCATCTCAAGTCCTCGTCATCATTTCTCTTTGCGCCGCGCCGCTCCAGGCCAATTTACGTGTTTGGTTTCTCTCTTAACTTAACTAATTAAAGGTGCGCAGTCTTTTGTATCACCGAAATACGACAAAATTAGAAATTAATGTACTCTCGGGAAATGAGAGATTTTGTCACCTTTTCTTGTTTGTAATTTTTTTCTGAATCCGATTTTTTTGTACCTGCATTTAATAAAATTGCAAAATTTGCCGCCCCCTAATTTTACCGCCATGGGCCGCGGCCCATGTGGCCACCCCCTAATCCGGCCCTGGCTGTATGTAGATACCGTCCGCGTTCCGGGCTCAGAGGCTGACAATTCTGGACGTAGCACCCGGAGCAATCGAAGCTACGGCTCCAGCACCCGGAACAAGCCCGAAGTGAACCGTATATTTAGACCGGTGTACGTATAATGTGACAGAATGAAGTTAAAATTTGTAGTTTTAATGGAATTCATAAAAATTGCGAACTCTCTCGAGTGACTTTTTCACTGTGCGCTGCCGCAGTGCGCAGACCTCGGACAAGAGGCTCCGGAGAAGAGAGGATCATCGAATCAAGAACCCGCTTATCGTTGAGTACCACAGGAGAGCGTATCATCATTACCATTTGATGGAGGCGTAGGGACCGATCGAATATTTTGCAAATATTGTTCTTTGGTCAATGCGCCAAACCGGTAATCATCTACACCGTAAGCGCTTCCCCTCACGTTTCCATTTCTTGTCCTGGTTATTTCTACTGGACGATCGCCATGATTTTTCGTGTATCGCTGGGGGATAAAATTCTTTTTGGACTTGAAAATTGTTTGACATATTTCTGCTGAAAAGAATTACGAGAACTGTCCCAAAAGAAGCCGGGCTTTTGTCGTAGCAGCTGATTTTTCAACATCATAGATAACGGAACGCTCTCTCAACTCAATGCAACGTGGAGCAATGGAAGAGTATACGAAGTTGGGTTTGAGCCCAACATGCAACTATTGTAACTCCGCGGTCGGCCGGGTTGCATACGCTAGATTGAGCGGGCGAAATCTCCGATCTGCCCACGTCTTAGTCGTCTTATAAGCACTTGCTAGCACTGCATTATCCACATGGACCCGAATGGATATTATGTTCCATGTAAGATTCAGCTAAAGGAGGACCCGTGGAACATATCGACGGTGAAACTACCAAACCACGTATCTCGTTTGCGGTGTTTAAAAATCTACGCTCACATTTTATTTTTTTGAAGTAGACCAAATCAATATCATTCTTTGAAATTTTCACGGAATTTTCTCCGCACGAAGAAGAAAAATCACAGAAATTTTGAAGCCTGGTTGTTGAGTAGTTTTTCATTTAAAAAATAAAGTATGACAGGAAGTCTGCGACGTCGCAAACCGAGATACGTGGTTTGGTAGTTTCACCGTCGATATACTTTTCTATTAATGGGAAGAACCAAGCAGACATTCGGCTCCTCTACGACCGTATGTCAATGAACGGCGTTTCTGTAAACTATCGCGTCAGAGATCTTTAGGATTCAAAATTTTCTTATCGGCAGAAAAACTCATCTTACATTTTTTTATATTCTATAGTAAAGCACGTCTCCAACGAGTTCACCAAACTGCTGAATATTAGTTGGTCAAATTAATTGTGAAGCTATTGCTCAAGAAACCAAGGAGAGAGGCACAATAAACATAAGCGTAAATAAAATTTCATCGTGGGATAAGAGGACTCCCGTGCTACGGAAAAACGCCGAATGAACCTTCAGACGTTGCCAAATTTCCTCTGGCAAATCACTAATTTTCGGGAAAATTTTTGAAAAATTGCCCGCCAATTTCTAAGATAATTTTGCTTGTGATTTGATCTAAATCGTCTTAAAATTTCAAGAAAAAATATTCACAATTTTCCTCAAAAATTAACATTTTATCGTAGGAAATTTGGCAACTCTCGGATGTTCTTACGGCGTTCTTCCTTAGCACGGCAGAGGAAGCAGCGGTTTCTCGGGGAGAGGCGCCTATCCCCCGCCCCGAGACCCCCTTAGCGCCCATGTCCCACAAGAAGAGCTGACGAGTAAGTCGACTATTTAGGTCCAGTTACACGATCAAATTGAGCTATCAAATTGGACCTCTCATTGGTCGCATACTCACCTCAGGTCTTTTTCCACCAATCAGAGCTTCAGTTTGATGGCTCAATTTAATCGTGTAACTGAACCTTTAAAGGGCTCAGCGTAGAGGAGCCCCCCGGGCCCCGAGTTGGGCATTAAGCTGTCGCCGAGAGTCTTGCGGAGGGTCTCAATTCATATTGGCTTCTCACAAGAGTGGTAGCTTGTCAGCACGCTAATCGGAGGTAATCCGGTGAGTCACAAGGTCTGATCAACGATTATATCCACTCCAGTGCAATAACTTCACGGAAGCAATGTTCGGCGATGGATCTGGTGATCTGGTCGCAACCGGAGCCGCAGCGTGCAGCCGCACAAACACTATACCAACAACCAACAGCACTGCTCTCGGAGCGTCCGAGCGGCAAAGCGATGCCTGAAGCTCTGCTTCGTTGCCAAAATGAGACAAAGACGTGGAGAAAAAATGGAAGGCATCGGGAAATGGAAGAAATTTTGCCAAGATATTGCTTTCACAGTGATTTTCAGCAGAGACTAAAATCATCACACGTATAGAAACACATTTTAGTTGCTTACGAGTATTTTTAAAAAATCTCTTTCGGGAGCCCTAAATTGAAGCTAAGAAGACTCGAATGTATCATAAATGACGACATTACATATACGGAGAAAAAAACTTCGTGCGTGGGACCCGAAGTTTAGGTCATAGGGATTTCTGAAGTGTTCGGATTGAGCATTCGAACACTTAAGGTCCAGCTGCTGAGGTTTGGATCACACATCTGAAACTTCAGTTCTTACGTCTGAAGTACCTCGGTTTTCACATCCGAAGAACTTCGGTTCTCACATTCGAAAAACTTCGGTTCACACATCTGAAGTACTTCAGATATAAGAACTGAAGTTTCAGATGTGTGATCCGAACCTCGACAGCTAGACCTAAAGTGTTCAGATCTTCAATCTGAGAACTTCAGAGATCCATATGATCTAAACTTCGGGTCCCACGCACGAGGTTTTTTTCTCCGTGTAATTTATCAAATATGTGATGATGATTACACTAACATGCAGATAATTCTAATGCAAGGACTTCAAAAGTTATTATTCTAGAATAACCAACCCAAAGTATAACCCAAGAAAATGATAGACTAACTAAAGGTCATCTCGCGGATTGCCGTCAGTTAGTCTATTACTTCCCACCCGCTTCCACCGATAGGATCTTACCATGTCCATTTTGTCTATATCGCTTCGTCTACCGATTTCAACAATCAACCCGCTGCATCTTCTCTACTTGTTTGAACAACAACGCGACGCAGTATATTGTAGCGTCCACCGACTTGACAACGGGCGATTTCTCGCGACTAGAAAACCAGGACCAGAACCAGTTTTCGCGGAGCAACCGGGCTTGGAGTCTTCGACACCCGAACGCCCGTCGGTCGGTGCCCCCCTCCCACCCGCACTGGACCCCTCCTCCTCACCGAGGCCCTTACCCCCACCCGTTGGGAGACGGGTACGGGGGGGGGGGGCGTCCGACGGGGGAACGGGGGGGATGTGTCGCGAAGAGCAGTTCTGCGCGGCAATGGTGCGTTCTTGGTTCGGCACAACTCCGTGTTGCCACCGCTAGAGAGCGCAGACGCACCGGAGATTCTCAACACATGAAGCTTGAAATGAACACCCCGACGGAACGCTTCGTGATCGGAGGACATGCTCGACCTCTCATTGCATGCTTTAAGAACAGTGGCGTGGCATGAATTGCGATTTATCGATTGTTAAGTCATTTAAACTAATGTTAAAGAATCGATTATTAAGGTGTTTGCTGCGAACACCCTATTTATCGATCCTTTTCCATAGGTTTAAATGACCGATCAGTCGATATATCGCAAAGCACGCCACGCCACTGTTTAAGAAGGGAACGAATCTCCGCCGAAATGGGGCGAATAGTGACGCGAATAGGTACTCACCTCCGATCAGCAGTTGGATTACATTTTGCAATAAGGAACCACTATTTCTTGCTCATTTCAGAAACAACATACATGTCATTGGTTCCCCTATGCAGAAAGGCGCTTTCACAGAGGAGCGGGAGATGGTGGTTCCGTATTGCAAAATGTAATCCAGTTATCAATTGACTGATAAGGTGGCTACGTCACTTAATGCCGTATATTAATTTTCGTGTCCAAGGAAAGCAATGAGGGTAGCTTATTTTTTTTTTTTTTTTTTTTTTTTTTTTTTTTTATACCATTTCAATTTTCAGTTTATTGACTTACCTCTGAAGGAAGGTCATAATTCTTGAAAAGACGATAAAATCCAGCGCGAAAAATTGTTCTGGGAGGGCAAATTTTTCACCGAAATGCAAAAGTTACGAACTGTAAAAAATACCATCCGCACCTGGAAAATGTGCGGCAGCGCCTGTTGATGAACGGTCGGTTCCCAGTTCTTCTTCGCGGGGATCCGGTCGCAATCAGGAGCGAAATCAGTAGCTGCGATCGGAGGATGGAGATCTCAGGGGGTCGATATTTGAATCGCTATCGAATGATCTCGATCGATGAATACGGTTGCTAAGATAGGGAATTATCGATTGAAGTCTCTTAAGTCGGTTGGATCTGGAGTCTAGGGTTCACACGCATACAGGGTGCTCCAAAAGTCCCGCACCACCCACACTAAGCATCACTGCCGTGGTAAGGAAGAACGCCGTATGAACCCTCAGGCGTTGCCAAATTTCAATTGATGAAACACGAATATCCTGGTAATCTTGTGAATACTTTCCTTCCAATTTTTCCGATAAGTTTGTTCGCAATTTCACCTAAAGTCTCTGAAAATTTCAAGGAAAAATATTCATAACTTTCTTCGAAAACTAACATTTAATCGAAAGAAATTTGGCAACTCTCGAATTTTCATACGGCGTTTTCCCGTAGCACGGCAGATCACCTTTCTAACTTTTGAACGATTTGAGAAGAGGACCCGAAATTTTGCAAGTGCTCCTGGATCAAAGAAAACGACTTTTGGAAACCCCTAAAGCTTTAAAGGACGCGCTGCAAAAAAACTCTAGGGGTTATAGGGGTGGTGCGAGACTTTCAAATCACCCTGTGTACAAGGCTCGCCCCTCGCCAGGATCTCTTCGCGCGGCACACAGTAGCTGGAGCCTGTCGTCACCTTTAACACGCTTTACTCCTGGCTCCATTGCCAACGGATCCTGCTTCAACACGTTCTGACTTTAAGTGAGGGTATTATATGGAGATCGACACGAGGAGAGGATTATGTACCTCAGTCTTCTCTCTACAGAAAAACTGTGTCGAACTGTGTCATAATTGATCGTAGATATCAGAACTGTCAGGTGGATCCGACAAGGGGTCAGACAGCCCTCCAATCTAAAGTCACCGCCATGTTTCTGGTTCTTCGGCATTGATTGGCGGATTCAGCAAATTGGCAACATTGTCTTCTCACCAAACCAATGGAAATGTATCGATTTGGGAGGGGCCAGGTGCTTCGACAAGAATCGATTATTTAGCATAGATTTAAATGGAGAAAATCCGGTGTTGCCAAATTGCTGGAACCGCCCCTGCACTCAAAAATAGGTATGACTCTGAGACCCATAAAAAATGGCTCGGAGATCCAATATTTCTAACCAAAGTGACTTACCGTCTACAGAATGACCTTCTGGGCCATACTTTATTGGTCGTGAACCTATAGGCATAGCTCCATGAACTATGTTTTATGGCTCCATGATCCATAACTCGGCCGGCAGGTCACTCTTCCCATACTTGTTTTTTGAGTGTGTTCTTCGGGTTTCCAGGAGACCCGGTTCCATGCACCCTCAAAGAAGGCGCTTCACATTGCCGAAGTTCGGGTGGCGAGATGGGAGCGATTGGGAAGTTGGAATCTTTTTAGGCGGTTATCGGGTGTGTATGCCTTGGTGCGCGCATACGAGGTCGGCGAGGTAAACGATCGCGGCGAGCAAGGACTCGATGCTCGAGTCCTCAAAGCGTGGAGCGCCCGAGCTTGACGCGGCCGGCGCGGCGGCGGCGCGGGTCATTGTTTTCAGAGGCAGAAGCATCTGGTCGAACTGGAAATGAGGCCAGGGCATTGCCTGAGCGCACAGCGAGCAGCCATCCAACGATCGTCTCTCGTCGCGCAGAGCCCAACGGCTTGGTCACTCATCGCTCACGCTCGCTCCAGCACGCCGCATTGTCAATTTTCTCTCAAAATTGGACGTATTTCTATCAAACAGATTCATGGGCAGGTGAGAATTATGGGGTGTGCTCGTAAGTTCTCTGGCCGTAAGAGTGAATGAGAATAATGAAGCGCCAGTGACGTCAGCGGCGATTGGCGATCGTGATCCGCATTAACTCATGAGCCCTGTCCACAACGCTCTCGTGCCATGCCCGCGGCTCATACATCCCGCATTCAGTTGGCACATAGTTCTATTTGCTGAATTAAAAAACCGCTTTTCCAATTCTTCAAAAGGAATCACGCCCACTGACCACATTGTTTCTTATGCAGCTTTCTACAGCACACCCCATGTATAAACGTAAAGTTTGCTGCAGCAAACGTATCGTAAGAATTGCTATCAACGTTAGAGGTCTGATCGGGGACTTTCAACCTGGGAATCCCGCTCAAGTTTATTTTCCCGCGAATCGTTCTTATCAAAACACGCACACACGCGCATATGGAGGGTACCTTTGAAGAGCCACCGGCGACAGAAATGTTTCTGCAAATGGAGTTTACCGTTCCCATTAATAGCATTTGATTTTTCAAGAGGCTTCGATCCTAACGGACTGTCCGCGTCGTAAAATGTCCTATTCCGTCATGCGACTCGAAAAAATTGGACAATATGAGCAAATTTGGGTTCCTAGCCAAATGCTCTTAAAATTGGGATGGGAAGTAACTTACTGAATTTTTGTCACTAAAAAATACTGCTGATTAATTACGAATGCGGATATTTTCCAATTTCAATCGAAGCCAATGGGTGACATATCACCCATGAGACACGGCCCGGGCATAAGCCAAGCGCCATAGCCAAGATGTCGTGCTACCGTGCTAGGGAAGAAAGCCATATGAACACCCGAGAGTTGCCAAATTTCCTTCGATAAAACGTTTATTTTTGCGGAACGTTACGAATATTTTCCTTGAAATTTTCAAGAACTTCAGGTGAAATTGCGAACAAAATTACCTGAAAAACCGAAAGGAAAATATTCACAAGTCTACCAGAATATTCGTGTTTTACCCAAGGAAATTTGGCAACGCCTGAAGGCTCTTACGGTGTTTTTTCTTAACACAGCAGCGTAGACCACGGAGGAGCAGCGGAGTCAGCCGGAGGCTGGAGAGAGAGTCAGGACTCTCAGCGAGAGGAGGGCGGGGAGAGCGAGCGAAACGGGGGCGGGAGGGATGGGGGATGGGGGGGGGGGGGGGCGCGCAGTCAGTGAACCCGCGAGTTGTCGTTGTCGGTGTGATGAAACCACCGTTTGGGAGCGGGCGCGCGCGCTCCCCGGCCGCGACCGATCACCGATGTGTTTGTTGGTGCTTGGTGGACGCCGCGCCGCGCGGCCGCGGAGTCATGCTCGCGCGTGGCGTGAGCGACCTGCCGAGGGGACCGGGGGGGGGGGGGGCGCAGGTCGGGGGAGGTGGTGGCGAAGGGGGCGGAGAAGGTGGATGCGGATCGTGGATGCTGAGTGCGGAGTAATGAGTAGAGGCCGCGTTGAAGTTGAAGTCAGCAGCAGAACGCGGTTGCCGTTTTCCCGGAAAGCGGGCGAGAAGACCGATTTATCGGCTACGTCGATCGATTTATTTGTTGATGGTTCTTGTCCGAACGGAAATATTGTGTTTTAGGCGGGCGAGGGTACTTTCGGCGGAAAAAAGTAAAATGAGATAACTTCATTTAACCGCAGCTGAGAGACGTGAATTGCAGGGCCGGATTCACCTACTTGCCGCCCGTGGGCCGCCTGTACTTTGCCGCCCCCTTCTCTTTCGTTTTAAAACATCAATAAAAACCATCAAGTGAACGTGCAGCGGGGAGGGGTGCATAAGACGCGTTTACTCGTGTTGGACACTTTTTTTTGCGAAGCCCTGTCAACATTACCAGCAAAAGTTCGCGGAACTTTGCGCGAAAGTTAAGTTCCGTAAATAAGGCCTTCCATTTATAAGAAATGAACGAAAAAGTTATGAAAGAACAAACTGACCGCACTGTGTTTGACGCAATGCGTGAAGCATTCCTACTGCCAAATAGGCGCTTTGCGTTTCATACCGACCGCTTCTAAACGCACTGTGTTTGATGGAATGCGTGAAGTATTCATGCAGTCTTGTAGGCGCTATGCGCTTCACGCCGCGCCGACCGCTGCTGACCGCACTGTGTTTGACGCAATGCGTGAAGTATTCATGAAGACTTGTAGGCGCTATGCGTTTCATGCCGACCGCCGCGCCGCTCCGTACCAGGTTAAATTGCGAGTTTGGTTTTTCTCTTAACTCGGCTAATTAAAGGCGTCGTCTCTTGTATCACCGAAAGACGACGAAATAAGAAATTACTATACTTTTACCCTCAGAAAATGAGAGATTCTGTCGCCTTTTCTCGTTTGTAATTTATTTTCTGAATCCGATTTTTTTCTCTCTTTTTTTGATACCTACATTAAAAAAATTGCAAATTTTGCCGCCATGGGCCGCGGCCCATGTGGCCATCCCCTTAATCCGGCCCTGGTGAATTGTATGGTTATTTATGCGAAATAATACGCGCTATGTTGTGCTTAAACCTTGTGCAGTTCCTGTCTGCATTAATATGTCCAATTCTGCATTTCTGCATCGTTTGGCGTACCAAACACCCAAAAATACAAAATACAAAAAATTAACTCTTGAGAGCGTTCTTAAGTTTGGAAACGATAAATCGAGAATTCAAAAATAATTTTAGGTCATGAGAGTGGAAAGACTGGGTGTAGTAGGGGCTTTCTTGCATGCACAAATGAATAAAAGCAAAAGAGCGTTTGAGGCACGAACGCTCCATGCACATAGTTCATTTCAATTGACTTTGTTAGGCTCCATTTGGCATGAAGACGTCCAATGATTCAATGAATGCGGTAGCTCAATGTTGAAAAAAAATCCCTGCTCACCAAAATTCCCTCTTACATCAAGGCGTGGACTCATAGAAAGCCTTGACAGTGCAAATGTGTTCCCATCTCGAGCAACTATTTCAACATTTTTGAAAGCAAATTGCATACGTGACGAAAAGAAGGAGCTTCGAACGAATCCACTCATTCACGCTCCGTCAGTTTAATCGACATCACCGCGCCATGGTGGCAGCAGTATGCTATAACCTCGAGCAACTATTCTAACACCTAGGAGATGTAATTGCATACCCATCGAAATGAAGGAACTTTGAGACTTCTTTTTACCATTGCATATTATTCATGCTCAGGGGCTGCACTCTGGTTCAAATCGAACACCAAAGTTTTTTTGGTTTCAATATCCAATGTTTCCGGTCATACGGTTTGATGGACCGATTCGGTTTCTTTGCTCGAGAACTTGGATTACCTAAACCGGTAAAACTTTGTTGCTCAGTATTTAAACCGAAATGTTTTTCAGCGAGATGTCTTCTTGGATTTGATTTGGTCATAGAAACCGAATTTTAATTAGGTAAGCCACAGTTGGGTTTCTGCAACCAAAAACTTGGGTTACTTGCTCTGTCGTGCTAAGAAAAAACGCCGTATGAACTTTCATTTCCTTCAATAAAAACCTAATTTACTGGAAAAATGGTGAATGTTTTTCTTCAATTTTTTCAGACAATTTTTTTTCGAAATTTTGTCTAAATTGACTGAAAATTTCAGGGATAAAAATACGCATATTCTTTCTCAAAAATACATGTTTTTACCGGGGCAATTTGGCAACTCTCGAATGTTCATACGGCGTTTTTCCTCAGCACGGCAATGCTTCGGTGTTGAAGATGCGAGGAACGCTGGAAAAAAACACATTAGATCTAGAGTCCAGACTCTTGAAAACATTGACAAGAAAAAGGACTCTTGATTCAATCAGATTTAAGTTTAAATCAAGAACCAAGCCTCTTAATTTGAGCGGATTTCCTTTTGATTTAAGCTTAAATCTGATTGAATCGAGAGTCCTTTTTCTTGCCAATGTTTTCAAGAGTCTAGACTCTAGATCCACTGTGTTTATGTTTCCAGTTGGGGCAATTTGGCAACTCTCGAATGTTCATACGGCGTTTTTCCTTAGCACGGCAGTGCTCTGGTGCATAGGCGGTTCTACGGAGGTGCCAGTGGGTGCCAGGCACCCCCAAGCAAAAATTAAGTACGGTTACTGGAACCGTGAAAGAGGCTTTTGGGCGAGTAAACACGTCAAGAAAAAATCGTATTATGAAGCGCAAAAAATTGGCAATATTTTTATTTCATGAATTTTTTAAATCTGAAAATTGATCTAGAAAAGACCAAATTACTGCTTTTAAAGATTCTGTATTCGCTCACACTGAAAAAAATCCCAGCAATTAATTGAAAATGTTTCAAACAGAATTAATATTGATAGCCTTGTTTTACAAAGATTCTACTGTTTTTTTTATGGTAAGAATGTAGTTTTGGTGGAAAGTTTTGCTAAAAATTTTCTACGTTGAATTTATAAGTATTTAAGTAAGAAAGGAGAGAAAAAGAGAAAGGAGGGTAGGAATAGGATAAAACTTGAGGGCCGAAAATTAGGCCTCCCCTGAGCGACCGTCCCCGTTGGGGCCAGTCGACATTTTCCACCTCTGGGCACCCCCAAACATGAAGGTCTAGAACCGCCTGTGCTCTGGTGTTCAAGATGCGAGGAACGGCACTTTTTTCTCCATGCGGAGTGTGGTTTTTGCGTCTGCTCGACTCTCGAGTTGAACTTATAAGCTCGGCGGCTGGATGGAGATCTTGCACAGTAAGCTGGCAGCATGGGTGTTGCGAAACGAAGCGCGACCGGGGACGAACGGCCGCGCCGCGGCGTGGCGCGCGGCCGAGGCGGCATGGCAGCGCCTTGATTCAAATGAAAGGAGCTCGAGCGAGCGTCGAGCTCCTTAGCTCCTTTACGTAACGAGCGGTCGATCGCTACCCGCGCACCATCGCCATCCCGCCCTCCCAGTCCTGCCACCATGCGACAGGCCACAGGCCGATCCGCTTCCTCGACTCACCTCTTCTGCTTCAACATCGAGGATCATGCAGAGTATCATGCCAAATGGAGATTTTGTCTCATAGAGACCCTTAGGAACCAACCAATCACACGAACTGAGGATGGGAAAGGGTTGTAGCCGACCTTTGACGCTTATCACCTGGACGTATTTCTATCAAACAGATTCATGGGCAGGTGAGAAATATGGGGTGTGCTCGTCAGTTCTCTGGCCGTAAAAGTGAATGAGAATAATAAAGCGCCAGTGACGTCAACGGAGGTGGATGCCTTAATTCGTCGCGTCGTACGTCGTAGTGGTCGTAGTGGTCATTAACTAATGAGCCCTGTCCACAATTATTCATATTTCTCACCTGTGCATAGTTCTGTTTGATAGAAATACGTCCACCTGTTCCACTGTTGTCAACCTTGCTACAGGGCCGGATTAAGGGGGTGGCCACATGGGCCGCGGCCCATGGCGGCAAATCTAAGGGGCGGCAAAAATTTGCAATTTTTTTAAGTGAAAGTATAAAAAAAATCGGATTTAGAAAAAAAAAATTACAAACGAGAAAAGGCAACACAATCTCTCATTTACTGAGAGGACAGTAATTTCTAATTTCATCGTCTCTTAGTGATACAAGAGATAGTACCTTCAATTAGTCGAGTTCAGAGAGAAACCAAACACGCAATTGGGCCTGGAACTTAGAGACTTAGAGAGAAATGATAACGAGGACTTGAGATGAAAAGGAGAAGCCCTCGGCTCGGCGATCGGCATGTAACACATATTAGCGCCTACAAGACTGCACGAATACTTCTCGCATTGCATCAAACACAGTGCGGTCATTGCGGTCAGCGTGAAACGCATAGCGCCTACAAGACTGCGTGAATACTTCACGCATTGCGTCCAACACAGTGCGTTCAGCAGCGGTCGGCGTGAAACGCATAGCGCCTACAAGACTGTCTGAATACTTCACGCTTTGCGCCAAACATGGAAGGCCTTGTCCACACAGAGATAGGTTTACGAGACCTAACTTTTGCGCAAAGTTCCGTGAACTTTTGCTAGTAATGTTGCCAGGGCTTTCCCAAAACATGTGTTCAACGCGAGTAAATGCGTCTCATGCACCCTTCCCCCGCTGGCACGTTCATTAGTTGGTTTTTATTGATGTTTCAAAACGAATGAGAAGGGGGCGGTAAGTAGGTAAATCCGGCCCTTCCAGCTGATTTTGGCGCCAGCCATACGAGTAGTTGCACCAGCTGGAAGTTTAAAGGCACCAGCCAGCGGTGTAGTTAATCCAGAATTAATCCAACCACACTTATGCTGTCTATGAGGGCATCTGCTGGAAGTACGGTTGATCCGACCGCACTTTCAGCTGACTTAACCATATCTCTGCACTGTTAAAAATTTCGGAGTCGGAGTTAGAATTACGGAGTGAGAAAAGGATTGAGAATTTAGGACGGCATGCGAATCAATCTTTGCAGTTTGAGCTACATCACTACAGCGTTGAAAAACAACCCGAAAGGTTTGAAGATAGCAAATTCTTTCTCCAGCTCACAAGCTCGTCCGCTGAGGTCTTAGTGTCAACCCACAACGGTTGAGTCTCATCCATGCCACGGGGTTCACGGGCCCCTCCGTTCCTGCGATTCCCCCTCCGAAAGGGGAAGCGAAGATCTTCTAGAAGGAATTTGTAACGGTCATTTCGTCGCGCCAGTTTAATCGCGAGCGCGGTCGGTAGCTGTAAGTATCCGTTTTTGTCTCGATTATTTGCCATTAAGCTTAATTTCATTGTGGTATTATTTTGGATAATTTATATCCAAAGTTCTACTCAAATGAAGAACAGTGAACTGAAAGTGTGTCTCGGCAATCTTTAACCCAGGTTTTGTGAAGTGTTTGTGATTACCAGAAGACCAGAACCATGCAGCTGTTGCTGAAAACTAAGTTCGAAGAAACTATGAAATATATAGTTTTAAACGTAACCGATCAGCCTACCCAGGAGGAGATCATATTTTAATTCTTGAGAACAGGTATGATATCCTGCATCATCATCTATATAGCCGATTTAAAGTAGGCAGATTTGAACTCTTACAATTTTTTTTTACCTTGCAATGCATGTTCCAGTGCTTGTTCTGCGTAATCTTAGTGCTTTTTGCAACCTCCTAGTTAACGATTGGAAAGAAACCGCATCAGCATTATCAAGTCAAGTTGATTATATTTGGACGAATTTCTGCCAAACAGAACTATGTGCATTATGACGTGAGCCCTCTTATGCATATATTCTTATGCGTCTCAGAGCTCATGTCTTAATGCACATAGTTCCGTTTGGCAGAAATACGTCCAATTTATTATTCTTATTGAGGAAGAAAAGATGCAATTACAAATCCTAAGTTACAGTTTCTTTGTAAAGTCTAACCGAATGTTCAGTGGGTACAGAGATGCGAAATTATACAGATTTTTCAGGAGCTGCATATCGATAATCAAAGTGCGAAACCACGTATCTCCGTTTGCAACGTTGCACACTTCCATATATTTCATAGTTTTTTCGAACTTAGTTTTCAGCAACAGCTGCATGGTTCTGGTCTTCTGGTAATCACAAACACTTCACAAAACCTAGGTTAAAGATTGCCGAGACACACTTTCAGTTCACTTTTCTTCATTTGAGTAGAACTTTGGATAATTTCAAATAAATCATCCAAAATAATACCACAATAGAATTAATCCTCGCGAGTTGAGAATCAATCCTCGCGAGTTGATAATCAATCCTCGCGGGTCGAGAATCAATACTCCGCGGGTTGAGAATCAATCATCCGCGGGTTGAGAATCAATCCTCGCGGGTTGAGCATCATCCCAAGCGGGACTAGAGTCAATCCTCGGCGACGAAGCACCATCCCGTGCGGCGTGCTGCGATGGCGGAGAAAGGATGAGAATCAACAGTTAAAAGTGACTAGACTCAACCCTCGATTTTTCACTCAAGGAATTCTCACGCGGACGGAACTGGTTCCGTATGTTCTCCGCCGAAGTGTGAAACTCACGCCTTTTTTTCTAACAGTGTGGCTTGTGCACTACAATTATTGGCGTCAATATCAGCTAGGAGTATGATTGGGATTGTCATACTTATTTCCCCGTTATGTTCACTACTATGAATAATATGATACAAGCAAATAAGACCTCATTCGCTGTCATTTTGAATTACCTGCACACATCGTTAATGACCATTTTTTAAGCTCGAAAGAGCGCCATGAAGCCTAGCATAGCTGAGACAATCAGAGAAAAATTTGCCAGTAGCCAAACTCACCCCGCAAAGACATCTATCGCGGTCGAAGATGATCCGATCAGGTAAGACAAACCATACAGCGGGTAAATGGACGCATTTGAGCAAGAAGTCTGCTCGTCGCCGAATGTTCGTTGTCGTCAGCAATTAACCACTGTGCGAGATAAGAAATAAAGCATTGAGACATATATTTCCTTATCATTTTACTTAGAACACGTTAAAGGTTAAACATGTAAAAACGTCCAAAATCAATCTGAAAGTGAGAGGGAATCAATTATTGCAATCAACATTAAATGAGCCATTAAATTTCTCACAAATGAGATAAATTTGAATAATTTCACTGTTTTTACCGTATATTCTTCGTGAAAATGGAGAAAAGAACTACGGTGTTTTATCACTGACCTTGACCCTATCTATTCTAGCAAACCGCTAGATAGATAAACATGAATTTTACTTACAAGCAAAGAAACATTACGTGGGCACTGGCATTTCACTTTGAATTGAAGTATATTTGAGCTTTTTTTCTCCTTGAATGCGTGTTAATATAAGGTACACTCGTTTGTGCTCGTAAGACCATAGCTTGGTCAGCTCAGTTGGGTTTGGATCGGATAGGCAACTAAACTAACTCTGTGGCAAAGCGTAAAGTGTCACGGGGAAATGAAGGCGCCCAAAACGAAGTGAGTTCTTTTCTTGTCGCATGAAACCTCCATAATGCCGCTGCGTGTTATTACAATTTACTAGGTAGTTACAAGAATTAAATGCAGCGGCTTAGGATAAAGAATCTCTATCTTAATCCATAGTTTTATACTTTAAAATTCAAGAAGCGTAGAGCTGACGCGCGTAGTAATGTCAATCCACATGTTTTCTGTGATGCCGCAATCACACGCTGAATTTGGGAGCTGAATGTGGCTTGAACGTGGAAGTCATCAGGCCCGATGCCTGAATTTTGCGCGTGTCGCACAAAATTCAGCAACGATTCTCATTCTCAGCGACCATCGGATAATGTCAGATTTGTCGAAACTATTTGAATAGATTTGACACACATCTGGATGAAAATAACTCGAATTTGCGAAATTTCAGTTGTTGAGTCCAGGGCCGGATTTCCCTACTTGCCGCCCATGGGCCGCCTGTATTTTGCCGCCCCCTTCTCATTCGTTTTGAAACATCAATAAAAACTCTCAAGTGAACGCGCCGAAGGGGGAGGCGGAGGGGTGCATAAGACGCGTTTACCTACTCGTGTTGGATACATTTTTTGCGAAAGCCCTGTTAACAGTACTAGCAAAATTGCACGGAAATTTGCTCCTCCACTTATAAGAAATGAACCAAAAAATTACGAAAGAACAAACATAAATGTGGTATAATAATTTTAACTTCCGCCGCTGCGCTGCGCCGCGCTGATCGCACTGTGTTTGGCGCAATGCGTGAAATATTCCTGCAGTCTTGTAGGCGCTATACGTTTCACGCCAACCGCTCCTGACCGCACTATGTTTGGCGCAATGGGTGAAGTATTCATGCAGTCGTGTAGGCGCTAATATGTGTTACATGTCGACCGCCGCGCCGAGGGCTTGTCCTTTTCATCTCAAGTCCTCGTAATCATTCCTCTCTCCGCTAACCTCCAGGCCAAATTGCGTGTTTAGTTCCTCTCTGAACTCGACCAATTAAAGATACTGTCTCTTGTATCACCGAAAAACGAAAAAAGTAGAAATTCTTCTTTGTACTCTCAGGAAAGAGAGATTTTGTCCCCTTTTCTCATTGACAATTTTTTTTCTGAATCCGATTTTTTTTATACCTACATTTAAAAAAATTGCAAAATTTGCCGCCCCCTAAATTTGCCGCCATGGACCACGGCCCATGTGGCCACCCCCTTAATCCGGCCCTAGTTGAGCAATGACTGCTGATTTCCATATTCAGTTTCCATATTCCAAATTCAGCGTGTGATCCCGGCATGAGAATCTTTACACAAGCTTTATTTAAAAAAAAAAAAAATTGGATAGACTATAGGAGTCTTTTCTATAACCCTTTTTATATTTTCCAGTAAGTGCCCAATATAATTTAAGTTGAAAAATTGGACGCAATTTCACAAGAAGAGTTCGTTAAGAGTTGGTCAATTAATAGCGAGCGTGGATTTTGTCATCGCATGAATCCGTGCGACTTGGCCGGAGCCAATCCGCAGTAGTGAGTGAGGTCCACGGGGAGCACAAGCTCCTCTAGGCTTGCGGTGAGGTAGGATTATTCTCGGTGGCGTAATCGTGCACAGCATACGCAAAATAATGCAGGAATCCAATAGCCAACGGTACTCTTGTGGCTTTGCCGGCCTCAGTGGAATCGCCCGTGCAAAAAGAGGGAATCCCCGCGACAAGTCGTCGCGGTGACCTTCACCGCCCATCAAAGGCTAAACCACATTTACTCTCATTGAAATTCCGTGCAGATGCGCGGTTTATATGTTGGAGCGTTGTACGTGATGGAGGCGTTCTGGTCTGTTGTGGTGGGTGGATGCAGAGTGAGCGCTGGAGAGGACTTCGAGCTCTTCTCTGCGCGCACGACACGGCGATTCACATGGAGATGCCTTATTATTCCTTTTACGGCTTTAAATGCATTTTTATGTCATCTCTTGGTAATTGCACTTCATTTTCCAACTGTGAACTACTATTGCTTGATAATTTTAGGAACAATTTATGTATTCTCGATTAGTTTCCATATGTACGATAAACTACTATTGCTTGATAATTTTAGGAACAATTTATGTATTCTCGATTAGTTTCCATATGTACGATAAACTACTATTGCTTGATAATTTTAGGAACAATTTATGTATTCTCGATTAGTTTCCATATGTACGATAGGTGATTTTATAAATGAGTCAGAAATGCAGTATTTCTCACTTGTATAATATAAACCAATGGAAAATGTGCATGCAATTTTTTTATTGCTTTATCTGAAAGTGCTGAAAGAGCTGATTTCACAGTATTTTTCATAATTTTTTTCTGATATGGGAAATGAGTATGAAAATAGATTTTTAAGTGAGAAAATGACCGCCTGACGTCGTCTGGCGGCATTTCTCATTTAAAGTACACACGTATTTTAGCAGATTAGATCATTTTGTCATACCTTCTCCAATAATTGTTCAATTCATGAACCAATGATATCCTCGTGTTCAGCTCATGCAGTAGTTACCACTTACACACAAAATTCATCAAATTTCAGACACTTGCAAATTCTCTATTTGGCAACAACGGATTTCCTCTGTTTAAACCTATGTTAAATAATCGATTCTGGTCAGAGCACCAGGTCCCTCCAAGGAATCGATACATTTTCATGGGTTTAAATGGAAAGAAAACGATGTTGCCAATTTGCTGTATCCGCCAGTGGGGGATTTTCGCGGGTTTTCGGACGCTAATTAGCGCCGCCGGGCACAACGTCGCGGGTCGGCCCACGGAAGGAGGCAGCTCCAAGTGCGGAGTGGCTTCGTGCCACGGCGCACAGTGGATCGAGTCAATATCGATAAAAATTGGAAACTTTAAACGCCTATAACTCCGTCCATACAAAACTTTGAGGTTCTAAAAGTGGTTCCATTGGTCTCCTCGTGAAATTTTCTTCTAGGCGCACCCCTTTAAACTTAAAATATGACAAAATGAACGTAAGAAGTTGCAGTTTTAGTGAAAAATTTCATGTCCGAGCTCTCTAATTGACTCGATCCACTGTGCGGCGCGGCGCCGCGGCGGAGAGGAGAGGAGATGTACCGTGGGGGAGGGGGGGGGAATGGCAGGGGCGGGGAGTGGAGTTATTTTCTCATTGTTTAAAAAAGGAACAAATAGTTGTTAGCATTGACAAGACGAGTGCGCAAGGTCGGGCGACTCCGGACGCGACCTTGTCAGCTGCCGTCGTTGTAGTCGTCGCCGGTCTGACGACGACTCGCCATTTCTGCTCACACTGAGCCCCATCCGATCCGATGCCCGTTTAGCACGCTCCCGCCGATACTCATCAACGAGACTCCCCCGATCCCGATATCATCGCCGGCTTTAAAGCCACCGTCTTCCACGCTGCACGCCTACCGGCAAACGTCATGCATTCAGATCGGCAGAGAAAAGCAGGGTTTTTTTTTTTTTTTTTTTTGAAAAAAGTTAATACACGGGATACTTGTCTTGAAGATCTATTTGTATTACACTCCGAAAATGGAAACGTCTTAAAACGGTCAAAACGGTCAAAACGGTCAAAACGGTCAAAATGGTCAAAACGGTCGGAAAATACCCGATCGGTCGAATATTCTGCCGTGCAAAGGAAGAACGCCGTGTGAGCCACCAGGCGTTGCCAAATGGACGTATTTCTACCAAACGGGACTATGTGCATTATGACGTGAGCCCTGTCATGCATGAAGTTTTAGGAGTCTCAGGGCTCACGTCTTAATGCACATAGTTCCGTTTAGCAGAAATATGTCCAAATTTCCTTCGATAAAATATGAACTTTCACGGAAACTGTTCGATATTTGTCCTCAAATTTTTTAGACAATTTTGTACACACTTTAGGCTAAAATATATCAAAATTTTAAGGAAAACTATGCACAGCTTTCCTCAAAAATACATGTTTTTTTTTCCGGGGAAATTTTGCAATTCTCGAATGTTCATACGACGCTCTTCCTTAGCACGGCAGTATTGTGCTGTACCCTTGTAATGCAGGATGTGAGATGTGCAGTGGCTTAACGATTGCACCTGCCGCCCGCGCCAGGCGAGGGGGGGGGGGCGAATCATTGCGAGGGACGCAAAAATTGCAGAGAAAGTGCGTTGCTCAGAATGTTTTTGATGCAAGGGTGCAGCGCCACGGATTTACAAGATTCGGAGGCAAAGATTCTTAGATACGCCCCACTATGGTCCCAATTCACTTTTCAGTGATCAAAAATCATAGCGGCTCTCCGTTTGAGTTTAGATACATTTAAGATATGTTTTCCTCATGATTTTGATGCGCTGAATCCGAATTTGACCTCCGCTTTTCCCTAAAAAATCATTTGCAAAAGTTACCGTCATTTTTTCACATAAATCACAAACTGCCATACGATTGGCTTGTTATACTTGCTTAGATTGGATGAAAACTATGCGTTCATTGCACATACCTGTACAGTTCATGCAAAATTAAGGATGTTTTAATTTTTTGACACCTCCCCCCAATTTTTTTTTTTTTTTTTTTTTTTTTTTTTTTTTTTTTTTTTTTTTTTTTTTTTTTTTAAGGATAACTAAACTGAAAAAATGAAATAGATCCAAAATTCATTTGTATTTTAAAAATGTCGAAATAATGCTTCAGAGAAGACTTTTCTTTATGTTGATTTGCCGGGAAACGCAAATCGGGTACATAACAATGTTGAAGAGCGGGGGGTACAATATTGTCACGTTAAGGAAAATTCAATCAACAATGAATAAATATTCGGGGAGTAAGGAATTTTACATCAATAGGTACTTTCTAGGATGGAAAAGAGCATTTTTAAAGATAAAACTGCGGAACGGAAAACTTTTCAAAAAATCTCAAAAAGTAGGGGAACCAAATTTTTTTCGAAACGGTCAACCTCAAAAAGATTCATAGAAGCTACATAATGGCGTCTCTGTAGATGCAAAATTGCTTAGCACGTCTTAAGGCTGCAATTACAGGTGTTTTTCAGGGCAAAAAATTAAGTTTTACTGGGGCAAACACGTAGTCACGTAAAAATTTCAAATTTGGTCGAAAAAGCAGGCGGAAGCAATTATTTTTGGTTCTGTTGCCTTCCTAAGGATCTTTAGAAACGACTTAAAAGTGTCTCTGGAGGTGCCAAATGTCTCAGAATATTTTTCGAGGGGCTTTCCAGGGTTGTAATACAGTATTTTGAAGGAAACACGCAGGTACGAAAAAGATTCAAAATTCGTTCAAAAAGCAAGAAAAACCAACAATTTTTGGTTTAAAATCCCTCTTAATGATTCATAGAGACTACTTAAGCACGTTTTTGGAGGTGTCGCATGTCTCAAAAAAGTTTAAGACGACTGCAGATTGATCGATGGCTAAACTTGCATAAATACCGTTATTTTATCCACCGACTTAGAGACCTAATAAATTCGATTTCTCGAGAAAAAGCAAACCAAAGCACGAAATATTTCTACTGTAGCTTCCCAAGGATGTGTAGAAGCTCCCTAAAGGTGTCTCATTAGGTGACCTTTGGTGACTTTTTTTTAAAATGAAAGTACGTGGGAAAAATCGGCATTTTTTCATGAAAAATAGGTACCCAACTTCTACCTTGTGTAGAATGTATCAGAATGCCTCGGAGAAAAATTATAATTAGTGCGTTACAATCCTCTTAGAGTCCTCTACAAAATGGTATAAGCAAGAATTCTGAGAGACCATTTCATGATTCAGGAGAGGCTCCGAACGCTTTGTTAGAAATAGCCACTTCACGGGTCAGAAAATACATATCCGACTATTCGCACAGTTTGTGACACTTTCAAAGTGACTAGAAATTTTTTTGAGGTATACTACGTGTAGTTTATGACCCGTAGATACTATATTTATCAATTTTGACTCGAAAAAAAAATGTCGTCCAATTTCATAAATATCGATTTTTGAGCGCTCCCGAGCGGATTGGGACCATAGTGCGCCCCTGGGGATGTGATGTATCGTTTACAAAGGCAGGAAAGAATTAAATTACATTGAGAAAAATCTAATCTAGAGCAAAAAGACTGGGGACGAAGATATCAGGAACGACGAAAAACTTGCAAAACGGTCGAAAGCGGTCAGAAAATATCAAGGTGTCAAGGTTATAGTGATTGAAATCGGCCCTGCCAGAAAATACAGTAGGAGGAGATAAGTTCCCGCGTTCAGACTGAAGGAAAACACTTCAGTCGCGACTGGAAACGAACACAAATGCAAGTAAAGTGCATATCAGCGAACATATTCTTAGAAAAAAAGGTAGCAAAAGAAACGGTCAAAATCGGTCAAGGAAGTTTAAAACGGCGATAATAAATCAGTCCTATCGATACATGCTCGAGGGGAGGGTGCATTTCAATCTGAGAAGAAAAGCGAAAAGAAATAGAAACAAACATACGTCAGGAAATGAGAAACCCTGGAAAAAGATGACCCAAAACGATCTTTATCGTTTCCTTTTAGCATACACTAGACTGCGTACGTGCGGTCGAGTTTAAAAAAAACTCGGCATACAGTTGTACGCAATATGTACCATCAAAGACAGTCAAAACGGTCAAAAACGGTAACTGCACGAGGAGTTCTGCCGTGCTAAGGAAAAACGTCGTATGAACCTCCAGGCGTTGCCAAATTTCCTCTGATAAAATATGAATATATTGGAAAAATTGTAAAGATTTTTCTTCCAATTTTTGCGACTATTTTGTTCGCAATTTAATCTAAAATATCCGAAAATATTAAAGGAAAATATACATAAGTTTCGTCGAAAATACAAGTTTTATTCGAGGAAATGTGGCAACTCTCGAATGTACATACGGCGTTCTTCCTTAACACGGCAGAAGTACGGCCATGCCGTGGCGTGTTAACCGCGCTTCCTGACGCCGCTTCGGCCGGCGCGGTCTGCGGGGGCGCTGCGAGGAGATTTTCCGGGTTACAAGCTCCGGTATCACGTATCGGGTAAGGTATCGGGGCTCACGGGGTGTAAATCATGTCTGCTCGTAGTACGCACAGCGACGAGCACAGATTAAATCTGCTCACTCATGTATGTACAAACAAACTCGGCGGCCATACAGCATACACGGACCGGGGGGGGGGGGGGGGGGGGGGGGGGTTGCGGGCGTTGAGCTTGACGCACAGGTGGCGGCGGTGGCGGTGGCTCACGGCGCGGCATCGTCATCCGATTAGATTATCGTACGCTCCGTGGATACCGGCGGCAGTGGCAGCCCGGCTCCTACGTTACGTTATCGGGTAGCGCCATCGGTGAGGATTTAACAGCCCCTGTACGACTGATTGTGAACGAGGTGCCGGATTTATGCATTTCTTAACCTGCAGCCTGATAATTGGACGTATTTATGCTAATAGGAACTACAGTAGACTCAGGATTATCCGGATTAATTGGTGCCGGGCCCGATCCGGATAAAAAAAAAAATCCGGAAAATAATAGTAAACACAAACACCACCAACCAACACCACAGTATTCTTATTATGTATACATCATGTACATACCAACACGAATTTAAAAAGTTAACGCCAAATTGAACGACTGAAATGGTGATTGTGAATGGTAGCCGACAACGATAAATTACAATACAACGATTAAAGCGCGCAATGCGTGAAGTATTCATGCAGTCTTGTAGCCGCTAATGTGCGTTTTAGGCAAACTAACTGACTGCACTGCGTTTGGCGTAATGCGAGAAGTATTTATGCAATCTAGTAGGCGCTAATGCGTTCCACGCCGACCTCACTGTTTGGCGCAATGCGTGAAGTATTTCTTCAGCCTTGCAGGCGCTAATATGCCTTGCGACCGCTTCTCCGCGGATCTGCTCACTTATAGGAATGCGTACGTAGTTACATGGTTGCAAAATCGATCCGGATAATCCAGAGTCCGGATAATACGAAGCCAGATAGTCCAGAGTCTACTGTATGTGGAAGTGGAAAGATGGGGTGTGATCAAGCTGCACAAGAAACAATGTAAAAGTGGATGTAGTTCCTTTTGAGAAAATTGAAGAGCGGGATTTGACACTAAATCAAAAGGAACTAAGCGCCAACTAGTGAGCCGTGGGCTTATGACAAGAGCCTTGTGAACAGGGCTCATGAGTTAAAGAGTCCCGCCACTAATCCTCCCGTCGTGGCTCCTCGTAGTTGCCGCTGACGTCACTGGTGCTTTTAAATTCACATGCATTCTTATGGCCCTCAACTAACGAGCACACCCCATCTTTCCACTTGCACATAGCTCCTCCTTGCATAAATACGTCCAATTTCACACCTACACCGAAGGCTTTCATTCATTGGCGATGAATACCAACGTGCTCGTCGGTACTTACGCCAAAATAATCTCGGATCCCCGCCCTCGACGTACTACAAGAGCAGGGCGGGCTAATAGTGGGAGGGGGAGGG
The DNA here is from genome assembly GCF_918797505.1 of Bemisia tabaci. Classification (NCBI taxonomy): domain Eukaryota; kingdom Metazoa; phylum Arthropoda; class Insecta; order Hemiptera; family Aleyrodidae; genus Bemisia; species Bemisia tabaci. Next base: position 7,603,984 of record NC_092796.1, on the reverse strand, counting down.
GAGGTAATTGTGTTTACTTTTACACGGGCACTTGGCGGCGCGGCGCTGTTCCGGAGGAAGGGAGAAGGGGGGCATCCCACACCGGGCATCGGGCCCTGGCCGGCCACAGAAATAACACATCATCGAGCATTGATCACAGTTATTGTAGCCCATTTGAAGCGGCGGCCACATGCCACGCTCCATTCATGACGCGCCGCGTCGGGCTACACTCTACACTACGCTCATTCATTCCCGCATCGCGACGGACGGCGACGGCGGGACGCAACGGCTCAATGGACGCGAGTGGCGAGTGGCGAGTGGTGGAGTCTCATTTTCGGCTCTCGCTTTCGTTGACCACCCCCGCTGCATTGTCCCGGGTCAGGGTCAAGGTCGCAATCCCAGCGCTTAGCCAGCCGCCGAATTACCCGTGAAATTTTCGCCACGCTGCAGTCGCACACCTGAGCCCCTAGAGTGCGTGATCGGGGTCGTCCGTGAGTGACGTCAGGTATTTTTGGGACGGAGAGGGGAGTTTGAAACGGTGGAACGAACCTCCTTCATCGAAAATCTACGAAATCCTGAAAGTACACTGAAAAAATAGTCATATAGTGACTAGAGTACCTGTATAGCAAGAGTATGGACAGATGTGAAACTCCGAAAATCCACCAGGCCTTCACCGATGCTTCTGCGAATAAAGTTAGGGCCCAGAAATGCAGCCAACCTATGAATTTCAATTATCCAGAACGATTTACTAATACTATTGTTACGAACCGTCGTTTATTAAGCACGTGTTTGACTCAGTTTTTGCATAAATTTACTCAATTTCGCGGAAGAACGCTCATTTCTGTACATTCTTGGTCATCATGGTTAGAATTGGAATCTGCAGACTGGCAGTGAAATTTTGTGCGTTAGAAGTTGGTTAGAAGGGTGACTGCACTTTTGGGCCCTAAGCCCTCCATGAAGCGATCTGTCCGTACTCTCGCTATACAGGTACTCTAATAGTGACTGGTGAGAGTCCATGTTGCTTGGAAAATCCAAGGTATGAACTGCTCGCACATAAGGTCTGACTTTCACGAATAGAGTCCAGGGCCGGATTTTCCAACTTGCCGCCCATGGGCCGCCTGTACTTTGCCGCCCCCTTCTCATTCGTTTTGAAACATCAATAAAAATTACCATCAAGTGAACGTGCCAGCGGGGGAGGGGTGCATAAGAAGCGTTTACTCGTGTTGAACACAGTTTTTGGGAAAGCCCTATCAACACTACTAGCAAAAGGTCACGGAACTTGGCGCGAAAGTCAAGTTTCGTAAACCTATCTCTAATGGACAAAGCCTTCCATTCATAAGAAATGAACGAAAAAATTATGAAAAAACAAACACAAAATTTGAATTAATGATTTTAACTTCCGCCGCCGCGCCGCGCCGACCGCACCCTGTTTGGCGCAATGCTTGAAGTATTCACGCAGTCTTGTAGGCGCTATGCGTTTCACGCTGACCGCACTGTGTTTGGCGCAATGCGTGAAGTACTCATGCATTCTTGTAGGCGCTTAAGTTTTTATTTAAGAAAATGTAGCAACGTCTAAAGGTTCATACGGCGTTCTTTCTTAGCACGGCAGACGGGATGTAACATAAAGTGGACTGCGTTTAGCAAAAAGGAACCAGGTCAAGTCAGCTATTGTCAAATTAAACCGGGCAATTTAATTTTTTACAGGAGAAAGTATGTGCGGATCTCTATGACATAATAAGGAATTTGCTTTGCACAATGCAGAAAATTCACTGAAATTCGCACAAAAATCCGCACAGCTGTCGGGGCCGGATTCACCTACTTGCCGCCCATGCGCCGCTAGTATTTTGCCGCTCCCTTCTCATTCGTTTTGAAACATCAATGAAAACCATCAAATGGACGTACCAGCGGGGGAGGGGTGCAGAAGACGCGTTAACTGGTGTTGAACACATTTTTTGAGAAAGCTCTGTCAACACTACAGGCAAAGGTTCACGGAACTTTGCGCGAAAGTTAAGTATTTCGTAAACCTATCTCTGTGTGGACAAGGCCTTCCATTCATAAGAAATGAACGAAAAAATTATGAAAGAACAAACATAAATGTGAATTAATGATTTTAACTTCCGCCGCCGCGCCTCGCAGACCGCACTGTGTTTGACGCAATGCGTGAAGTATTCACGTAGTCTTGAAGGCGCTAAGCGTCTCACACTGATCGCACTGTGTTAACCGCAATGCGTGAGGTATTCATGCATTCTTGTAGGCGCTATCCGTTTCACGCTGTCCGCAATGACGCACTGTGTTTGATGCAATGCGTGAAGTATTCGTGCAATCTTGTAGGCGCTAATATGTGTTACATGCCGATCGCCGCGCCGAGGGCTTCTCCTTTTCATCTCAAGTCCTCGTCATCGTTTCTCTCCAGGCCAAATTGCGTGTTTGGTTTCTCTCTTAACTCGACTAATTAAAGTGCTGTCTCTTGTATCACTGAAAGACGACAAAAGTAGAAATTACTATACTCTCAGAAAATTTGAGATTTTGTCGCCTTTTCTCGTTTGTAATTGTTTTTTCTAAAACCGAATTTATTTATACCTACATTTAAAAAAATCGCAAAATTTGCCGCCCCCTATAGATTTGCCGCTATGGGCCGCGGCCCATGTGGCCACCCCCTTAATCCAGCCCTGACAGCTGTTCTCATGTAACAAATTATAATGCTCGATACAATTTGGCAATAGCTGATGTGGCTCGGTTTCTTTTTGCCTAATGTGATTCCAAGCTCAAGGGACGTGGTTGAACTGGCATGCGATAAATTGCATCAATTAGGTCCAAATTCTCGGTAGATTTTGAATTCCTAGCAAAAAGAAAAAAAAAAAAAAAAAAACGATAGCCCCTGCGCAAAAGCCTAAAAAATCACTCTAAACCCAAAAATCGGCAAAATTCAGAGAAATGAAAGCAGAATAGTGTTTGGAATAAAACCTCGCATTCGATACAGAAATCGATAGCTGAATCGGCGAATGTGAGGTTTTTTCCAAACACTGTTCTGCTTTCATTTCTCTGAATTTTCCCGATTTTTCTGTTTAGAATGATGCCTCAGGCTCATGCGCAAGGGCTATCGTCTTTTTTCTTGCTAAAAATTCAAAATCTGCCGAGATTTTTGACCTAATCAATGCAATATATCGCTCCGCACGAACGTCTGGGCCTTTTCCCGCCATATCCGCCTACCGCTAGGCACGTTTGGAACGCAGCCAATCAGTGAGCGGGGAACATCGGCTTCGGAAGCGCGCCAAGTTCAAATTGACGCTCCTTCATCACCTGAGCGCGAGTCACATCTTGAAGCACACCTCCTGAGCCAATCCGTCATAATTTTAGTCGGCAATCTCGCACAAACTCGCGAAGCAGGTGAATTTGACCACGGAAAAAACGGTCATTGCGTTTTTCAATCAAAATTGATCCACAATTCGACGGTGAAACTACCAAACCACGTATCTCGGTTTGCGACGTCGCAGACTTCCTGTCATACTTTATTTTTTAAATGAAAAACTACTTAACGTCCAGTCTTGAACATGTCTGTGATTTTTCCTCTTCGTGCGTAGAAAATTCTGTGAAAATTTCAAGGAATGATATTGATTTGGTCTACTTCAAAAAAATAAAATGCGAGCGTAGATTTTTAAACACCGCAAACGAGATACGTGGTTTGGTAGTTTCACCGTCGAATTTCTAACCGTTCCAACGGACTGTAGCGTTTCCCGAGGAATTTCCATCTTCTTTGAAATCTTGACTTGATGTCTGACTCCCTTCATCGAATAAATGCTGCAGCGGGAGCAAGGGAATGACATCAAGACTCAAAACTGGCACCTCAAAATGTGACGCCTACACAAACTCCTCAAGTCGTACCTATTTTACTTTTTAAAAGGAAAACAACTCGTTGTAATTTCTTGGACTTTTCTTTATTTTTATTCACCCCGTCACATTTAGGAAATCCGTAAAACTTTCAAACCATTCGCGGTTAGTTTTTCTTTGAAAAAATAAAGTAGGCATGAAAAGAGATTTTGAGCAGCATTTTTTTTCTCTTTTTAAAGTTATGTGAACCTGTAAATTTCAAAGAGAAAACTCTTAAAAGAACTGTTCCAATAACCAAGTCAGGAAACATCCCTTATTCTATTTACGTAAAAATGCCACTTAGAACCTTTACAAGTTTTTAATCACTTTCTTTCCGTTGAATCTCATGAATTTCACGTAAAGTTTTAGTTTATTATTAAGCATGTTTTGCAGGTTATTCCTATGAGTGATTCTCAGAAAGTACCAAAATTTGATGCCAATTTTTTTCAATTATTCTTATAACGAAATGTCAATAATACATTTTCCTAAACTTAAAGAAGAACAATTAAGAGAGGTTTCTTCGCTTGTACCTACATTTTAACATTTTTTTTTACTTTATTTACAGTCCAAATTTATTATTCGCACTGCTACTGAGGTTGCGAATTTTGAGTTACTCACGAGTTTCTGGAGTTCGGCCATCAATGATATGTTTCATATGAAAAAGGAAGACGCTTATTAACTGCCAATAGGAGGATAAGAAGGAGGGGAGGGGGGGGGGGGGGGCACAGCACACACGGTCGCTATACGTTTATCAGAGGGAGATAAATGTTTATCAAATCTTGTCACTTCTTGCGAAATGGGGTCAGTCATTGAGCGTCATATTTACTTAGGTATACCGTCATTTGCTCGGGGGTAAGATGATAACTCGTAGTCGTGGACAATAGAGAATAAAACGATTGTCCCGCATCACTCATGAAAGTGAAGGCAAAATCTCGACCTCTCATTTAAAATACCTACCTTCTTCAATTTGGCTTAAATCTGTGTCTCTCAAGTAGTAGGTATTAACCGCAATGTTTCCGTCCTTGACCTGAGAGGCAAAAATGAAGATCTGATTTTATATTTAGTTATTTTTTGTTATTACTTTTAGTAGGTAGGTACTTACCTGTGTCTCTGCGGAATTTCTGGAATAGCAAACAATTGTAAAACTTCTAGTTTTTTTCATTTTCTTTGGTGAACTAAGTTCGTATGTTTAGTCTTTAAGTACACGCAAATTATACCTACTTATGTATGTTACCTAATCGTGGCACTGCGGAATCACTTACTTACTTGGTGCCTTCTGTGTACCTACCTACCTAGTTTCGAGAGAGCACTCACTCACTAGAATGCCTATTATGTCTTTTTCCTAACATAATTTGATCTTTAAAGGACGACCAAAAGTCTATTACATTTTTCTTCGTCCTAGCAGGGCCGGATTTACTTACTTGCCGCCCATGGATGGGCCGCCTGTATTTTGCCGCCCCCTTCTCATTCGTTTTGAAACATCAATAAAAACCATCAAGTGAACGTGCCGAAGGGGGAGGGTTGCATAAGACGCGTTTACTCGTGTTGGACACATTTTTTTGCGAAAGCCCTGTCAACACTATTAGCAAAAGTTCACGGAACTCGGCGCGAAAGTTGAGTTCCGTAAACCTATCTCTGTGTGGACAAAGCCTTCTATTTATATGTGATGAACGAAAAAGTTATGAAAGAACAAACATAAATGTGGTTTAATAAGTTAAACTTCCGTCGCGCCGCGTCGCGCTGACCGCACTGTGTTTGGCGCAATGCGTGAAGTATTCTTGCAGTCTTGTAGGCGCTATGCGTTTCACGCCGCGCCGCCCGCTGCTGACCGCACTGTCTTTGACGCAATGCGCGAAGTATTTATGCAGTCTTGAAGGCGCTAATATGTGTTACATGCCAACCGCCGCGCCGCGTCGAGGGTTTCTCCTTTTCATCTCAAGTTCTCGTCATCATTGCTCTCTGCGCCGCGCCGTCCCAGGCCAAATTCCGTGTTCGGTTTCTCTCTTAGTCTTAACTCGACACAGAAAGGTGCTGTCTATTGTATCATAGAACGACAAAATTAGAGATATACTCTCGGGAAATGAGAGAATTTGTCATCTTTTCTCATTTGTATTTTTTTTTCTGAATTCAATTTTCTTTATAGCTACATTTAAACAAATTGTAAAATTTGCCGCTCGCTAAATTTGCCGCCATGGACCGCGGCCCATATGGCCACCCCCTTAATCCGGCCCTGCGTCCTAGTAGTGTATCTTATTCTGAAAAGTTGACCCAAAAAATGTCGAGAGTCCGCCTTTACTTGGTGCTTTTTTCTTTCTTTTAGAAAAATGCGACGAAGTCAGGCCAAAAGGCCTCAAAGATGGAACATCAAATTAATTAGCCCAATAAAAAACAGCTTAGTGTTCAAAAATATTATCTTTTTGCGATTTTGAACGCTTGCTGACGACATTGCACCTAATTTCTCTAACGTTTGAAATGAACTATTTTTGAACGACAGAGCTCCCTCTGGCAACAGCGCCCGCAACTTTTAGGTGTCTTCTTTTTCAGTCCTAGAATATGAAACTGGTGTTCCTCTTGCAAAATGATGCAGAATCAACACATCTAAAGCTGCGGTAAAGTTAAGTCATTTTATTTATTTTCCACCTTAGGCTTAGGGCCATTTCGTGTCAGATTTCACCGAATACAAAGAATGAGAGGGAACTGTGCAATAACGACTTTGAGATACGAGGCTTTAAACAGCGATTCCTGTATGGAATATATGATAATTGTAATAATTTTCTCCGTTCCTGCTTGCTCTTCCTGTTCCTCTTGAGAACTACATGGCCAGCGTTAAGCGCATAGGAGCCAAAGGAAGTGAATTTTGCATGGAGAAAAATGCCAATGGCTGAGGTCTGGAAACGCGGATCTCAAAATGCGAGGTTGCACATTTCCTCTCTCAGTTTTCTTTTCCTCAATGAACTAGAAATGAAAGATGCATCTAGAAGATCTCGAAAGCAGCCTTGTAACGCAACTTTTTTAAAGTGTGGCACTTGATCCCTTCCTCTCAACACTGCTGAGTTATTCACTCAAGAATTTTGGGAAATTTATTTATCAAATAGATTTCAGAAATTGCTGACTAGTTGTAACGAAAATGTTTTAATTGTCTACTTTTTAATTTTTTATCTTGAAAAACCAAATAACAGGTAATCACAGAGCATAATAGATCTTTACGGTTTTTTCTCCTCCTTTGAAAATGAGCTCCATAAATGAATTACTCTCATAGAGAGAAAAAAAGGAGGTGTTCGCATTTCGGGCATCTTGGAATTTTTTTGATAACGTGGGTCGGTGCAGCGACTTTTGTCATCGATTTTCTTGGAAATTGTGTAATTTATTGAGAAAAGTCATTCTATAAAAAGTGCTTGGAATTTTATCATGAGTTGATTTGAGCAAAAAAATGGGACATTATGGTCCATTTTTCTTACTTCGAATTCCGGATTTCGCTGGCCAGGTTGTGCCGACCTACGTCACGGGGTAAACAAACCTCAAGATGCAAACACCTCCTTTTTTTCCTCAATGGATTACTCTTCATTTGCTATTATTTCTTTTGTTTACATTTGAGCACTCGTAAGAAATGATGCTGAATATTTTCCTTCAAAGGAGGTCAGAAATACTTCTAAGTAAGGTTTTTATTTTAATAGTTAGACTTTGGCGCTGGGGAAGTCTGCTTCCTTTGTGAGAATAGGAAGAACAACCTCCCGAAAGTGCTCGACTCTCTGAGGTCATTAATGCAAGAAGAGACTCAGAGCTACTTGGTTAGGCGTTAAACCTGACTTAAATCAACAAAAAAAACAGGCTACGGAACTAAGATAGCATAGTAGTTTTACGTATTATTCACCGACTTTGCATCATCTCTACGAGTTGGACACTTCGGAAAAATATTGGTTTGATTTGGTCACCTTACCTAATTTGCTCTCTCCCCACTAAAAACTGCTTGACAGTTTTCTGTTGATTTTAAAATACATTTGTAGTGGTTTCTTCTTGCATTAATTACCCTAATTTTTCAGATATTTTGGAGCAGAATGACTTTTTTTCTTCAGCAAGTTATTTTATATCATTTGTTGGCTTTTTACTTTGTGCTTACTTTTAAGTACTATCAATGTGCAAAAATTTAATTATGGAGGGAAAAATTACTCTTGGCTCATTCTTGAAATGGTGAAGGGTGAGCGAGTATGGTTGGTCATAATTAAAAGGCAGAGTTTCATGAATGACAATCTTTTCACTTTAATAGTTTGTCTATTTTTTCTTAAAAAATGCATTTAGTATTAACAAAACTTCAAATGTACATAAAATATACAACTGTATACAAATAGAAAATCTTATAGTTATTTACAATAAAAATACTACATTAAAAAATATACGCAATAAATAAAGTTGTTCACTAAAAAGAAGAGCCACCTTTCCTCCGTGAGTTTGGAAGGAAAGGTCAAAACAAAACAGAAAACAAAACAGTTTCCTGCCAAAATTAGTAGACAGAGAAATGATTCAAAAAGAAATAAAAAGAAAAATGTTGGAGCACAAGGAAAAAAATAAATTGATAAGGAGCCCTGAAAAGTGTTTCGACAAATCAAATTTTGAACTTAAAAATCTCGAGAATTCAACATTGAGGTGATAGATGGCTGTGAAACTGACTCAATTTAAGTTTAGAACAAAATGATAAAAAAACAACAAAAAAAAACATTCGCCATCAATGACGAGATAAGCTCCATGAAGACATTTTTGGCCTTTACAAGAGCCGATCAATTAGCAGAATTCTTGGACAGAGAAAAATTAAGAAGCTAGTGTTTTTCAATAACATAAAAGTGGCCTTGTCCTCTTAATGGTGCTGGATGATTCAGCTACTGATATGGGAAAGAGACTGATTTATTCTCTCCCATGTGAAGAAAGAAAAATCTTGAGACAGGGAGAGTAGACATGAGTAGGATGACAAACCTTCGAGAAAAATCAGAAAATAAACTTAGCCAAGCCTCACTATAGAGAGAAAAAATTACTATTAACCTGGCACTTGCTCATTCTGAAATGATACACTTTATCCTTGGATGGTCATTAAAAATCCTCCGGTAGAGGTAAATCTTGAATGAAAATTTAAATACAAAACAACTTTAGATATTAAAGTGACTTTGGAAGTTGAAAACATGTCAGAAAACAAGTTTTTCACAAATTCAACTTCTACGATTGAAAAAAAAAGCGAGGGTGGTTCGAAACTGCTTTAGTAGAAACTCTTCGATTGACACCATTGATTTAAATTTTACAGGGCTCTAGGAAAAGTCAAAATTTACCAACATAAAAATTCATCAGCGAGATTACTGACTTCCAGAAGAGAGGCTATTGACCAACAATAGTTGCTCCATCATTACGTGTGCTTGGGATGAGTTACAAGTTAGAGGCCAACAGGCACTTCTCACTCCGTAGGAGTCTCAAAGGGTACTTGATCGTGGTCGTCAGAGCTCAACGTTCAAACAAATATCTGAACGTAACATAAGAGGTTCTGGTGTTCCAATGTATACATAAAAATGTAAGATTAATTTGAAAAGATATACCTACAATCAAGGAAATAAATTTTATCATTTCAAAGGAAGAGTCTCAAAAATTGACTTCAGATCAAGAAGAAGTTTTTTGTGCACTTAAGACCTCTCCTTTTCTATTGCAGTGTAATTGTGACAGCCTGGAACACCAGAACCGAGGCTGACGAAAATGGGTGGACTCGAATAAAAAGTTTCTACTCTCACTTTCAGACATGAAATTTGTACAACACGAACAAGGCAGGGATGGTGATACTTTATCGGGAAGATATAAAACCACCTTTAGACTAACATTAATGATTGTAAGAATTATATATGAGCAAGCTAAGGTACCAATGATGCTCATAAAAGGTAAACTGAGAGTTCTTTCCTTAAAATTAATTACAGGCCTTAGGATAGAGCGTGACAAAATCCAAGATTACAGAAAAATGTAAGACAAGGAGGCCTTATGTCACCGATGGATTTAAGAAAATTGGTATGAGACGCAACTGATCAATTTTTTTTAAGATGGGAGAGAAGTTGTAAAAAGTACTAAGTGTACTGCAATTGAAAGGTACCTACAAAAATCATGAGGGATCAACCCTGTTAACTTGAACTGATTTTAAAGTGAGCTAACACACCAGACAGGTAAACAAATTTTGTGCTACCTAAATATAGTATACTATAAGTCAGATAAGATTCATTTACAGGAGGAGAAAAGATCAAATACAAATAGAGGTACATGAGTGACATTAATTACACATACATTCTTCACAAATTACTTAAAATGCTGCTAAAGCTGGCCAGTAAGTCGCAACAAACTAGACAGAAACAGTAAGTACTTTGAACTGAATAGGATTAATCAGTTACTAAGAACAATAATCTATGGAGAGACGGGAAAAGAAAATTTGGAAGTTAAGACAGTGTGGGTTCTTGGATCATTGAATACAGGAGAAAATACCAACTTTTCTCGTACTAGGGCAATTAACGACTAAAAACGTGAGGAGTTGAAAGACACATATTACTAGCTAAACGAGCAATTCAAAAGAGACTCTCGATAGGGAAAGAACATCAGAGAAATATAGTATAACTAGATACCCTGATAGCATATTTTTCACTGTTACTTAACCTCCAAATTTTTTTATCTAGGACCCAATGTCTTGTGACAGAAGAATCGGTTTTGTGTTGCATGTTTGTAACAAATTTAATTCTGGGCCCAGATAATGACTGACTTGAACCCGCGAGAAAATTCAGAAAGACCCGAGAAGTCGAACACTGTGGGTACATTATGCAGCAAACTTCTTGAAGCCAACTTAAGTTAACAAAAATATTGATATAAAACATGGGACATGCAAAAGTTCGAGGTTTATTTTTTGATAATAAATGGCATAGATGAAATAAAAACATTCAATATCTTTAAAAAAATTACTAAATTTATCTACTCCTCTCGTCATTAAGGTAATTAAAATTTTTAATAAAAACCAGGATTAAATCAAGACTAAGAGGAACTTTCTTAAGATGATTCTAAAAAAATTGTGCATAAGTAGGCATGGCAACAAGACTTTAATAATGGAAAATAGTAAGCAGGTACTTGAATTTTTTTTACCATCATAATTTAATGATTATCTTCTTTTTTAATAATATCAAATATTATATTATGCGACTATTCTTCTCCTGAAATTACAAGCAAAAGAGCAATTGTAGACTTATGTCGTTTCATGCAAGATATTTAATATTCTCACATATTGAAAGTTAATTTTTAAACAGAAGGTACTAAAAAGCATAAAATAGGTACAAAACGTATCCAAATATTACTGAATACGCACTCTTCATTTTGCAATTCATTGGAGTATTACTGGTCATCTGTCTCCTGCGAGTCTAGCCTGGATCGCAACAGCTTAATAAACCGCACTATGAAGACTGAAAGGAATTGTTCACAACTCTATTATCGTAATCAACTTGATTTTGAGAGTGGCTGAAATTCTAATGCAGTCCTCCACTAAGCACACTCTCTTTTGGCCTCTTTCTCTGTCAGTAGGGTTGAAGCATCTTTTGAAGTCTAGTAGGAGGTTCGCATTTTCCTAAGCACTTCATACGTTGTTGGATGCTCAGATGGAGCTAACACTTTTGTACTGAAAATCAGATTTCATCACCTACTTTTAGAATTTCCCAAATTGTTGGTAGGTAACCTCTTCTAGTAAAATTTGTATAGTTGCGAATATGAAGAGAACTTAGCATATTAACTAAGTAGGTACTGCACAAGTTTGCTTCGATATGCCTGTTATGCACTGATTTATTAAAGACAATATTTACAGCACAGCTGTTTGTCATTAAGTGAGTCACAAAGAATAGAGACAGGAGATAAAGAAATGAAATAAACGCAAATAACTGAAGGAATTTCTAGTGTCAATGATGTGGCACAACAAGTGACAGGGCTACCCCAGTTAATGTTAACAGTTAGAACCAATCTCTAACATAGGATTTTTCCAACCAGTGAATGATAATAGACTAGTTGCCAATATGCTTCATGTAAAAATGTTTCACTTATATAGGTACTGCTTGTCTCCATCTCCTGCTACAGGTAACCAACAGATAGGTACAAACCTTTAAAACTGGTTACCTACGAGACAGCTTGGAGAATAGTAGAATGAAAGGGGGAGGGGGAGGGGGAGATGATGAAAAAATGCAGAAACATAATACCTACAGGTCTTATGGTAACTATAAATATGAATCATCATCCAGTAAAGAATGAAGAGAAAATAAAGATCCTCATCCAATGACAAGATGAAAGATGAAGTAAAGGGGAAAAATACATTAAATTCAGCAAAATAATAGAACGTAAAAACTTGGCGAGATCAATCAGCCACTTATCACTTGTTTACCCAAGCATGATAAATGACCGCAGAGAAAGGTTTCAAAGATTGATAGGAAATCTTGGAGGCTAGCTTCAAGCCAAATGTCTTTCTAGCTGACACCTCAGTTTCGACAACATACGTTATGTCCCAATACCATCATGTTAAAATTTTACGCAGAGGCACCTTGGATCTCACTGCAGAGTGAATACAATTTCGCAAGACTACTAAACTTTTGCGCAGCAAATAAGTTGACTTTTCAGTGCATTCACAAGAGATGTTAAAATACGTAGGTATCATTGGTCCAATCATGCCAAGAAACCTTTAACTAGGGCCTCGTAGCATTGGACTATTGGCAGCTTGTAACATAACATAAAATAACAAAATTCAGTAACAAAACTTCAGATTCTTAGGAAGAACGAAAAGAGAATTAAAATTTGAAATTTGTTAAAATTTTACACATGGCAAGTTCCAAAAATTAAAATAGTAACAAAATCCTTACTAGACTGTCATTGCGATGAAAGGCCTCTGTTGTAAGACATCTACACCATCTTTTGCTTGAGCTGAGCATAGGTCAGGAGTTGAAGAAGACCTTGAAAGTTTGGATAATCCATTTGCAAGCTCTGTTCCATTAGATGCGGCTGCAAAGCTTCCAAAACTAAAAATTGAAACTAAACTAGTAATGCGGTCAATTTCAGCACCATTTTCTTCACTCGTACAGTCTGAAAGCAGTGATGGCTCCGAAAATACAGAGTCGTCTCCTTCCGAACTCGGGTCCAGGGATAGCACATCTGCTGATGATTTCACTTTCTTTGGAAGTATCGACAAAACAGCTTCTTCAGTTTCCCACTCGGTTACAGCGCGCCGCCTTTTCAGGCATTTGGTATGAGGTCGCTCTCTTAAGATAACTACATTTTCTCCACGAGGACTTTTCGCACTGTCCAAGTCTAGGTACGTTGGTGCCTCAGAGGCAGGGGCTAAGTTTTCTTTATCCGAATCACATTCAGGTACTGTTTCACTTTCACTAGGGCATCGCGCATAAGAGGTGCAATTAGGGAGGAATGATGGAATATCACTAGAGCTTTCAACTAAATCTGTACTAGAGGAGGTTTCAGACAAGTCTGATGGACTATACGCTTCTTCCGCAGTTAAACCTACGAGGTTGTCATTGTCATCGTAGTTGCTGTATTCTTGTTCACTAGCGGGAGTTGATGGACTTGGGCTGTAATTTTCGACGGGTGCATGCACCATTTGGTACGCTTGTTCCATGAACACATAACGGGCCTTGTGTAAAACCGTTGCGACTAACAGATTTTTGTGCAAACTTACACCTCCACGCTGAACACGGGATTGAGCGATTTTAGACAGCGAGATGCTGATGAGCCTCTGAGCATCGGTCGCCATGATAATTAGAGTAAAATACACCGGTTTGTCCAGAGCACGTTTCCTTGTAAACACAATAAACACAACAACAGTTTGCAGGTTAAAATCGTCGCGCTTGAGAAAGCTGATTCATCCAGTTCCGGGGCACAATTTAATCCAAAGCGGTAATCCCGTCGGCACAGAAACACGATTGATCACTCCGCGTCGATCAACATAATTTGCTACCAAGTTACAATAACTTGTATCACTGCAAATATTATTCCTTTAACTTCACATTAGGGAGCACGATTTCACGGAGACGCGAAGGACATCATGTCCGCGGACAGGCTTCTACAGTAATGGCGGTTAAACGGCCGCGCTACCCATATAAGTAACTTTCCGTGTTGTGACGTCACAACCTACTTTGTTGGCCAATCAACGGACGGCCTTCGTTGATTTTTGAACGAACCACTGCGCAGTTACCCCCACGCACGTAGCTCCTCGCGAGGCAGTGTACCAACTTGACAGATACACATAGAACTGCACTCGCTTGCAGGTTTTCATACCTCTCATCGCCATTGGCACTAAAAGTTACAACCACTTTGCAGTAATGTGGACGATTTACATAGTTTTTTCAGAAGAATGTAAGCAGAATTGAAAGAAGTAGATAGAATGATCTCTTTACTCACAACGGGAGTGAATAATCCTTTTTATTACAGCTGAAATGAAAGGCTCAAAAAAGAGTACAGTAAATGAAAACTGAAAAGAAAGGGATGTTGCAATTTATCATGTTATCACAGAGAAAAATTAATAATTTTGAGGGCAGAAATTATTTTCTCCCTTCCACCATACCAATGGCCTATATCGACAGCGTAAGTCCGCAATCACATATCTTATTGGCGGAGTCTGAAAATCTCCGCCTCTGTTATTTTGTAAAAGAAGAAAAAATTGACATCATTCCTTGAAGTTTTTGCAGAATTTTCTTCGCACAGCGAATGCCGTTTGAGTAGTTTTCGGTTTAAAATATAAAGGATGACAAACTGAGGTATGTGATTGCCGACTTGCACCGTCGATATGCAAAAAGCGTATGATGCAAGTTTTTTGTGTATTTCGTAAATTAAAAAATATGACTCTTCAAATTTTCTTCAATTTTTCCATTCGGCACTGCCAGGTTTGACTATGTATCTTAGGGACACACCTTCTTGCTGACTTACATGATTACGAATCATTTCTAACAAAGTTATTGATGAATAAGGAGCTTGAGCTAAAATTTTGCTGATAAAAATAGCCGACCACTACCTAACAAATAGTTATTTGTGGTTATTACCTCTTCATTATGCGAGTGATGATCCAAAAGATTGAACAGAAAAAACATGGGTTACTTAGTAAAAAAATTTAATGGTGCTAAAGAATTGAGTATAATAAAATGAAATATCACATAAATTATGGTTGCATGGAAATTTACACATGGTCTCGTGAAATGGACAAAGAGAATGAAAACATAAAAAGTCGAAAAGCATAAAAAATAAAAACATTCGTCATTTTAATTTTCTTTGATAGAAAAATCAAACTAGTAATACTTGAAGGCAATTAAAGAAAATGTTTCAAGTTTTAAAAATTTAAAGGAGTTTCCACATAAAGGTCTTTCATGAATTATGCCATGCTGAAGTTAAGGATATTAGACCTGCTCCTTTGTTGTGCATATTCAAACATTAAAAAATACTGGTCTTGAGCATAGCATCATAATACAAAATACCGACAACGAATTTATGGGATGTACAACTTTGAATTGCGATCCTTCCTGGATTGCTCATTGGAAAATATTTTATACACAAAAAAAAGTACCTGATTAAACGAATTTTATTTAAAGTTCCGAACCTCTTTGGGAAGTTCTGTTCTGGTTTGTCTCATCAATCACCAACACCAATGGTCACTGTTGTTACCAGATTCGACCAATCAAATCCGTTGGTTTTTGTAGGTCGAACCTTTTTTATAACCACCTCACGAGGTGGTACCAAAATCACGCACCAACGTTGCGATTCGTTCGTCACCAAATCAGAAGTTCCGAACTCAAATGGAATAGCAGCTCGGCAGTTCAGGCACAAAAGTAGTATCGTACCTCTAAATAAAATTCGCTTATTGAGGAACTGATTGAGAAAAATACACCACAGATTTGTAGACAAGGAATTAGAAACAGACTGACAAGAACCAAGGTGAATGAAACTAAGCTATACTCTTACCGCATTCAACAAAACACAAAGTTGCTTTGGTTTTGCTTCAGTCTTGGCAAGAAGTTTGGCCCATGTGAAAACGCAGACCAATGAAAATCGAAAATTGAAAAATATTTGAGCTTTCTGCCAAGACAGAAAATAAACCAATGCGAATGAACGTTTTGTTGATTTTGGCTTCATTGTAAGAACTAAGACCATACCTTACTTTCCCTTACCTTGGCAAGAACCACTGCCAGGGCTTGACTGGCTTAGTAGAAAATGTGGTCCTGAGTACTTTCCTTCCTTTTTCATTATTGATACAACTGGATAATTATAGGGATATCTTTTTATCGTGATTTTTGTGGTTTTACCTTAGCATTCCGAATCCTTACTCCCGAGTCATATGCATTGTAACATGAGAGCTTCATTTGATTCATCAAAGAGCCTCTTATGTCATCTGCGCCTCAGATGACCCTGTTCAGCCCTGAACATTATCATGGTCCGGGCAGTTCTTATGATTACAAGTGCACAATAGCATAACTTTTGTTCCTGGTGGTTCAAATACATGGCCAAAAAGTACATTGGGCAGTGGGCACATACAAAAAACAAATGAATATCAGAAAGACTTACGAGATCAATGCAAAAAAAAAAAAATTCTTGCTTACTCTTTTTGCTGAGTATTCTGAGGGGTGTAGTGCAAGAAAAGTCAGTGCGAAATGTTTGAAGGAACAATGAAGCTTGAGCAGTCACAACTAAGACACTATGATACTGGAAACCTGGAAAATAAGATAATGAGAACAATTACAACGGCGATAAAAAAATTGTGATTTCCTTGTCAATATTATGTTAAATGAAAAACGCACCAGGCTGCAAAAGCGCTTTTAATAGATGAAAAACGTTAAAACATGCTTTACTGGACAAGTCCTCCTATTTTCGTTTGTAAGTTTAAGGGTTGTCGCAAAAAGGATTGGGGATGCATGATGTAGGATTCGCAGTTTTGAGAGATTGAAGAAAAATATCATTACACAGTTTTAATAAGGCTCTAGACAACATAATTACAGCTCTAATGCAACCTTTTTGGGATTTCCTGCTCAAAAATTTGCTGAGACATAGCATGTAAAAGTTATCTTCTTGCGCAGCTACCAGTGAGATTTTCAGAATGAGAAGGGTACCCACAGCACACTCACAACCAACTTAAATACTGCCTTTAAAATAGCTAAGGACCAAAATTTCATGAATAATCAGTGAGTCACAGGGCTTATGCATAATATAACTGATGGTCATTTTGAATAAATCTGCCATTAAGGCTGCTTTTTAAGTATTTAATGGCAGTAGACGGATGCGCCGGGATAGGAGAATTTTGTCTCTGGCTTTCTTCAGGGAAAAATGTGTGCCAATAGAGAATGTTTCTCTCATTATTACATATTTTACAGTACACAATTTTCATCTCTTAACATGTAAAAGTTTGAAGTAAGAAACAGTATGCATGAGATCGACTGAAAAATATTCTCTTTCAACCATTCACAGATTCATCACAAAATATGCTAGGAGGCTGTGGGATCTGACTGATTCTGTGCCACCAGTGATCAACTCATTAAGAATTGCAGCAGTTCCCATGGTGGCTTGTTTTAGCAAGACACATTTTTGACCAGAGTTCTCAGGTCATAACTACATTTTATTTTGTGCGATGGTGTTTTCACTTGAGGATTCATTTGCAACTCAGCTTTTTTTCCAGAGAGAAGACATCATTGAGAGTTAGTAACATGGCATGAAGGAAAAAAAAGGCTTTCTTGAGTCATAGAGTTATAATTGGACCACGTTAAGCAGAGAGGAACCAAGCCACATCAGCTATTGCCAAATTGAATTGGCAGTTTAATTTTCTACATGAAAATGGCTGTGCGGATTTTTGTGCCAATACCAGCGAATTTTCTGCATGGTAAAAAACAAATTCCTTAAAATTTTTAAAAGAATCCTCACAAACGTTCTATTGTAAAAAATTGAATTGCCCAGTTAGATTTCGCAATAGCTGATGCGGCTTGGTTCCTTTCTGCTAAACGCAGTTCTATTATGCTGTCAAAGCTCTGTTGAACAAGCATGTCAAATTTTTTTCTCTCTCTCTCAAAAGTGCAAATGTTGCTTTAGCTGTTGGGACACCCTGCTTATTATACTTTTTGTAAGGAAAGCTGCAAAATATTTTGCAGAGCATTTTTAGGAGAGAATCTCGATTCCAGTAATTTGCCTCTCAGGAAAGAATTTTGCTTGGTATTAACATTGACTGAACGTCCAAAACTGACCCGTCCTTTTTCTAAAGATGACTGTAACTACAAAAATAATAGATTAATTTTAAAGTTTAGAGGCAAATTCAGTTGAAGTTATTTGGGGATTCATTTGTAAGATGGAAATTTTAAGGAGAACTTAAAAATGCTGCCACATGGACAAGAATTAGTGGAAGTACTCCAAAAAATCAGGCACTGCAGAATTCATATTTCTGATGATTAGTTACCTAGGTAACACATTAGAATACGACCGGATAGTTAGAGAGCTTTAATACCACTCTTGCGGCCACTACCTACTTACATAGGAGACTCTTACTGAGAAAACAGACATCAAACTATGGTGCGTTGTTGCCAAAGTTGAGATAGATGCATTCATTTGGCTAATGGTAGTATAAAAACAACCCTCGATGGGCGCAATTTTTAGATGCTCAGATGATGCAATGTGTTTCATGACTTCGCCTTAAAATCAGCTGAGAATTTGTGGCAACATATGTTCAGTCTTATAGCACTTTAGTTACCCAACCGTAATTTTGTTTTTACAGCTTTCTTTCAATCGCAGACTTTGGCTTGAAATCAGCTGATAATATGTAGGCATGGGTGAGGACCTCTGACACCTCACTTACCAGCCGCAAATATGTCTTCCCTGCAGCTGTCTTTTAGAAGTTCACCCGAATTCGTTTAAAGTTTTCAAATTTTCAAAAAAAGGCATAGCGAGCACTGAGGATTGAACGTCGCTTAGCATTATAAGGGAGAAAGATTTAAACAATGCAAAATACATTCATTTGATACTAGAGGAAAATAAAAAAGTTTAATGAGTTACCGAGAGAATTTCATAGTTCATCATGTGTGGTTGATTTTAATCTATCTGGAGGAAAGGCCCAAAATGATGACGGAAAGCCTCTAGCATCTCTTTCTCGCTTGACAAAAGCTGTGAACGATGAAATGCAGTTACCAATGAACTGATTTGATCTACCTAAAATTGCTAGATCCAGATGAGGATTGTTATGATCTAGCTTTGCAAAAGTTAACTGAAAAATAAAAAAAAAATTAAATTAAGTTAAATTTGTTACAATGAAGGTTAAAAGTTGCAATAAAGAAAAGAGGGTTACTTACATAGGCTAAAAATGTACCTAGCCCGGATTGTACGAAACATTGTGGGCTAATAGTACTAGTTGAAAGAGGCTTATCCCTAGTTAGTTTTTTGCAGGAGCCCCAGGTCAACAGCATTGCCATTTTGTAAAGCCGTAACCTTCAAACATCCATAACTTTCACGAAAATGCAGTTACAAAGCTCGTATTTATACCCAAAAACGCAGAAAATTACTCTCTATCGACCTCTCTGCAACAGCAATAGTGCCTGATCATGTGCATATCAAGATCAATGAATCCAGGTCTCTTGCCAAAACTGCTCTTCAGATCACTTGGGTGATTCGGTAGCTTGCAATTTCAGAATCTCGTTTTTGTCGGGCACTACTGCCGTTGCAGAGAGGATAGAAGATACTGTTGATTCGATAAATCAACAGTACTAACTACAGAGTGAGGCTGCATGTATTTGGCTGGATGTGATTAAATGAGTAGTACATTTTTTTTGTAATTGCGGTGGTGGTTTTCTTGAAAACTGGCAATTCCACATCTACATAAATTCCTGCGGAAATTGAGAAATGTGAGCACCATGTCGAAAATGGTCAGTTTAGGTTGAAATCTGTAGCTGGACATAATTGAGTGATACTTTAAATTGTGTTCGCAGCGGTGCTTTTCATTGAAAACCAGCAACTCCGCCGCAACGTAAATTCCTAAAAATCATATCAAAGTTTCAAAAAAGCAGAAGACATGAATTGACTTTTCAAATTTTGTATAGTTTAGGCGTTTTGCTTCAACACAGAATCGCAAAACGCACTGGAACGAGCGTCAAAGTAGGGTGTTAGACATGTTGTCAAATTTTTAAATCCCTTAATTCGTACTCCTTAGGACTCTCAGAAAAGTACAGCATATCAATGGATGTGGCATTGAACAAGCAATAATTCCGACAGGTTTTTATTCAATCCCCACAAACTGCAAATGCTCTTTTAGGCGGTAACGTGATTTTGAATAATTATGAACATTAAAAATATGGCCAAAACGTGGCAAAAGTGGACTAAAATTAAAAAATCTTCTGCATAGGTCAATAGAGCGTAATTTTCTGCTTTTTTGGGTATAAATACGAGCTCTGTTATTGCATTTTAGCGAAAGTTATGGATGTTTGAAGGTTGCGACTTTACAAAATTGCAACGTTATTTCCCTAGGGCTCCTGCAAAAACCCAACTAAGGATGAGCCTCTCTCAACTAGTACTAATAGCCCACAAAGTTTCGTACTTTCCGGACTAGGTAAATTTTTCGACTACATGAATATCCCTCTGTGATTTTTTTTTCCTAATGATAGATGATTCCTCCATGTGATACTCAGTTGAAGAAGGTTCCAGTAGAGGGGTTCATAATAGTCCCGGTGCGCTCGTTTCTCAGAGCAACGACTATTTGAACTAACAGCAGGATGGCTGAGACCATTGCTACCTACTTGTCTAGATGAGATAGTTTGGAGGGACAAACTTGCCCATGCATTATGAGCCCTTTTTTCACAACTCTCATCAATTCCTTTTTTCCCTATGATTAATTTTCGTTTTCAGGCACATCCTCTGCCTAATCCATACTAACATATACTTTCCTGAGGAGCTTCGATACAGAAACAGACTATAAAAGGATGATTAATAAAGTTTTTCACATTTTGAGATGCAAGTGGGAACATTCCTGTGAAATTCTTGGAACACTTGAGAGATTTCCTGTTTAAAATAGTTTCTCTTTTCTTAAATTCTTCACAAAATGTTGGAAAAATTTCTGAGCAAGCATTGTTTTGAATTCTACAAAGAAGAACACATTTACACTACTAATTAAACAGAATGAGGCATAACTTACATTCGTACTCTTGAAGGCAGTCTTAAGGTCTTCAATCATATGATTACTATCAGACGATACAAAAATAGAGGCAACATCTTTCATAGTACGATAGACGCGCTTTAGTTGTTTTATGATAATGTCTTTACTGGGTAAACACATTTCTTTTGTTGCAGGTCCATACTGGCCTCGATAACCTAGGCACTGGGCTGCAGCAAACAGCATTGGACTTTGAGGGATATGTTCACAAGCACGTACCTGTAAGGAAAAGAAGAAAATAGTTTACTAGGGACATGTTAAATATAGGGTCTCTCAAGTTCTTTGCTAAATAATCAGGCAATCAAAATTTTTCTTCCACTAACTTTCGATAGGCAGGCAGATTTATGCGATTGAACATTAATTGTACATCTAATTCGGACAGATTTAACTGCGATCTAACTGCATTTCATGTTTTCTAATTTTCTCCCGAAGTTAATGTTTTTGGCAAAAAGCCAATCAACATGATGCCTTGAAACTTGCTGTAAATTTCTCCTGGCTTACAAGGAATATTGACAGTGAAATTACAACAATGCCTATCTTGGTTTGCGGTGTTGCAGACTTCCTGCTACACTTCATTTTCTGGGAATCTACTCAACATCATTTCTTGAAAACTTGGGTGATTTTACTTCTCTGTGTGGAAAATATCCTGCAAAAATTTCAGGAAATAGTGTTTGTTTGGTTTCTATTCAAAAAAAAAAAAAAAAAAAAGAGTAGAGAATTTAAAAAACTTCAACCTAAATACACATTTATGCAATTTAACCGTCGATATACTCATGAAATCTTGAGTCAGTGCGTGAAGTACTTTTCCATTGAAAAAATGAGACATAAAAGGAAATTAGACAACATCTTATGTAGTCAAGCTTATTTTAGTTAAGTTGGTTAATGCAGCTGTTGATAAAAATTGGAAAAAAAAATTATGATAACTTGAGGGAGCTGATAACTGGTTATATTTGTTGCTTCGTGGTCAAGAATTGCAACACTTTGATTTTGAATTCCACTCAGAATTTAAATAGCAACAAGATAGACGATTCAGTTCTGACTTTACACTAAAAAATAGTATATATCATGGTCTGCTGTAAATAGGGGCATACTACATGAGCATATTCCAAAAAGTCAGCTACCATTCCATTTTGTCACAGATGAACCATTCTCTCGATTTTTCGGAAAAGATTTTTTCGATTTTTTTGTGCAGTTTTCCATCAGCGAAAGACCCCCTGAAGTTTCAAAATCTGTGCCACGTGTTGTTGATTTGCTTTAAATACAATATATTTGAGGAGATGTTGCAACATAACAATGTGACCTTCCACATCCTTCATTCCTAAATTACGTCTTACATTTTTACTTCACTCTCCTGCAAAGCAACAAAATTGTGAACTCGCCAATGGTGACAAAAAAGATTTTAAACATCCACTTGTATCTTCCCATTTCCAGTCTTAAGCATGGGTTAGAGTAAAAAAAAAAAAAAAAAAAATCAGTTAGGTACCTGAAAATTACATTTTCTGTGGGTAGTTTTTATACTTGAAATACCTGTCCAAATCGCAGAATAAAGCCCAACTGTTTTCCCATTCTGTTTCTTGCCACCAGCCAACGACTTTACCCATTTCACAGAATGAGCAACTGTGTTATCAGGGTGTAACACATTCACCCCACGCACGACCACAGGTGCTTATTTGTAAAAGTCATCTTTCAAACTGTTCCTCTTTTTGCCTTGCTATGTGTTCATTTCTTTATAGTTTGTACACCCTTTCATTTTTGTCAAATGCACGTCATAAGTGAAACCAGTCAGACTTGTAGTCAAAACCACTCTTCACGCATGTTGTAAAAAAGAGGGTGAGAATGTTCAGAACAAAAAGTGTTAAAAAGTACGATTATGTATCAACATACGCACCCAATCGATACCATTTCGCAAGTGAAGTCCTATGAAACCGCCTTTTGGTAAAGAATTCTTGATAAAGTTTGTAGCTTTTCTATCGACTGTTTCACTCCATTTTAGATATTTATGGAGTCTACGATTTTCTTCTTGCACAGGAAAACTTGCTGGTGCACCGGTAAAAGCAATCACTGAAAAAATGATGCAACTTTGAAAATTCTAGGTTCTTTGATATATTAAACCAGTAGTCCTTAAACATTTGAGCTTGCAAGCCTCTTTAGATAGTTACTCCTTCTTTCTGTTTTATTCCTCTCTTATGAAAAAAAGAGCTAATTTACATTACTTGATGATGCCCAGTAAAACTTATGATTTTGTAATGACTTGCTAAACAAATCAGTACACCTAGAGTAATGGGAGGGATGTACTTGCATGGTGTTCATGGGTTTGATTTTTTGGGCTCAATTGATTAAATTATAGGCAAATTCCAAATTTCAATTTATTCTCAATACCTTTTTTCTCAAACCTGATTGGATGAAACGTCTGGCAGTACGATCCAAAACAAGAAAAAAAATATTGGATCAAAAGTAGGCTAGAAGGTTGCATGAAAAAGCTATCATCCTTCAGTTGACCTGAAATTACCTAGTACAACAGTAATAATGCCTGAATATTTATCATTTTCGTTCGAAGTTTAATAATTTTTCCATATGAATGTACGTCCCAGCAAACATGAATCTTACCTGGCCATACAACGCCATCATACTTGTTTTTCCATTTTTCAACCGTGTCAGGTGAGTGGTACACATCATAGTGAAGAGGGCCATAAAATTCAGAGCCTACAAAATCAATATTGAATGTGTCCCAGAACGGACCGAATGGATTTCCATCTTTGGCATCGCAGGACGTTTCACCTCGTGGTTGATAACAGAAAGCTGAAAATCATTCAACACAGTTGATAATATAGTGTCATCATGTCTTGGATCTTGTTTGTTAAAGTGAAAACAATTGAAAAGCAGGGTACACTGACCATTATAAGAGCACATGGTCTTCACTGAACTTGTCTTGCTCCAGAGGTATGAAAGTTTACGGATCATAGATCTCAGTGTGTGAAGTAAGATTTTTTAAAAAGGGATTTTTGTCTGGTTAATTGGAAAAATAGGCTTAAAATTTTCGATGAAAGCCATTTGCTAATACTTAGAAAAATTAGGAGTGGGTGGCTAGATACATTTTTGAGCCATTGACTGGCAAGAGCTGTATTCGAATCCAATATTTTGAGCTCTAAAAATCCAGCATTAAAACTATAAATAGCATGTCGTCAAAATAATTTGTTTTTCTAACTGAGACCTTTGAGCCATGGTACATGACCGCTAACCGGCAAAGGGATCTTGGTTTGTATAAATTCAAGATAAGCAATAAGTTATTGCAATAAGAGGAAGAAGGAGCATTCTTTGAACATTCTGAAAAACGAATGCCAAAAAATGTCAAAATCGTAACTGGATTTTTACTAAGTTTGAAGTACAAAACACGCAGTTCAGAGGAAAATGTACTGGAAATTCCAATTTTCTTGGTTGATTGAACAAAATTCCTAGATTATGATGCATCTTTACACTTCTTCCTGCCATAACAATAAATAAAACCAAACTAAAATTTTTGAAAGTGTCTTTAGACAGGGGCAGATAAAATAAACAGCCTCGGTTACATCAAAAAATACCAAAATATTGTTGATGAGATCAAAGTCTTACAAATTCGTTTTTCTGGCGGCCAAATGGTTGGAGCAAGACTCTTCATAAATTCTTCCATCAGAATCACCCTGTGAAACTCCGATAATGCATCGACTTTAAAGTATGTGTCAAATGGCACTTGTATCTGTAAACGAGAAAAATAAAAATGGTTAAAATAACAAGAGCAAATCTACGAGTGAGCATCCAAAATTAGATGAATGCATGGGTGTGAATGCTTTTGCTTGCATGCCATCTCTCACTACTGACGACAGTTTTTGAAAACCCCAAAATTAGCACACAATTTTATTCTTTCTGGGATACTTACTTCCCTT
Source organism: Bemisia tabaci (assembly GCF_918797505.1). Classification (NCBI taxonomy): domain Eukaryota; kingdom Metazoa; phylum Arthropoda; class Insecta; order Hemiptera; family Aleyrodidae; genus Bemisia; species Bemisia tabaci. The sequence continues at coordinate 7,579,021 of NC_092796.1, read as the reverse complement.
TGCATCAGAGTCATCTCACTCAGATATATGAGACGGCCCTTGCTATTGGTAGCCTTAGGATTGATAGAATTTTCAGAGAATGTTGTGCCTATCTATATGAATTTTAAATCTGCTTCCTTCCATATGGATCAGACTATCTTTGTTTGGGGTTTCATCAGTAATGCAGCTGAACAGGTGTGCTGAATTCGTATTTTTCAAAACCAAAATTGGCTAGAAAAAGATTATCTACTCGGAGACTGATATTTGGAAATTTCACACTTACAGATCGAGACTCTCCATAACGATATTCAACCCAAGGGGGTAACACCAGGGTTCGATTGATGCCTTTGGCAAAACCAAGTGCTCCAAGAAAATGGTCTGCTTGATTGCCGAACCTTCCTGTAAAACATAAATAGAAATCCAAATTTAGTTATTTATTTATAGAAAAAATATGGAGACCTAAGAGACTGAACAAGGAATAGATATGAAGATTCTTTTTCGAATGAAATGCTGTCTCTTCCATAGGAAATCTTAGAAATATTGAAAATTGTTGTCGGCGTTGCATTCCTTCTGTTGAGACTTTTTATTTTGATTTAAGTATTTAGATGCAAATGATATACGTCGACAAGAAATGAAATTTTTAATCAGAGCATTCATTTTTTGTTCATAGAGGAGTAATCCCACCTACTCGACACACTCTGTCATTTGAGGAGGAATTAACACAGATTCTCTTGCAAATAACATGTAAATCTCTGCAGTTAAGGGTGCCTCATTGCTTGGAGATAGATTTCAATTCATTGGCAACACCACCTGATGGTTGATGACATTATTACCTCTAGGGTAATGTCAGCAATCGGTAATCAGATGCGTAGCCGAAGGAACAGGGGGGGGGGGGGGGGGGGAGAGATGCCTTGCATGACTGGAAAGTTTTCTAAAAAAAATATGATTATTTGTGACTATCAGGAATTAAATACTTTCAGAATACTCAGTGAAACATTTCCGGCTAGGTACGCCACTGCTGGTGGCTAACTGGTGAATATGAAAAAATATGATGCGGGTCAATTTGGCAACATGTTATTATTTTATAATACTACAAACAAATTTCGAAAAGTCTTAAGATTCCTGAATCTAGCTCAAAAAGAGCAGGATCTTGATTTGGGTACACCCAGCCATCATTGACTCCCCGCAAGCTCATCTTATGATGATTTTTGCTACGAAGTGCACTGTAACTAAGATAATATTATTTTGATAGATACTAGTAAACTCTTTAGGCAGGCCAACTATCAGTGACGAAAAAGGGTTGGATCGAAACAACTTGGAGCTCATTTCTTTTTTTAAGGAAATTTTTGCCACTTCCAGAGGCATTTTTATTTACGTATTTTTTTCTGACAGGGTATTTTTTTTTTTCTTTCTTCTTTCTTCTACTTGGAAAAAGGTAATTTTATTGGCAGAGCAAATTACATTGAGTATGAAAGAAAGAAAAAAAACCCTTCACTTTCCCACTTCTGGATTTTTTGCGTAAAATTACTGAGCTCTGGCTTATTATGTAAGACTTCTACATACAACTTCCAAACTTGTAGAATTTACCAGTTTCCTAGTTTTTTTTTTTTTTTACCAATTATTTAGGCGTAGGTATGTGCTACAAAAAAGCATGGAGACAAATGCTCTGAATAAAGGAGAAATAAAATGTAATACTTAAATGTGTAAATTCCAGTTGACATTTATTTCCAAACATCACCAAGAAGCTAGCAAAGGAAAATTCCTCCAAGAAATTCTTTAATTATTAAAACATGACAGGTAATGAAATTTTAAGACTACAAATTGGTACTTAATGATTTTAGTATCTTATTTTTTGATATGGGAGTTGACAAGTAAATTTTCATTAATGGAAAATGAAGACATGACAACCATTCAGGGAGGGTACAGACTAAAACGCAAGATTTTGCATCGATTTAACAAAAAACAAATTGAAAGGTAAAAGAACAGATCAAACTAAAAGATTGAGTAACAGAGGGCAATACGGTTTTACCAGATATGAGATTAAAGAAAAAAGTGCAGAGTAAGTAATCATTTAATTTTAAATAAAGTTGATACTACTAGTTGGTGCAGTATTGCCAGCTATTCAATTGTTATTCTATGGTGCATTGATGATGAATATTTGGATTGCATTTTGCAAAACGGAACCAAGGGCATCCAAATGTTGCTAGGATTATGCAACTTACATTCTTTGCAATATACTTAATAAAGTCATACAAAAAATTAAATTTACAAAGGTAATTTTCATCCTGAATTCATAGTTTGTTGGGAGTAAAGATAAAACTTGTTTAGATGATCAGTTTATATTTGTGTCGCAGGCAAATAGTAAAATTAGGCATTTTGTCAAATGCCTAGGCAAATAGTCAAATATTCTAACTTAGATTGAAATTCTGCTTCTTTTCCTAATTTTTGACAAAATAATTAATTTCTCCTGTAAGACAAAATTTCAGTAAAAATTTGCATCGCACAATAGTATTTTAAACCGTTTTTAGCTCCTGCACAGACACTTATCTGGAAATTTTCAGTATGTCATAAAATACAGAATTTTTAGGATTTCATCATTTAAAAATATGAGAATAAAGAGGAAGAGACAAGAGAATTCGTAGGTTTGATGAGTTATTTTTCCAAAAAATATTGAAAACTTGCGAGCTCCTCGCCATAAATTCAAAAAATTGTATAGACCGTCAAAATTTAACTATCTGCCTAGGCATTTGACAAAATGCCTGATTTCACTAATTGCCTGCGACATTTGCAAGGTAAAAAAAGTTGCACAATCTTAGTGACATTGAAATATTCTTGGTTCCTTTTCACAAAATGCAATCAATGTATTAATCTTCAATACTGGGTTTCCGTTTTTATCAATTTTTAATTCTTAAGAGAACTCTAGGAGCTCAAGTGAAAAACTTCCGAAAAGTACTAACCAAACTAAGTATAATGATAACAATGATTCAGGCAGTGATCTACCTCAATCCGATCTAACTATCAGTTTGACGAATGAAAAGACATACTTTAGTTACTTTTTGTCAATGCAGTAATTATAGAGAAGACTTTCATAAAAAGGAGTCAACTGGGTCATAAAAGAGGCTGATTTTCTTCTGAGGTATTGTAATATAACAATAATCTATAATAATCACAGATATAGCTATGATAGCAGCCCTTCTTTTGTTTTTATTGTATCCTCAAGGAGCAGACCGTGGATAGCCTTATACACATTACTCCAAATTAGAAAAACAAAGATAGGACAGCATTTGATGCTTATTCTTCTGCAATTTCTACGAGAAAGTGATCGTTGACTACTTTTGTAGAAACATCATGATTTTTGAAACATTGAGCCACAAATTGAAAGTTTTAAATGTGAGGAAAACTTATCTGGACTGAAATTTTTTTGGGAAAATGACTTCTCAGCAGTAACGATTGTTGGAAATTGATGACACTGTTTTTCCTCCACTTAAATCCACTAAGACAATTCATTCTGGATGGGCAGTCTTCAAATGCAGGCAAATGGATAAAAATTAGTGTTACTAAGCTGCAACTGCTGTCACAGATTCATCTGAGTTAGATTTTATTACCGCAGTACCTACCTAAAATTTGTCTTGACAATCAATCTAAAGTGGCAACTGCAGGCTGAGAATCTTCAAAAAACATTGTGAAATGACATATTTTGAACAGGTCTGAAACATTTGTGCAAGTTTGCTGGTGTCTATGATGCTTGAATCATGGATACAATCGAACAAGATCACTTGCTGACGCAGGTAGGTTAGAGATAGGACAGCGCCCAGACTCCTTGAGCACCCGAGCAATGCATAAATAACAGAACACATAACCAGAGACAGGCAACACAGTGTCTGTTTTACGTGGACCGAGACATATAGGACATTTGCCTGCAAAAGTTTGCGCTTCTTCACTAAGTGCAGGATATGGTGGGACTGGATTTGTAGACAATGTTTTATGAGGGTGCTCACTGAACCACCACTGTAAGAACTGTACAAAAAAGGCACCGACTTCTATGGAATGACTGAATACTTCCGCAACAGCTTTTTGGCAGAATTTCAACGGACTGAGCTCACGACTTCGGAATGCACGCCAGCAGTTTGTCCAGTCAAAGTTGGAAGCTGCTTCTTCTGGCTTACTAATTAAAGTAACATTTGCGAGTCGCAACAACACTGAGTGATTTTGGGAAAGGCCAGAGATGTATGTCAAGTACGATAATAAGGAGATGCTTTCTGCGCACAGCTGGATAGACCGAAGCAGTTCTACGGTTATCTTTGTTCCTGCTTCACTGCTGTTTGATGAGGATTCCAGCTGGCTGTGTACATAATATGTGTCCATTTTTCGCCTTGCATACTGCAAAAAAACCTCAAAAAATAGAGATGCTAAAATTTGCTTCCAACTAAGGTTTCTATCATTCGACTGATAAGCTGAGACTCTTTCCAAATTGTAGAATGATTCAGAAAATGTGGCATTATACTTCTTCAAGTAATGTAACTGAAGTAAAAGTTCAAAAACTAAGAAGTTTTCGTCAAACTTTTCATACACCCAGCCAAGGAGATCAGGGTACCTTGATGAAAGATACAGAGCAAATTGTTTTAAGCCAGGGTGAAGAGTTCTTGCCAGAGTTTCTTGTGCAATTATTTCAAAGATAGATGGTTTTATAAATGATGTAGCAGTGACATGTGCTGCATTTGCTGCCATGGTCTGAAAAGTGTCCTTCTCTCTGAAATGGTTTTGATGACATCCAATAAAGATACACGAAAACTCCTTCCGCTTACGTTTCACTCATTGGTTCAACTTCCCTCTCCACAACTATAACACTAAGTAACTGACTTAAAGGTGTGATCAATAGGCAGTTCTCAGTTTCACAATTGATGCAAAATGAGTAAATGTTTCATAAAACTCAGTACAACATACAAGTGCTGATTTAAACGGGTTGGAGGTATACAAAATCATTCTGTAGATTTAGTGAAGTCTCTGAATCACAGCACAGGTACACATTGAGTGGTTTAAGAGCTGAAAAAACTTTAGGTTGGCTTGATACATTGAAGTACTGTTAAAGTTAAACCAATTATTATCATTGTATTTGGACTTGACTAGACATTAGCGCTTGATGACTTGACTGGACTAACCCATACTAACCATAACCTAAAAAGTTTTGTAAACAAAGCTATTTACAGGGTTGACTAGTTTCCATCACCAGTCTGTTAGCAGCTGCCAAATTAGCTAAGTTTCTATTTCTATTTATTCAAATTTCTATTTTTTTAGTGATTGGGAAGAAACTGAGAAAGAGCCAGTGTCAACAAATTGAAATTGTTTTCGCACAAATTCAAAAAAGGCCTTTTCATTTTAAAAAAAACCCCTTCTCCTCTTAAAATTTCCCCAGTTATGATTTTTTTTTGCTCTGTGCCTACAATTTAACTTGACTTTGTGAAGCACTTACAATTTTTCACACTGATGCAAGCCAGCCTACCTATCAGTAAAACCTATCTCAGGGCATTTCCATATGGGCGCACCGCTGACAGCCTTGATTGAGAAGTTTCTGAACCTTAAGGGTTCCCTTTTTGGGATGAATAAAAATACTACCTGGACATCCAGTTTATAAAACCCATCTCAGGGCCTTTCCATTTTCGCATGTAATCCATGTGTGCATTGTCCCCCTTTGTCGCCCCCTGATTAAGATGTTTCTGTGCCTAATTGTTTCCCCTTTAGGATGATTTGTCAAGCTCTCTGACGTTGTCAACCTGGCATGGGATATATCACATCAATAAGGTCAAAAATCTTGGCAGATTTTGTATTAAATTAAGGATATTAGCCCCTGCGCATGAACCTAAAGAATCATTTACTTAAACCCAAAAAATTGAGAAAATTCAGAGAAATGAAAGCAGAATCCTATTTTAAAAAAAACCTGGCAATCGATAGAGTAGTTGATTTCTGTATCGAGTGCAAGGTTTTGTCTCAGACAGGATACTGCTTTCATTCCTCTGAATTTTGCCAATTTTTTGGTTTAAAATAATTATGTAGGCTCATGTGCAGGGGCTTCACCCTTTAAAGGAATAGAAATTCAAAATCTGCTGAGATTCTTTACCCTTTTTTTTTTACTTCAAATATCCCTTGAGGGATAATCCTGCACTTTACGTCCCTAATCAAGCCAGCCCCAGGTAACTGTTGTTTGAGACCATCAAACTCGGGTCACCTGGCCAGGAACCGAACTTCCCAATCATGGAGCAAGCGCGAAAACCACTACACCACAGGAGGCCGACCTAATCAATAGGATATAAAGCATGACAGTTTGACCACCTGACGTTCAACCACGCGACCACAACCCAGAGCTTGATGAATCACTTGCGGCAGCTACATGTAATATCACCCAGACGTCCGATTCAGTCGTATCTTTGTCCTTTGTGAGGAGCTAATGTTGGAGACGTTGCCAACGAGAATAGAGACGCAGTAACTATGTTCCTGTGAAGTCATGCCAGTAGATGAAACTTGACCGCGGTTTAACATGTGTTTGGGTGGGAGAATGCCTGACGCGTGTTTCTTTCGTGCCGATATTTTCTAGGGGGTTGATCTAATGCAAGGATTCATAAGGACCTTTTCGAAAGAAAATGAAATTTCACTTAAAAAAACTAACTATCCCATTTGCAACATTGTCAAATAACTGATAATTGAGGAAATGACAGCGTAATACCGAAAATCGTTACTCCTCTCAGATTCAAACGCACCGCTCACCCAACTTTGCCTGATCGAGGGCCACTCTGATTGGTCCACGCAGCGACTGCCTCACTCATCAATGCACCGATGACCTGGAGATGCTTGTTGTTCTCCGTAAATATCTACTAGCTTGACATCACAAAACTGACTAGTTACAGACTCTTCATTCTTATAGGCAACGTTGGAGATTTACATGAGATTTAAGTGTTCAGTGGCTCAAAAGTTAATGGCCAACCGAGTAAAATGCTGACGGAATCAGACAGAAAAAGCCTACAGTATGAGGTAATGTAAAAAAATCTTACCCATGCAAGGACAGTACATCAGGTAGCCGTTTTCATCGATGGTAACATTGGAGGCCGTACTCAGCCTGATGATCAGAAAGAAGACAATAGTCTTGCAGTATCTGGCTGAAGCTGAAATAGTCACCATTTTCTGCTCATCTGTTCCACGAATTAGAAAAATGAGAAAAACACGTGAAAATCGGGCTGCTCACTTGATGGAGGAATTGGTCGTGCAAACTTATACATTAATACAACGAAGAGGCACAAGCTAAACCGGCAATCCACAGTTTAATTTTCCATGACTTGTTGAATACTTATAATAATAATACTTGGAAACTAAATGGGTAATTCCATATGAAAATTCAGGAACCGGCATGGAAGTTCGAAAAAGCACAATAACCACAACAACAATCGCATGTTATCAGACAATTGGCCGGAAATTAAACGTTGCCAAAGTGACAGGAAATCACGTTGCAATCTACACAGTCATTTCATATTGAAACAAAATTAAGAAAATCATGAATCAATCATCATTGATTGATAAATATTTAGCCTGCATGTTGATACTTATTCGGCAGCAGATTTCATGCCTAAACCGAGGATTCTTGTACACATAAAGGGACTCTACTAAAAAGGCATTCCAATGTGCATTGATTTTTATGTGATGATGTCATATTCTTTGATCGGCTGATGTCACTGATTTTCGACCGATGCAATTGATATGGCAACGTCCCTAAACAATTTTTCATCGTCGTACGCTTCTACGATAAGTTCTTTGCTTTTACGATTACGATTCTCAAGCGTGTGATTTCCGGCGACTTCTCAAAGGATTTTATCAAAGTACGAAAGAAAGTGATCCTCATTACATCAGAGCATCTTCTGCAGTTCCTTTTTTCTGATCCGCAAGTTACCTCTGGCTTTCGGTAAGCAGAAATATTTTTCAACTCAAACTCAACTGTTCCACCATCCCAGTATGTAACCTCGCCTATAGTTTCCTCATCATTTGTTTTAAATATGTAAATCCTAATATTCAACCCAAACATTTTTTTTTTTTCAATTTTTAGGAGTATTGAAATTATAACAAATCCTGAAGTGTGCTCTCTTTGATCTTGTATCGACAGAATCAGCCTACCACTTAGGTACATATCATGAGTCACCACTAAAATTTAACTTGGATCACGGAAGACTTCCAGAATATTTATTTCCTGTACATTAAGTCTTCTTCTATAACTATTATGGACCTTTCTGCTCCTTGGGTCCTCTCTCTTTTATTTTTCCTCTGGAAATGCACTGGTGTGTTATCTCAATTTTCGTTAGTGATTGAGAAGAGCGAGCAAAAATTGCAGACCCTATTTTAATTTGAATTATCCATGTCGATCACTTCCTTGTGCATCCATATTTGTTATCAGTACATCATTCATGAACGGTCAACAAAAACTATACTCCTATTAATGTGTGAAACTATCTGTGAACCGGAATTCTCCGGTATGAAAACTTCCGGATCATTCATTTACGAATAAGGAACCCCTCTAAGAAGAGATTTATTTATATTTAAACTCATCATATTCTTTGAGACCAAAGTTATCCAATAAATGTTACATCACACTTTCGGAATTTTTTTTATTCATGAACTGCTTAAAAAGCTATGGACTGGGTCACTGGTGGCTTATTAACAGTTTCCAAGCAGAGGAAAAATTTAAATGATAATATTTCGTCACATCCGAGTGACCTGATTAAATCCCTTAAACCCACTCATATATGCTCGGGAGAGCAGCCCATGGTTCCAGTCCAGTGGAATGCTAGGACTGCCCGCAGGGAACCCTGTTCCTCTACGCTTAAGAAAAAAAAAGTCCGTACTGTTCGTATGATCACCATAAGCCACCAACCCAAATATCATCACTAAAATTTACCTAATGCGGATGTAGTTTTCCGTGCCAAACCCCATCTCCTAACTGAATAGAATGGGAAAATACTGCTTAAATGCAGGTAAGCAAAAGGTGACCTGATTTTTAGGTAAAGGAATGCTTCATTCTTTTGAACAATTTACGTATTCCTATGAACATTTTCAAACCACAGAACCACCATTCATATTATTTGAAGTCAATTTTATTTTTTCAGCCTAAAAATGTTGTCTGCAGAACTTCGAGCTCAAGCAGAGAAGTTCATCTCTCTATTACGAGCAAATCCCGCATTGCTTCACACTCCAGATTTTAAATTTGTGAAGGACTTTATCGAGTCTTTCGGTGGCACTGTGCCTGCTGCACCTCCTCCAAGCTTCAAACCACCTACTGATGGTAAACCTGAAGAGCCAGTCCCTCCTGCAGAACCAGAACCAGAAAGTGAAGAGAGTGAAGTGGAGTTAGATACAACAGGCGTAATTGGTAAGATTTACATCTGCCGTAGGCTGAAAAGTGCAGAAGTTCTGCATATTATGTTATTCTGTTATCATTCTTTACAAATTAAAAGCACCTTTTAATTAAAAATGTACCTTCATTCAGAGGTCAAGGGTCACAATTCGATGTTATTGAACAGCAAAGGTGCCTAACTTCTTGACCATGCGACCTGTTGGGCGTTTTTGGTCGCAAGCAGAAATATGAAGGCTTGTAAATAAGTCTTTTAAACGGGAAGGCTGTGTTTTGCGTACTAGGTCAAAAATTTTGTACTTCCTCCAAATTTGAGTTACGAATTGTTCATTCTATTCAACACTGCAGAGGAAATAAGGTATTTTCTGAATAGTGGTGGCAATTTGTACAGCAAGAGCCAAAATAGGTCAAATTTTCAAAATTTTTGATGGATGAAAGAGTTTTAAACTGGAACTGCCAGAAATTTTCTGCATTTCTGTCAGGCAGAACGACCATTTTCAAAAACCAACATGAAATCAATCCAATACTTAAACAGTTTTGGTTGATTCCCTTGCGGATGTATCTCTTCTGTTGAATGGTCTCCAATAAGTATTGATCAAATTACAAAATGTCCTACAACATTCAAGTATTCTTTTTTTTCTTTTTCCGCAAAGAGTGTCTTTTTCAATAGCTAATATGCAGCCAAGGAGTCGAATTTGTACAATTATCTGTTTGATTTGCCAGACAAAATTTAAAAAACATTTTAATTTACTTTCTTGAAAGCTTTTAAAATCTTACTGATTACTTTTTCTAAATCATTTTAGAGGATACAGAAGTTCCAGAGCCTTTAGAAGAAGTGAACCCTGAGGCAGAAATCTCAGAAGAAAACTTGGAGGCCTCTAACGCCAAAAAGCAAGAAGCCATCACTGCTCTTGGTGAAAACAATATAGAAACTGCCATAGAATTATTCACGGAAGCTATCAAATTAAATCCAGGTTTGTTTGAGAGTGAAGTTTTTTTCATTTCCAGTCTGTGCCTGTACCCACAGGTATCTAGTGACACCAGATATCTGCACCTCTTTTTTTTTTTTTTTTTTTTTTTTTCAAAACTAAGTGTCTTCCGTTCATGTTAGTGACCAAGTTACCCTGAGAGGTAAGAGTCACCAACTTATAAAAGTGTAGGAGTTAATCAGTACTTTTTAAGCATAATCTTTGGCATTTTATTCTTTCATTGGTATAAATGTAGCATTAGTAGGTAACACATAGGTACAGTTGCTTAACGAGGAAAGATCATTCAGCACCAAATGAATGGCCTAAACTGGAATTTGCCCAACTTCATTTCACATTGGCAAATTTCTGTCGGTGTTTAATTTTAACATTCTGCCTTAAAACTTTCTGCTAATCTCCCTCAGATCAAGAAAGATATACTTTCAAAATTAACTTACCTCACTTTTTTTCTGTTATATAAATGAAAGATGAGCGGGAAAAAGTCTAATTTCAATGTAGTTCAGCTGGCACCAGTTGAGTTCACTCGGGATCAACCTGTTATTACTCGGAGCCTTTTTTTTTTTTCACTTTAGAGTGACCATTATGCACACTAACACTTTTCATTGAAAATAAGAACGGATGTCGTTGATTTTTTCTTTGATGAATTTTTTAATGCTGTCTTTCTTTTTTTCAGTCTCGGCCCTCTTGTATGCAAAGCGCGGGCAGTGCTACCTAAAAATTAACAAGCTCAACAGCTGTGTGCGTGACTGTTCGTTTGCGCTGAAAATAAACCCTAACAGTGCGCCAGCTTACAAGTTCCGTGGCCGTGCAAATGCTAAACTAGGAAAGTGGCTAGAGGCAGCCAGTGATCTAAGAAATGCCTGCAAAATAGACTTTGATGAAACAGCAGATGAATGGCTGAAAGAAGTCACACCAAATGTATGTTCTCTGTTAATTATACTATGTTGTAGGTATATGAGACGGTCATTTTGGGTTTTTTAACTGACCTAGTGTGGAAAAATTATTTTTGTTTTATGAAAACAGGGTGTACCTAACAGTTTGAACTCAAGTCTTCTTGTATCTTGTCTAGTACGTAAAGTATTTCATTTATTTATGTTCCAGCAGTATAATGGCTACACCCAAAGTAAGTAGGTCAAAAAATAATTTTTAACAAGACAAAATTACAAAAATGGCAGCCAAATCATGGAGACTGTGGATATTTTTTAACCCAAGAGAAAACATTTTCGGCAAAAGAAAATTATGAAAATATCGATAAATTTAAGAATTCATACAACAAGGTTAATAAATAAAATAAATTAGATCAGAGCTTCTGATGGATCTATAGTCCAGGCGCCTGGTAAGTCTACCTGGAATTTTGGGTACACAGCGATTTTTTTGGCCTACTTTATGTTTTTTGGGTCGCTGAATCCGAATCTGAAGTTTCCGCACGCGTATCTGGTGAGCATTTTCCGCTATTTTGAAAAAATGGCCTAAAAAGGCCTTTTTTTGCGGTTTTTTTTGATATAGCGGCTACGGATGAGGAAAAGTCCCGGATTTAGCTAATGTTTTGAATAGCTGACATAATTTGGAAGAAAATGGTGTATACATATGTTAGGTTTGCTTAAAAATTGAGGAAGATACAGCATCGTGAACATCGCGCCTATTCACGTTTTCGCGGCGCACCCGTCAACGCGCGATCCGGCTCGCCGCGGTCAGCCAAGTTCCGAAGCGTTCTAAAGTTCCGAAATCCGAGGTTCCTCAATTTTTGAGCAAACCTAGCATATTTATATACCATTTTCTTCCAAATTTTGTCAGCTATTCAAAACATTAGCTAAATCCGGGACTTTTCCTCATCCGTAGCCGCTATATCAAAAAAACCGCAAAAAAAGGCCTTTTTAGGCCATTTTTTCAAAATAGCGGAAAATGCTCACCAGATACGCGTGCGGAAACTTCAGATTCGGATTCAGCGACCCAAAAAACATAAAGTAAGCCAAAAAAATCGCTGTGTACCCAAAATTCCAGGTAGCCTCATTTTTAGCTACCACGCGCCTGGACTACTAGAATATTTTTCATGAAGAGAACTCTATGACAGCCAGCTAAGGTCGCTTTTCAAATATAGGAAGGAGTCTGGTGCAATTCCTTAAAAAACTTAGATGAAAAACTCATTCTGTTTTTGCTTTGACTCAACTATGGGGAAAAAACCAAACAATTAAAATCTAAAAGAGCAGTACGCTTTAGTTAAATCTAGTAAGGAACAGGCTAATTGATACAGTGCAGTAGAACTAATAATATACATTACCAAAGTCTTAGATGGAAATGTTAGGAATTTCTGTTACTTCATGTCAAAATTTCATTTTTTATTTTTGTTCTGATTTATGTGTATGCATCAGGCCAGGAAAATTGAGGAACATACCCGAAAGTATGAGCGTAAAAGGGCTGAAAAAGAATTTCGAGAAAAACAAGAGCGCATCCGCAAAGCAAGAGAAGAACATGCAAAAGCAGCGGAAAGGAGTAAAGAATCATCTGCACCTTTCGAAGGAGAAGGAGAGGAAGGATTTCCTTTCAACGACTTCCTAGGAACCATGATGGATCCCGAAATGCGAGAAATGATGAAAGTAAGTGCAATCGCTAAGTTTGAAGTCATATTGCAAACTTAATGATAAGATCATGTAAAAAACAATAAATGCATTTGTGAGTCGCGATGGCACATAAAATATGAGACCCCAGTGCTCAGAGGCAAATTTTTCAGCGGAGAAGTTTTTGTGCAGTTGGGTCAGAAAAGTTAAATATGAATTTTTGGTGGAAATCGTGCTATTCTTTTTAGAATTGAATTTCTGCAGGTGGATCAATAGTTCATTCTGTTGCAGATTGGACGAGAGTCGTCAAATCGTTTTGTAACTTTTTTTTACATCATAGTTTATAGGCAATATTATGTTGGTGGCTAATGTCAAAAAGTGTTCATCCAATTGCAAAGTAACAAAATCTTTGATTGAGCGCTATTTTTTTTATAAGGAAATTGATCCAAATATTTTTTTGAAATTTTCCATGAATATATTTGAATAGGTATAAGTGATACAAAACTCGTAGAAAATTATAAAAAAAGTTCTTCTTCAGTTTTTCTCTAAAAAAAAAAAAAAAAAAAAAAAAAAAAAATAATTACAACGTGGGCGCAGATTTGTAATATTGCAACTGTAGGTAAGTATTCTCCTACTTTGACCATCAATATTTTTCTATCCATTTTCAACCATGCTCTCTCTTGTCAGGATCCAGAAGTAGCGGCAGCCTTCCAAGACATTAGCTCAAATCCAATGAATGCCATGAAGTATCAGAGCAACCCTAAAATAGTAAAACTTACGCAGAAATTAGCTGCTAAATTTGCTGGAGGAATGCCAGGTGGCATGCCTGGTATGCCTGGAGGAATGCCAGGTTTTGGTGGTCCTGGAGGTCCTTTCGGTGGGGCGGGTGGCACTCCACCCTCTGCTCCGTCTCCGAATTTCTCAGATGACGTAGGATTAGATTAAGGTAAAAAATTTCCATCACTTCTCATCTTGAATTTTTTGTGTATATCTGAACACCATTAGACCTAGTTTCAGATAAATTGACTTTTTCATCTGCTTGCATACGATTACTACTTTCTCTCTTGGCAAATTGAAAGGGATGCATGAGTGCATGATCGGCATATCCATGACGGCGTTTTAATGCCGTCTTGGATTTTGCGGCATGTTAAGTTGGGTTCACTGCCAAGTGTGATCTACTGATGAGGTCTAAAAAGGCCCTAACCGGTATAGATCTCTCGACGTGACTCCAACTTAATATTCCATTGCAAACTGCCTGAGCTGAACACTCTCCCTCCTCAGTTTCGTACTGGTGCGCATTAGAGCTCAAAAAATTATTTTTGACTCTAATTTTAATTTTTGGAACTTCTTGGCCTTGATTTCCCCACGAAATGGTGTGGACCCAGCACCATTTCTCCACCTTGTTACATACAGGTTTCGGGCTACTCCTTTATGTTTTTTTCTTCATTTATATTATGATGTTGGTACCATAATGGGTCAGGAAGAAAAAAGAAATGGTTAGTCCAAGATTTGTACGTCACACAAAAATCAGCTCAGTTTTTGTGCCCACTCTTTTTTTAAAAACATTTCTATTAGTCCATTTGGAAAAAAATGTTCTAGTATACATGTCTTTCAATCGATTCACTGTTTCCGAGACATTTGTGATCAAAGCTTTACCCAATTATATATCATGAAGATGTTGTGCAAAATGTTAGAAGAAGTTTACTTGCAAGCACCTTTTTTTCGTGTATGACAATGCGGTACTCTAAAACACCTTAAATGTATAAAACAAACCAGCATACAAAAAAAGGGAAAGGAAGAAAATTGTCACGTTTTTCAGTTTCAAGTAATCAGGGAACTTAGAATCACCTACTTCGAAAAATTTATCAGATTTTCATATGTTGCATTCCAGTTTCAGCTTGCCATTACTAATCTAATATTTTTAAAATTTTCTTTCAGTTGCTGCTGTTCTGGGACTAAATCATGTTTGTTTTCTGTGTAAATACACCTTTTTCTCTAGTATAAGGATGATCATTTTAGCTTTTCTTTGGAACTAGGTCCAATTAATGTTTTTCAAAACTTTTTGAAAAAAGTTTTGAAACCTGTTGAAAGTAAATTCAGTTCAGATCAGAAAAATGGAGTTGTCCTCATAGAAGTTCTGAAGTAAATCTTTTTAAAGACTGGTGTAAATAAGATATTCTTGATAACTGGAGTTCAATGTTTTTTAAATTAATGGTTGATCCAATTTGATGATTTTAAAGTGGTATTTTGTTTTTGTCTAATTTTAATTATTTTTTCTTTTATATCGTTTACATTTAGTGTTTGTATGAATGCATTGATTGGTTTAACAAGGGTTTTTCTTCTATCGAGTATTTAGAAGTAATTTTACTTATTCAGCTTTTATAGAGTTTTAAAGAAAGATTTGCTAGGAGATAACAGAAAGAAAAAAAATTGACAAAAATTCACACACCATCTAAAAATAGGAGTATAAATTTTTAAAATCATGATCAAATTTTCCTCAATTAAATGTTCGAATCACTCTCTTTTTTCATTTTTTATTTTTTCCCTAAGATCAAAAACACTTGAAATATTGACTGTTGAAAGCATCCTCTAGTTCAGGAACAACACTCAAAAGAAAAGTTTTCTAACTACGCAAATACCACAAATTTGTATTTATTTATTTATTTTTTTGTTGTTGTATTATACACACTGTTGCGATTCTAAAACTATGTTGAAAGATGTGCTCTTAGCAGTCTTCATTCAGAGGTACCAGAATTTTTCATTTTCAAACTAAATAAAATAAAATCTGTGTCAAATCCTAATCGTTATCCTAATCAGTATTTAATACTTAGCCACAAGCCATTCATCCCTGAATACCAATGATCTTTTGTTTGAGGCAAGCATTCGCAATGAGACAAATTATACGATTAAATTTGAGCATTTTTAGACGGATGCTTTCATTATAATCACTCTTTTCCATTATGAAGATTGAACTATGATTGTACACTCTGTTTTTGGTCAAAACCATTGGACAAGATAATTATTCTTGCATTAATAAGAGTTGCTATGATTCGAAAGGAGACCTTTTTTGATTCTTTAAGCTGAACTGTTTACCTCACCAATCTCTCGTAATTTACCTCGACTGATAATTATTATGTGATGCATTTTGGGATGGAAAGACGTTAACACAGCTGCTCTTAATACCAACACCATTTATTCATTTTTTATTTTATTGTGCAATTTTACTACAATGCTGATTTTGTAGTTGTCGTTATTTGATAAGTTTTTTTAAGATGAAATACATCATCAGTAAATACCATCCAATTTTTGCCTTTAATATGTTCTCCTGTATTATCAAACTGGAGATGTTACAAAGTAAATCTAAAAAACGATATCTTGAACTTCTATAGATCTCTTTTTTGTAACTAGTTAACTTTTTTTGCAGTTTTAAGGCCAATGTTCATCTTTGTCTTCATTTTAATTATGAATTTTCAATACATACTACTTCAAGTCTCTTTAAGATAAGAAACTCAATGGGTTTTGTAGCCTCCCAAAAATTTGCCCTTAAGTTCAAGCCAATCCGCTCTAATATTCTGATATTATTGTTTCAGTTTTTCCATTTTTTCAGTCCATTTTAGTTTCGACTAATCTATAAAAATAATCATCTAATGCTATGAATCCAATCGAAATAAGCTTTACTGTTACTGCTTGCTTGCTGCAGGATGCAATGAAAGTTGGGTGTGTCCATGTTCTGCACTCGAAGCCTGCTTTTGCATAATAATTTCAATTCTGAAAAATTCAGACTATCTTGCTTCAAGTTTAAGTCTACATAACTCCTTAGGTTGAAAGATTTGATCTCTAGCTTCCACAGATTCTTCCTATGAATCTTAATTCTCTATCTGTCTTTGTAATCTCACCAATGCTTTTTTTGGAACATACCCAAAAGCAGCTGTAATTTTATTGTAAGATTCTAAAATATTTAGAATCTGGTATTTAGAACTTTTTTAACACAATGAATTCTTAATTGTTATAAGAACATTTGTTTCTGAGTAATATAGTCTGTACCCTGTTGAGTATGTCTTGGCTATTTTTTCCAAATAGTATTCGGCACCCTATTTTGACCTGATGTTATTTCTAAGGCCAAGAAATATCTGTCAAATCCCACAAGTGAAATGAAAATTACTTATTTTTCGGCCAGATCCCAAGAGGTGCTATAAGATAAGCACTTGTGCTGATTTTTAGAAACGGAAATTTTAAATGCTGATTTTTCACAGGGAAAATTCAGCAAATTTCTTCTCACTTCATAAGCATCACCCTCTGAAAGGCCTCAATATCCTGTTTTTACATGGGAAATTAGAACTAGTGCTGATTTCTTTGGGATTTGTGCTGCAATTCGGCAAGGTCATCCTGCCATGAATTTTTGGAATTTGACCTGAGAACATTGTTTTTGGGTAAAGCCATCATTTTGACCGTTTCATAAATTAATCAACTAGCTGCATGAGTGGTGAGTTGACCATTTTGTAAAATTGGGCAGGAAAGAGCTGAACCATGTTGCCGTGTTGGATCGAAATCGGTATGCCTGCGTTTAGCGTCTTTCCTTAATGCTACATTAATGTATGATACATGAACTTTCATCGACTTTTAGCGAGGAATTCGAATCTGAGCTTAGATTTTGGAGATCACTCGTTTTAATCTACTGAAAATCGTAGGTGAAATTACAGGGGCGTTCATGAAAATTGATTACTCAGTAGTTTTATTTTTTATTAACAGGATGATCAAAAATGAAAATTTCCTGGTTCCGTTAATCTAAATAAAAACACCTTGCTCACGAAGTCTAATGGAACTAATGGAAGTAACAATTAAAGCACACCAAAACCGGGTTCAGGACATTTCCGTCAACGATTTTTTGTCCCAGCACCTGTTTCGTCCAGCAGTTTACATCCACTTGTAAAATAAACAACAGTGACCTGATCCAAGCGTTAAATTTTAGTCTGTATATCTATGTAAAATTATATTGACAATACCGAAATGAGGAAATTGAGGGAGATGGAGGTGTTGTTATGGTAGGTAACTAATAATTTATTTAATGAAATGTTACTTTCTTCTTTTGTCTTTTCAAATTGTCATTGGTGAATATTTGGTTTTATTTCTATTCTTAAAATTTTCGATACAAAATTTACCGTATATTTACTTTTTTTAAACCAAAAATGAAAATATTACTTTATTTTAAAAACATTTACATACTTAAAACGTGGCAAATATTTGTAAAAATTTTTCGAAGCGATGGCATCGATATTAATATCAACGAGCAGTAGTGGTGTTGAAGAAACTATACAAAAATGAATAAAAGAGGGGAAGGGAGGGGGGGGGGGGGGCAAGAAGCTCGCAATCTTTAGTTTTAACCCATTTGTACATCGATCTCTTAGAGTCAAATTCGTCCAATTTTGAGCGTTTGGTTGCGCGTACACCACGCTGCAGCACAGTAAAAGCACAAAACATAAAAGAGAAAATTAAAATACTTCGGAAATCATTAAATTTGACACGAAATCACACTTATATTTCTATTTTACGCACATTATATTTTCCTCTAATACATATTTTTTTCATTAATTTAATTGAGAATAATGCATGCAAAGTGTTCAAACATGAATCATGAGTTGATAAACGCTGACTCCGCGAGTTGAAATATTAGAGCCTAACACAGAGCGGAGCGGCGTGCTGCCAGCGCGAAACGCGCGCTGACGCGCCTACAAACCTAACAGGGATACTTCACGCATTGCGCAATGCGTGAAGTATCCCTGTTAGGTTTGTAGGCGCCAATGCGCGTTCCGCGCCGGCCACTCGCCCGCCGCGGCGCGGCGTCTCAAGCAACTATATTCCTCAATAGAGGTGTTGCACAGTACCATACGAAATTGAAGGCGTTCCAACATATTAAGGATGACAGGTACCCATCAAGAGTACGGAGCCCTTTAAAAACTACATACATGCAACGCTAGTCCTACCTTAGCACCTTACGGTATCCCTCCAGACAGGAGGCCAACTCTTTAAGAATACTTATTCGGATCATTTCTCAGAGTTTGCAGTGTAATAATAAGGGCTCCCACTATAATAATTAGGGCTTCCAATATCATAATTA
Organism: Bemisia tabaci; assembly: GCF_918797505.1. Lineage (NCBI taxonomy): Eukaryota > Metazoa > Arthropoda > Insecta > Hemiptera > Aleyrodidae > Bemisia > Bemisia tabaci. The sequence continues at coordinate 7,560,001 of NC_092796.1, read as the reverse complement.
GGGCTTCCACTTCCACCGGAATAATCGGAGCTTCCACTGAAATAACCAGGAAGCCATTGTGGCGAGTTCATTGTTCGAGACGATGCTTTGATCTCTGTGCCGTATTTATTATTCGGTAGTTTTATCCTCTTATTCAGTCCATTCTTCAAACGAAAACCAGAACGGTTGACTTTTGAATCTTTGGTGAGTATCTCCGCCAGAGGACACAGTGGGTCGATCGGTAGGTTAAATAGGTTCCACGGCCTGCAAATTAACATAATCTGATCATGATAATTGCTCATTAGACTCAAAAAGGATGTAATTTTTAACGAAATTTACCAACTGAGCTCGATATTAGAGAGAAGTCAATAGAACATTTTAAAAGTGCTTGTTGGGTAAAGCTTTGAGCATTTTTTACAATAATATGGCATCAAAAAGGTTTGAGGAAGAGGAGGAGAATATATGTAAGAATGGGGTAAATGAGGCGCTGGGTGCAAAAATGGCATTTTTTTGTTACAGTGTCTCAAAATCTCCGCTAACGATTCATCGATTATTATTATTAAAGCAAATATATGTATGTATTATTCTTTATGATAGATAGGGTTGAAAGCGTTAAATTTCCGGAAAGTCACACGATAGTTTCCTGTCTAAAATCTCGCCACATCTCATCTAGGGCCCTGGTACCAGTTTTAAGTGCCGGGCCCCAAGCAAGGAGGTGGGGGGTCCGAGGGGTATCCCCCGAGATATTTTTGAATGTAAATCTATTCGGACGTATTTTGAAGCTTCCATGACGAAGAGATGTATTAAGAACGGAAATTTTGAAACGCCGCGATGGAGATACGTGGTTTTGCCTTTCTGTCGGTGCGATACGGACATCGGACATCCATCAAGTTAAAATAGTTGCATCAAGTCCCCTCCACCGCCGACCAACGCGTCTGTCGATCGAATCAACTACAGGTAGTATGAGCAGGGATTCAAAACGCCTTCAATTTTTTGAACGCAATACGGACATCCGTCGAGGTTGAATAGTTGTATCAAGGCGCCGTAGCCAACGCGTCCCATTGTTTATCGTTAGAGATGAATATAAGTTGAGAGAGGATAGTCATAATGCTTTGAATTTTGTACACACATATTTTTGGGCAAAATGAGAGACGACGTTTCTCCATTTGCGACGTTGCAGACTTCCTTAGAAATTTTATCTTTATTTCGAGAAGCTGGTCAACAAGAAACTTCAATTCTCCATGATTTTTCGTATTCGATAGCAGAAGATTTGGTTCAAAATTTAAAGTCTTAAAGTTGGGTTGTTTCCCATGGAAGAGATGAAATAAGAACGGAAATTTTGAAACGCCGCAATGGAGATACGTGGTTTCGCACTTCTGTCGGTGCGATACGGACATCCATCAAGTTTAAATAGTTGCATCCAAGTCCCCGTCACCGCCGACCAACGCGTCTGTCGATCGAATCAACTACAGGTAGTATGAGCAGGGATTCAAAACGCCTTCAATTTTTTGAACGCAATACGGACATCCGTCGAGGTTGTATAGTTGCATCAAGTCCCCGTCACCGCCGACCAACGCGTCTGTCGATCGATTCAACTACTGGTAGTATTAGCAGGGAGTCAAAACGCCTGCAATGTTTTGAATGGACATCTGTCCGTTGAAAATATTGAAGGATACGGACATCCGTCGAGGTTGTATAGTTGTATCACGGAGCTGTAGCAAACGCGTCCCGCTAGTGTTCCTCACTACCGACGTATACATTGTGAGAGGGGACAACAAAATATTGGGGGGGGGGGGGTAGTTTAAGGGTCAAAATTCCCTCAATTTTATGCATACATATCAATGGGCTAAATGAGTGATGACGTTTCTCTGTTTGAGACGGTGCAGACTTCCTGAGTAAGTTTCCTTTTTCTTCGGATCACCCGTGAACTAATAAACTTTCGTATTTTTTACCGTTTTCAATGATTTACTCCTTTATTCGCTACTTTTGAGCCTCAATAAACTTTTTAAGCATTTTAGACCCAAAATTTGTACTTCTTGGGTCATGTTAACAAAGATTATCTTGGTTATAGCTTAATCGGTGAGCTTTAGATTTTGACCTCGAAATGTTAGCCCGCATTGAACCCCGATCGATATTTCTAGATTTTGAAGAGGAGAAAAAAGAGATTCGTTTCACCTTCAACTACGTTGGAGACGAAGATTTACTTGTTCCTAGTCCCGAAGTTCATCGCGACAGTTCAACGCCGAGAAATGGGTGTTTTTAACAGTTTTTAAAAGTTCAGTCGCATGGATTCTGATCGTGCGGTTCAGCGGAATAGTGGAACTTTCTGGACCTGAAAATTGAACTCTTCGGGTATTTTTACACGGGACTAACTTTGACGGCGTTTCATGTGCACAAGCAATGCGCCTTCAGTTGCGTCTGCAGCAATTGTTGTTACGAATATGTTGTGCGTGCTGATTTCAGCCCATTACATACTCGAATCTCTGAAGGCGTTTTATGTGTCCAAGTAGCGTGATCTCTTGGAGAACACCAGAAGTGAGATTGAGTGAATCGCTCAGTCTCTACTTCATTCTTTCTCCAACAGATCGCACTACTTGTGCACATAAAACGCCTTCAGAGTGTCGAGTATGTAATGACCTAAAATCAGTACGCACAACATATTCGTAACAACAATTGCTGCAGACGCAGCGGAAGGCGAATCGTTTAATTAAAAAAGGGTACAATAGGAAGTCTGCGTGCAACGATGGAATATGTTTTCAATCGACACGAATCAAATGAAAAATAAAAACGTGAATCGATTGACGTGAACCGATCGACACCGATGGACACATAAATAAAAAACTGGATCGAAATCAGTAGAAAACTTGCATTTACTATAAGAGTTCCTAATTGCAATATCTCGAAAATGGGATCGGCCAAGACTTTGATTTCTTGCGATTTTCAGTCTACACCATAGATTCATCCCCTACAAACCGTTTTTGGGTACATTTTGTAGAACTATTTTCGCTTCAAGACCACTGTGAGTAATTACTGACAGATCGTCAACCCACGAGAGACCACGAGTTAGTCCTTCCTTTCCCCCAAAGTCTTTGTGAACCACCCATTTTACCTTATAGGATCGTTTCATTATTTTCTTGTCTTTTTCATCTATAGATTTATCCATAAGTTTCAATTACTAACCCTCTGGAGAAATTGGCATTTTTACTGAGAGGTCCAGTGCCGACACACCATGCTCGATTTCAACTACTTATCGGTTAGGTGAATTTTGACGGCTTAAGCAACGTGCATATTCCATCTTCCTTGTGTAAAAGGAATCATGCTGTGATATAAGACGACGGAGAAAAATTCACTTTGAAAACGCTGCATGAAAATGAGATAACATAAAAAAAGAAAACAACTCGAGGGAATGAAGATATGAGAGATAATAAATTAATTACATGGTAATTTTTAGTTACCTACGTAGTTTTTTTTCTTAGCGCTGCATAGCGTGGTACGAATACCGGACTAAAAAAGCAATAAGAGGGGTTTGGAGGACAAGGCGCATAAGTGCAGTTTTTGAAAAATTGAGATATTATGAATTCAAGTAAAACTAGTCTTAATGCAAATTTTGTGAAATATTTTCTCTAATTTTGCCTCTAATTCTCTCATTGCCTACAATATTCGCATCCGTGGTGCGCCTACAGCAGCAGCAGACCCTTCGGACTCGGACTCTTCTTCAGACGATTGGGACTCGGAATGATGCGCATTTGTAACTGGTGCGTTTCACATCGTTTTAGCACTTTCTGTTTTTACCAGTTTTGGACTTTTTACTTAGTTGGACATTTATTGGTTTTGGCCTTAGTGTTTTGTTGGACATTATGGGTTTGGACGTTTTTACTTTTGGACTATTTTTTTTGGACATTATGTCCTAGCACCCCAATTTTATGTAGTTCGAGGCGTGGATTTGATCGCGCTTGGCCATCGGGCTTTGCGCGGCTTCCTCAGCCTGAGATTGAATAGTTGCATCAAAGCGTTGTCACCAATGCGTCCGTCAATCAGCCAGCTTCCGCCTTCAACTACCTAATGCACCGGGAGTCAAATCGCCTTCAATTTATTGAATGCCACACGGGCATCCGTCGAATCTGGAAAACATCTGGAAAACTTTTATTTTTTGGGGGAGCATATGATACTATTTTCAATTCTATGGGGGCCAGGCCCCCCTGGACTCCCCCTTCGTTTGTTTATGGCAAGGGAGTTGAATCATGAGCCATTGAAGTCGAGGATGCCCAGACTGGAGACTCTTAGCATCTGACGACGGAAGAAAATGAAACGCAGTTACTAAAAATATCCTCCTGCACTGAAAATCTTGAAAGTAGATAGAAATTTTCCAAGAAGTATACTTCTTTGAAAATTTAAGAAGAATTCTACAGTGCCACAGCGTGTTTTTGAAAATTTATTCACCTTTTGCGAAATTTTTAGGGTAAATTTTTCACTTTTTCTTAAGAAACAAGGGTTGCATGTGAAGTCGGAGTGGTTCTTCACGGGCAGCACGGGCCCCCTCCGGGGCCCGGGCCCCGGTACCAGGGACCCAGTATCCCCCCCTTTGTGGCGGGCCTGTCCAGTACGCGCAGGGCCGGATTTACCTACTTGCCGTCATGGGCCGCCTGTATTTTGCCGCCCCCTTCTCATTCGTTTGGAAACATTAAAAAAAACCATCGAGTGAACGTGCCGGAGGGGGAGGGGGAAGGAGGGGGTGCATAAGACGCGTTTACTCGTGTTAGGCACATTTTTTGTGAAAGTCGTGTCAACACTAGCAAAATTCCACGGAACTTTGCACGGAAGTTAAGGTCCGTAAACTTATCTCTGTGTATAGACAAGGTCTTCTATTTATAAGAATAGAACGAAAAACTTATGAAAGAAGAAACATTAATGTGGTTTAATAACTTTAACTTTCGCCGCCGCGCCGCGCTGACCGCACTGTATTTGGCACAATGCGCGAAGTAGTCCAACAACAGTCTTGTAAGCGCTAACCGTTTCACGTCGACCGCTGCTGACCGCAGTGTGTTTGACACAATGCGTGAAGTATTCATGCAGTCTTGTAGGCGTTATGCGTTCCACGCCGTCCGCTGCTGACCGCAGGGGCCGCGCTGTCTTTGACGCAATGCGTGAAGTATTCATGCAGTCTCGTAGGCGCTAATATGTGTTACATGCCGACCGCCGCGCCGCGCCGAGGGCTTCTCCTTCTCATCTCAAGTCCTCGCCATTATCGCTCTCTGCACCGCGCCGCTCCAGGCCAAATTGCGTGTTTGGTTTCTCTCTTAACTCGACCAATTAAAGGTACTGTCTCGAGTGTCACCGAAAGACGACAAAATTAGAGATCACTATACTCTCAGGAGATGACAGATTTCGTCACCTTTACTCGTTTTCCGAATCCGATTTTTTTTATTTATACCTATATTTTAAAAAATTGCAAAATTTGCCGCCATGGGGCGCGGCCCATGTAACCACCCCTAAAACCGACTCTGATCCAGTGCCCTTTCCCCGAATGGTCCCAGACTAGAACTGTATGAGAAGCATGTGCTGTACTTACTTTCCGAAGGGTGTGGGCGTTCCGTAAAGGATGTAGTAGATGTAGTGGCGGCAATTGCATCTGAAGAAGTCGTAATGGAGTGTCATGCCACGCATGCGCCAAGCGAGATCAATGCCCACCTCCCCGATAAGCTTCACGCCGGGCGTTATTTCTTGCGGGGCTGGCCATATCCCGAAAATATTTGGGTCGTCGAGCTCGTCGGTAGCCATCTTCGAAATCACGATCTCACCAGTATAGTCGTTGTTGCCTGACATCTGTGGAAACCAGAGACAATATATTGTGGAGACCCCGCACTAACTATTTTTTTTCTTTCTTGTGCAGTTCTAATATCCCTTAGGGAGGGATACACCTTTTCCCCCCAAAAGCCCCATTCCCCTCCTCCCTAATCAAGCCAGCCCCCGAAATCTATGTTTGAGACTATCAAACTCGGGTCATCTGGCCGGGAATCGAGCCCGGGACCTCTCGATCATAGAGGAAGCGCTACAACCACTACACCACTGGAGCAGGGTGGCATGAAAAATAAAATCTTGAAATTTCACGAGAAATATTTCATGAAATTTCAGAAATTTATGAAAGATATTGAAAAATACCGGTTCCATTTCATGTTCCGTAAAATGTAAAAATTGTGACTGTCTTCTATTTTTTGTTGTTTGAGTGCGAGTAACATACTCTAGCCCCCGAAAAATATGAAATATTTCATAGCCTCGTGAAATCTCATGAAATATTTCACTGGATTTTCCAATCTTTCATTTCTTTCTCACGTTTCATGCCACCCTGCAAAGGAGACCGACAACAAGCCAATTTAAGCAATGTAACTGGATGAGATGTCGCTTAAGGGTTGCTATTAAGCAGTCACTCTAAGTGGTCGAAGTCTCCGGTCATTGAGAAAAACTCAACTTTGGCTCAAGCTTCAGGTCCTTGAAGCCTTCGGTAAAAAAAATAACAGGAATCTAAGTTTGCCTACCAAAAGTGTCCTACCTGAACCGAGGGTCTGCTTCCGGGACCGACGGTACAGATAACTGAACCGGAAATTGTAGTGTACCGAATGAACCGGTGTTATTTCTCCTAGGATTCGGAATAATCGAATTAATCTAACTCCGTTTGTCTTATTTGTAGTGGTGCTTCAAGGGCTACTTGAGCAACCCAGCCAAAGTTAGGAGAGACGGAATCGAGCCATTTTTTAACTTTCCTCCCGAATCTGAGCGACACCATATATTGGCAGCTTAGAGTGGAGCATTGCGAGTTCACGCGCCGAGCCATCGCGCCTTCAATTTTGCAGATGCAACACGGGCATCCATCGAGCACGAATATTTGTATCTCTGCGCTGTCGTCAGCGTGCGTTAAGGTGTCTTTTATTTGTGAAAATGGAAAAAAGATAAAGGTTAAGTTCGATCAAAATATGCTATGTGCACAGATCAATAATCATCTTGAAAAAGAAAAACAAACCGTTTAGAGGTCCCTCAAGCGCCCAAAAGAGCTAACGTCTAGAAACGGATATTTTGCCGTATTAGGAACGTTTTTAATTTGGCGACAACCCCTAAAATTTCCAAGACGAATCAAGTTGACCCAACTATCTTTTCTGGGAAAGTTACACATGACTGATGAGAAGGGAGGTTGAGAGAGCGCCAATGTATCACCGAAAAAGTGACAATTTAAAAAAAAAAAAAGTATACCTTCAGAAACTTAAGATAATACTTAAAGATAATACTTAAAAAACCACTAAAACCAGTGTGTTTAAATACAGGTCAATTTGACCCGACTTGGGACATAGCGTGTTAAAAATATTGGACATCTAAGGGTTAAAATATAAGAAAGATTAAAATCTATAGAGAAGCTTACTTTAAAGTAAAACGTATCATCCAAGGCCACCATCCAATGCAAGGAAAAATACTTAACGTAAAAAATGTCACCCGCTTGAAATTGTAGCACTGGGTAAGGCAATTGTTGTTGTTCCGTCTGCATTGCCAGGACTATCTGTAGCCATTGCAAGGATACGCCCCAAGAAATTGCTGTAAATTGAGGACGATTCGAAAGAAATTAGACATTGGCTTTTGAGTAATTCTCTATCTAAGTTGGTCAACGTTTCACTCCGAGATGTTTTTAATGTAAACGATTAAGGTTTTAGTGGACAGTCGTAATTGCACAAAAAATTCGTGGAGCGTCCTCAACCATTCTCAAAAATATTCTATGCCAAATTTGTACAGTTGTAAAAACATCAAGTTCCAATTTTCTCTCTCAAAATATCAAAATTTTGGATTTCATGTTCTCAAAAACGAAAACACTGCTACAACTGTGCGACATCATGCCGCATTTTAGAAAAACCAAAAAATGCGGAGGATGGAATCGTTACGTACACCGTGGTATAGAATAATTAAACGGCTGCAATCAAGGTGCGAATTATCGCCAACGCGTCACGGAAAACTGAAAATTACCGATTGTGACGTTCTTGATTCTGCGAATTAATTTTTTTACAAGTTTTTTCTCTCTTTCATGTTTGTATTTTTTGCTGCTGAAAACGACGGGCGGTTCGCACCATGACGCTTGAAAGCACAACATGGATGGCTAAACTCCGAGGACACGTACCCAACTCAAATAGAGCAGCTCAAGAAATCTTGCGTTTTAAGGAAAACTAAACATTGTCATGCCTTGATATTTTAATGGAATAATTTTAAAGTGGTAGTAAGATGCGGCAAAAAAAACGTTAAATAGTGACGAGCTGTTTTCCTTTAAAAAAATAAAATAGGTACAGTGAGAACATTACAATACCGCATTTCGAGTTACATATTTTCAGAGTTTAGGCATCGTCGTCATACTTTTGATCCAGGGGGAGGGGGTGTGTGTGAGGAAGAAGTACTTCCTTCCAATAGTAGCGGGTTTGCTTTCCCCTCCCAGAAGATGTTTTTCTCCTATCGTGAATACAATATTAATGCGAAAAATCACTTTCGAAGTAGACAGTTTGACTGCAGCTTCGAAGCAAAAACAATAGTACTCAATCTATGAGGTTTATAATTTTGGGAGAATCTTCACGTATGTTATCATGTATGTCACATTTCATAAAATAGTAACTGACTGGCACTTTTTCACAAAGACGTCTTTGTATCGAACCAAGCAAAAGATCCGATCGTTCGAGGTTTGCACTAAATCTGAACTTTGAAAAATGTTAGTCCTGTTCATAAGAAATGGTATCAATAATGCAATTTAACGGCTTCAGTTCTAAGTTCCAAATGTTTTGAAAAAAAGGAGTAGTAGTAAAATAATTTAATTTTAAAGCGGTGCTTTAGCATCTAAGGCCATTTACACCTCTAAAGAGGGCAGTAACAGTAATACAGAAAGAAAGAAAGGCAGACGAGAGACAGAAATATAGAAAGTAGTAGTAGTAGTAATATACGTTTATTTTAAAGCGGTGATTTAGCAATTAAGGCCATTTACACCTATGTGTGTTTACATGGAAATCAAGGTCACATAAGTAAAAATACAAAAGGGTTGAGGGGAAAGGTTAAATTTTGCCATTTACACCTCTGTGTGTTTGAAAGAGAGTAGTAGTAGTAGTAAAATAATTTTATTTTAAAGCGGTGCTTTAGCATCTAAGGCCATTTAAAGAAAGAAAAAGAGAGAGAAGGAAAGAAAAATCAGAAAAAATTATCGGAGCAATTTTCTCTGAGTGCAATGTTAAGATCAATTTGAGATCAACCCAAAAATAACTACCTTTTAAACAAGATCCACTAGACGACTGTAAACACATGCAGTCGCTCCTCCATAAGAATACGCAAAATTAGGAACGAATAGATGCAGTTAAAATTTAGGTTTCCAATGAGTCACTTCAAAACTGATCTCCAACGTAGAAGGACTTCCAAATGAAAAGTTTGGCCTCTCATCTAACTCATTCAATCTCTAAATTCATTGCGTTAATTCTATCAATACTTTTAAGTCAATTTCTGAATAAAATACGAACGGTTCAGCCACCCCGAGGTCCTCAGACCTCTTGAGGCATGCTTTGGTTGGGTAGTATCGTAATGGTATCGTAACCAAGGGTCAAACTCTACTTCTGAGCATTAAAATCGCTTCTAAAGAAAAATAAAATAAATTTGAATGTAAGTACCTCCGAATGAAGAGAAGCGAAACTCACACTGGGATTGTAGCATCTCGAACAAGACTGTCTCATCCAAGGCACGCACGCACTCGCTTGAAGCTCCCGCATTTCAGCGATGGGATTTTTTGTTTCATTTTTATCCACTTTGTCATGCCCTTCGCATTTTTAATTTTTATTCGTTTTTTTTATTTTTTTTATTTTTTTTTTTTTGAGTGAGGGATTTTTTGCACATCTGATCTTGCATTTTCGTGCAGTACATAAGAGTCAATGGATTTTAAAATTAAACGCGTTCGCTTTCTTTTAAGAGCTGAGATCCGTAAGAATCCTCCAATGGAGATGTCGCATGTGTGGGGAATTTGCGATTTGACTGTTGATTCTTATGTTACAGTTCGCGAGAAACACGATGGTGCCTCTGGTTTTCTCTAAAATTAACTCCCAAGCTCAAAAAAAGCTCTCAAGTTGAGGCCAAAATGGAGAGGATATCCCACCCTACCCTGAGAGTCCACCTCTACATCAAAACAAACTCTCCATGCAAAGATAGGGAGCAAATACATTGGCGGGGTTGCCGTGTTTTCAGTTTTGGAGTCCCCAAATAAAGTGGCAGCCCTGTCAATGTATTTGCTCCCTATCTTTGAATACAGAGTTTGTCTTGATGTAGAGGTGGACTCTCGTGGGATATCCCCTCCATTTTGGCCTCAACTTGAGAGCTTTTTTTGAGCTAGGAGTTAATTTTAGAGAAAACCAGAGGCACCATCGTGTTTCTCGCGAACTTTTGCACGAGAATCAACAGTCCAATCGCAAATTCCTCACACATGCAACATCTCCACTCTATGATGGTTCACCAGAGAAAAGACACGTGTATTTTAGCGTCGACAGACTCATACATGGGTTGTCCAAAAATTAATGCGATGATCGGCTTTTAGAGCAAACGGAAAGAGCTTAAAAAAAATCGGTGCACGTACTCGTAGGCGGGGTAAAACCCGATAAAATGAGACCTTGTTGAGCTCTTTTGGTCAAAAATTAACCGAGATATGACGTTTCACCCGCGGCATGTTGAGAGACCGCCTTCAGGATTTTAGAGGTATTTTTTGCAAAGAAAAGATTGAGTGACAGTTAGAGCGAACGCAAAGCTAAAAAAAAAAAATCGATGTACGTACTCGTGTAGACGGAGTAAAAAACGATAAAATGAGACCTTGTTGAGCTCTTCTGGTCAAAAATTAACCGAGATACGTATGACGTATCACCCGCGGCATGTTGAGAGACCGCCTTTAGGATTTTAGGGGTACTTTTTGCAGCACGCTGTGAAAAGTCTTAAAAAGTCAACATTAAGTCTGATCTTTTACGAAATACATTTCAAGATAAAATAGGTAACATAAAGGGAGGGTTTGGCAACATTGCTTGCCGAGGCGGTGCCACATATACATATGTGTGAGAGAATCATTCAACCGAGTCGGCTGGTCTGTCACGTGGTTAATTTTGCTCATCTTTTTCGCGATGTTGAGTGCAAGCGAAACGTTAAAAAAATAACAACATTACGTCATCTACTATTGTTTTCGGCATGGATTGTCGCTAAATGATACGTATAAAGAAATGAGAGAAGTGTACAAGGGCGGTTGTTTAGACAGAAGCAGTTTTTGTCGCTGGCTCGTTCTTTTCTTCTCAAAAAGTACCCCTAAAATCCTGGAGGCGGTCTCTCAATATGCCACAGGAGAAACGTCATAGCTCGGTCAGTTTTTGACCAAAAGAGCTCAACAAGGTCTCATTTTATCGGTTGGGCCGGGGCCGGGCCCCTGGGTGCTAATCCGGCCTTGGTCTCAGGACTGGAAAATATTTATAGGTGAGCGCATGACACGATATTCACACCCATTGACGCAAATGCTGGCTTTTAAAAGCTGCCTGAGTGGAGAACTCGTTGCAATTTGTTTGGTACACAATGGGGAAATCAAGCAGTAAAAGCTCTCTCCGTACAAACAGCATGGCGATGGTGAAACGACCAAAGCACGTGTATTTCTGTATTCGGCGTTGCGGTTTTCTTGTTACATTTTTCTCTCTTAATAATAGTTGATCCTTGTCATCAGAAAAATTTCCCGTGATTTTTTGTCCTTTCAAAGCCATTCTTTGAAAAGTAGCGATATTCTTTTTAAAAACCGAAGAGAGTAGAAATTTTGAAAAAAAAATACAATTGGAATCCGTCCTTTTGTAGTTGCACCGTCGAGGCGTTGATGTACATTGTACCTGTATACCTACACGTCGACGGTGAAACTATCAAACCACGTATCTCGTTTGCGGTGTTTAAAAATCTCCGCTCGCATTTTATTTTTTTGAAGTAGACCAAATCAATATCATTCCTTGAAATTTTCACGGAATTTTCTTCGCACAAAGAGGAAAAATCACAGAAATTTTCAAGACTGGACGTTAAGTAGTTTTTCATTTAAAAAATAAAGTATGACAGGAAGTCTGCGACGTCGCAAACCGAGATACGTGGTTTGGTAGTTTCACCGTCGATGTCCGGTGACGTCACGTCATGCAGAGCGCGGGAGTCGGCACTCTCTTTGTGTGAACATTATAGAATGGATCTGTTGCAAGCAAGATATACGGCCAACTAAATATAATTGTCAAGAGGAAATTCGTTAGAAAATCACCATTGGCGGATCCAGCAATTTGGCAACACGGGATTTCCTTAATTTAAACCTGTAGTAATGTATCGATTCCTGGGGGGGCCGGGTGCTCCGACAAGAATCGATAATTTAGCATAGGTTTCAATGCAGGAAATCCGGTGTTGCCAAATTGCTGGATCCGCCTTTGAAAATCACGATAAAGTCTAAAATCCACTCCTCAGCGCGCAATCTGCGTAGTTTGTAACACGCTTTTTCAAATTTATTGCGAATAAAAAATTATGAAAGAACAAACATAAATGCGGTTTAATAACTTTAACTTTCGCCGCCGCGCCGCGCTGACCGCACTGTATTTGGCACAATGCGCGAAGTATTCCAACAACAGTCTTGTAACCGTTTCACGTCGACCGCTGCTGACCGCACTGTGTTTGATGCAATGCGTGAAGTATTCATGCAGTCTTGTAGGCGCTATGCGTTCCACGCCGTCCGCTGCTGACCGCAGGGACCGCGCTGTCTTTGACGCAATGCGTGAAGTATTCATGCAGTCTTGTAGGCGCTAATATGTGTTACATGCCGACCGCCGCGCCGCGCCGAAGGGCTTCTCCTTTTCATCAAGTCCTCGTCATCATTGCTCTCTGCACCGCGCCGCTCCAGGCCAAATTGCGTGTTTGGTTTCTCTCTTAACTCGACCAATTAAAGTTACTGTCTCGAGTGTCACCGAAAGACGACAAAATTAGAAATCACTATACTCTCAAGCAAAGCAGGGGAGGGTAGCAAAAATCGGAGTAGCTGCTAAATGAAAGTGAACCGGAATGTGATCGGATGATAGCTCATCTTCAATTACTGTTGTATTGATGTTTTGTTTTGAAAAACCTTTAAAAACACCAAAGTCTATAATATCAGGTGATTTTATAAAATCAGTTGGGTAGTGCGTAGGGCGATGCGATCTCCGCTTGCAGTGAGTTTATTGCTTCTGGTAAATTACGGCCTTTGAAGTATATGGATTTATACCCTCATGCAAAGTTTTTCGAATTCCAATCCCCAGCTATCAGATTTAGAACGATCGATTAGATTAGCGTAATCTATCTCTTGGGGAGTGATGTGGAGGAGAGTAAATAGAGGCAATAGTCATTTTTTGTTGACTTAAATTAATAGTGTTTGACGTAGATTGGAACAATCCCTGTGCTATAGTGTCATTCTACGTTGTTCGATTAATGTTTGAGTCTACGTTTCATTAATATTCCGGCTCCAGCGTGTGCTCCATTGTTGGAGAGAAGAGCGTTATAAAATGAATAATTGGTATTGAGAAAAAAGACTCATTAAGGCGAGTCTCGTCTCCGAAATGAGCATGATATCTATAATTTAGTCATTAAAGAATTGAAACTAACTATTTCTATTGTATAATTTCATTTGATTCCAAGCGTCTCTTTCCTTCTTTTCTTTACTTTGCAAGAACAAAAGCTTTGAATCAATTAAAAACTTACGCAAGGTGAGTTTCCAGCAGTTGACGAGATTGTTTGATTATTTAGATTAGACCTATCTGCGGGCAAACCTGACTACCGGCCACCGAGAAAAACTGCCCGTATACGTGCCCTAGTAGCAGAACCATAGAAAGAAGAGATTAAGATTATGTGCGAAAGTTAATTTTTTTTTTACATAACGCATGCGTACGAAAGTGTTAAAAGTGAACATTTTTATGTAACTATTATATAAAAAAAGTCATCATTTTCGTGAGCTTTTCGCGAATCAGAAGATTTTTTAATATTTTTGCAAAAAGCTCACGAAAATGATGACTTTTTTATATAATAGTTACATAAAAATGTTCACTTTTAACACTTTCATATTCATGCGTTTTATGAAAAAATAGAAAAATTGTCTATTAAAAAAAAATTACCCTATCTAGCTTTTATCATTTTTTTATATAACGGTCGGGTCTGAGCTTTGATTTTTTTTAATATAAGCGGTACACGTTTTTTATATAAAAACCATTTAGATAACAGATATGTTTTTTTTATTTTTATAGAAAAAACAAAAATTTGTTCTGCTACTAGGGCGGGAAATATGAAAAAACGGGTCACAAACCACGCTGACTGAGCACTGGGGAGCAAATTTCAGACGAAATAAAAGACGAAATCAGAAAATAAAAGAGGGGATTTTTAATTGCTCGAAATTTAAAAATTGTGTACTCTGCACCAGCTGATTCGCATCATTAAATCATCGTAAGAACACTATAGAATTCTTGCCGCAGACAGCCTCCTGTTGTTGAATCAATATTAGATAATACGGTAATTGTGTGGAAATGTTTCATGCAACCATAGTTCTACTTTCGTGGTTATGTTTGCCGCATTAAGGAAAAATGCCGTGTGAGCCTTCAGAGGCTGCCAAATGCCCCTCGATAAAATGCAAATTTCCACACAATCTTGTGCGTATTTTACTTCTAGTTTTTCCGAGAATTTAATCCGCTGTTCAATCTACAGTATCTGAAAACTGAAATTCAAAATGTTTACGGGTCCCCAAAGAAGGAACAAATATTTTACCAGGGAAAATTTGGCATTGTCCGCATATCCATCAAGCATTTTTCCTGGGTACGGCAGTTTTCAAGAGCAACGACAGCTTAAACTTGTAAACACCATTACCAAACAAACACTCGCTTTATAAATGTCATGATACTAACGTATCAAGGGCATATTTAGCTTGATGATTTGTATCAGCTTGACATGCGGGGAAAATAAAGTTTCCAGTTTGCTATAAAATACCAACTCTCTTTAGTTGCGTGGATTTTGAAAAACTGAAAAGCCGCAGGCATGGGGCCGGTCAGTGAGAGAATCAGATATTTTGGAAGGCTCTGCGTCAGCGCATTTAGCTTTCAACATGAATTCTGATTGCATGCACTGCAAAAGTTGCCTTCTCTGCCAATCAGAGTCAGTGGCGTGGCATGCTTTGCGATTTATCAATTGATCTTCCATTTGAAATTATGGAAAACAGGCACGTAGCCAGGGGGGCTTGGGGGGCTCAAGCCCCCCTCCCCCAAAAGCAAAAAAATGGAGGAAAAGAGAGAAGGAAAGAGGAGACAGAAGATGAGAAAGTACGAGAAAAGAAGAAGTTTAAGACCGGCGAAGATACTTATCTCTTTTAATGTAGAATCTTAAATGAGAACACCGTGATCGTTCCTAAAATTTTCATCAGAAAAGCCTCAAAATGCGTCCAAATAGAAATGAAATTTCAAAAAATTTCCAACTTTGTCGAATGTAACAGTTTGAAAGTATTTTGTGTTAAAGTAAAACAAATCGTAATTGCCTTCATAAAATGACAAATTTGTGTTGCAGAGGCCTCGAAATGCGTCCAAATAGAGTGAAAATTTCAAAATATTCAGGATCTTTCTGATTGCGTAGGTAAATGCATTTTTTGCTGAAAGTTCAAAAAGGAAACGTAATTTTTCTGCAGACATTGATGGAAAATCTGTGTCACGAAAGCCTCGAAATGCGTCTAATTAGATTACAAATTTCTAAAATGTTTCAGGGGGACCCCTGGGCCCCCCTCCTGACTGGGGGGTATTCCATACCCCCCAGAACCCCCGGCAGTAGGGGGGAACCTCGCAAGTCCCACCCAGAACAAAATCCTGGCTACGAGCCTGATGGAAAAGGATCGATCTTTTACCATAGCTTCCAGTGGCGTGGCATGAATTGCGATATATCGATCGTTATGCCATTTAAACCTATGAAAAAAGATCGATTATCAGGGTGTTCGCAGCGAACACCTTAGTAATCGATTCTTTACCATAGCTTCAAATGGCGAGATATCGATAATCGATTATTCACGCCTCGCCGCTGATCAGTATAGGTGTATAACTCTTCAAAAATTAAGGACATCTAGTACAAATTTGTTAGGTTCTAAAATTTTTCTCTCCAGTTCGATGTGAAAACAGATTTCTGCACCAATATTTCTCGATTTAAGTCGCACCAAAAGTCAAACATATTGGTAAAAAAATACTTCATTTGAACTAAGCAAGGAAATACATATCGGAACGAGGACACTTATTTTTTAAACCTCGGAGTTGGTGTAAAATCGGAGTCAGATAAATATGTAAATATGCGAATGATAAGAGAAGTCACTCAAATATGCTCAAACAACACACTGCAGATTGTTAAAGCATATTCGCATCACTTTTGAGCAAACTGAACTTAATGTAACTTGTAAATTTACTTTGACTCGAACTCCGAGGTTTAGAAAATAGTAGACTCCGTTCCTGTGACTAGTTAGTTCGGATTTTCTTAAAATTGCACGGCTGCATGCACTGCTAAAGCAGATCGCTGCATTTTTTGCAGCGATTTTGCAGCTGATTTTCTCATTGACCGGTTGACCAAAAATGAAAAATAATGCTCTGAATAAAAAGCGAGATTACGAGTATCAAAATAAATTCGAATCTGTTTGCTTCAAGTACTGCTCCTTTTTGAAAAAAAAATTTGAAGCATCGCGATCGGTTCGATTCGCTAGGTATACTTTTGTGGCGACCATAGCATAGGTCGTCTCATTAAATCTGAGTTTTCTAGCACATCCCCTGGATATTCAAAATCTTGGTTTTGCTTTAAAGCTGGAATGGAAAATTTGCAGGTGTTTAAATTTTGTAAATTTCATATTTAAAATGAAAATACCAGGAAAATTAAACACGTGGATATCCTTGGTTTCTAGATTGAACAATGATCGGAGGAAATTTGACAAAATAACATAATTTGGGCATGTGTGCATGTGGTACATATGTACATAGTATTTTGATACATGTGTTCGGATGGAAACTGCCCCCAGATGAAGTCACAATGGGGCACATGTTCTCACTTTTCAATCTATCTTCCTCCAATTTTCCATTTTAGAGGATAAAATATGAAAAATGCGAATTCCGCTCATCAAGCACTCTTAAATTGAGCTTACGACGGTGAAAGTCGGCAATCACATAACTCGGTTTGCGACGTCGCAGACTTCTTGTCATACTTTATTTTTTAAATGGAAAACTACTCAACGGCAATTCTTTAAAACTGTCATGATTTTTCCTCTCAATGCGAAGAAAATTCTGCAAAAATTTCAAGAAATAATATCAATTTGTTCTCCTTTAAAAAAATGACGTGGAGGCGGAGATTTTCAGACACCGCAAACGAGTTATGTGATTGCCGACTTTCACCGTCGATATATTATTGCGGATTTTATTTACACATATAAAATAGGGACATTGAGTTATTTCATGTTGAAAGCGTATGTACAAGCGCTCGAATTCCTCCACTTTCCGCAGATTGTTACGCAATTCATTTGCTCATTTCTCGTGGACTCATGATCTGTGAACAAATATTAATGACATCGATTTTTTGACGAGTGCCTATATAGTCACCGTTCTCGCGGATTGATTTTTTCTATCAATTTTATTGCCACTCGATGATCTTTTTTGCACACAAATCTTCAAAAGAACGTGACACGTGTCATTTAGCACGATTTATGTTCCAAAAAAGCGGTATGAACTGGCTGGAAAGTCAGTCCTTCAAAAATCAAGCGAAGCAAATATTGGCATTTCCGCTTTAGGCACATTTTCCGCGGGATATTGGGCAAAATTACTACTTGAGCCTGTTCAGTGCGAGTCTGGCCGAAGTAGGGAAACACCCTATCAGAGCGGGACTAAAACATCTAATGGTGGTCCCAAAAGTTATCTCCCCACTGGTCGAAATGTCAGGCACTCGCGGAACGCTGCTTGTCTTATTTTCTGCCGTGAGTATCACGTAAATTCAGTACATCCGATCAGGGGTGTTTTTCGTAGTTACTTTCAAAGAAACCCGATCAGAGAGATCCGAAATCAAAGTAAGGCTAGTTTCAACATTAGAACGCGATCAATAGAAAGGAACCAAGCTAGCAGCATCGAGTTACAAGCGAGAAAAGTCTAAAGTCTCGTTCCGCTATTAGAAAATATTAGAGATAAAGTTCGAATATTTTTATTCCGTTTTGATTTTTTTGTAAGCGAAAATATGCGGCTAAATGGGCTCAAAAATACTCCGGGCTCATTTTTCTTTGAGAAAATAAAGTAAAAAAGCGAAAAAATCAAAACACCAGCTTCCTTTTTGTTTAATCTTGTCCACTTGCCAGGTTAAAATGTGTCATAATTTATTACGGAGTAAGATTTACAGGCAAGGTAAGACACGAATCCTCGATCGGATAGATATTACTGCACGGTGGATGTTTTATGGCCTACCTTGACATATTGGCAGACTGTCCGTTCCGGGCTCAGAGGCTGAAAGTTCTAGGTGCCAGAGCCGCAGCTTCAATTGAACTACATTTTGCAATTTGGAACTATAAATTCTAGTTTCCCTATTCTTTATCTAGTTTCCCATTAGTTTCTCTATGCACATAAGTGTTTTTTCCAGAAGAGCCATAATTTATATTTCCAAATTGCAAAATGCAGTCCAATTGCTCCGGGTGCTACGCCCGGAACGCGGACAGTATGCCTGTATAGCCCGTAAGTACAGCTTCCATGGCCGGAGTTTTATTTTTTCAGTGCGGTAATTTGTCAAGTTTTTTTTTGCACGAACAAGTTCAGTGTCATCATTCTTTTATTCTTGATAATCCTGGCAATTTTATCGTGATATAAAATATAGCTTCAAAATTGCAAAACTACTTTAAAGGATTTTAGTTCTCTTGTTGGAAAATGCTACTTCAATATTAAGATTGTGGGATCAAATTATTTAAAAGGACGAATTCTTTTGTCTAACTGTCATTACACAATAGATATTAAAAAAAGTTTCAACCACATCCCTCTCCTACCACCCCATCTATATCTCGCTCAGAGGCAGATGGAACTTGGATTTCCTGTTGGTTATTGGTGGTAATGCTGACCTCTTTGCCAGAAATCGACTCTTAAGGGTGTACAAATTATTCGAAGATTTATGAGAATTGCGGCATGGAATGCGGGATTAATTACATTTTTAAGGTGTAGGATTGCGAAAGTGGATAGCTAAAAAAATTGAGAAAACGAGGTTAAAATATTAAAAAAGACATAATGGGGTAAGTTGTCTCTTGCAACCAATGTAGGCTCATTTCGGTTACAGAGAAGTATTTAAAAATTAATAACTTATATTAATAATACTAAAAAAAGTTAAGAGGCTGCCTGACACCCTTAGTTATCACGCGAACACCGCACGCAACCAGTGATTGCATGATCACATCTGTGAACATTCAAATACGTCAACCTTTTGTGAACCATGGGATTTTAGTTAAACATTTTCGTAACCCTTTTTTGAGGCTTTGTAATGTGTGGACCTTTGTAAAGGTGTGGGTTTGGCATATAAAATATTTTGCGCCATTGTGAAGCTCTAAGCAAGATATTTCACTACAATGGCGTATTTAATGGGTGTGTTACGCACAGATCGTGTATGCCCAATTCATGAAATGGGCAATGTTGTTACCCAAATCGTGGAATGGCGCGAAAATTGACCATTTCATGAAATGGAACAGGGAAAAATTGCCCAATTCACGCATTGGACAAAAAAAGAAAAAACGCTCACGCTCAATTTGTGTAATAATGTACGGGCATTTTTACGGAGGTCATAAAAAAGACTCATTGATTACTTTTCTTCGGGTATTTGTTTAACTGGTATTTGATGAAGAAGACATTTGGATTATTAATATTCTAATTAAAGGCTAAGTGTAAAGTCCCTAAATTGTTTTTTGTTCAATTATAGCTCTACGCCTCGGCAGTTATTCTGGGGACTGTAAATGCTGCGCCGCAAGAGGTAAGTTCACAATCTTCGGGTTTTTCCGATATGCAGGCAGACTATATCTCAAGTAAGGCATTATATCATACTCCTAAGCATAGTGTAATATTTTCAAGATCATTAATATAAACTTCGAAGGATTCAGACTTTCAGTCGATTCCACCTTTTTCTATTTCATTCGTAGGGTTGCCAGATTGTGGGATAAATGTGAATATTTTACATGGGTTTGAACTGGGAGGAGTGTCGGAAAAGCAACTTATCTGGCAACAATAGAGTCTGCGAGGGACGAGAGGCCGCCTTCCTGAGAAAATTTTAAAGTAAATATTTTAAAGTAAGTTTGAATAATTGCGCCAAACACAGCGGGGTCAGAAACGCATATTAGCGTCTATAAGATCGCAATAATACTTCGCGCATTGCGCCAAACAGTGCGGTTGACGAGAGGCGCACGTTAGCGCCTACAAGCCCGCAGGAAAACTTCTCGCATTGCGCAAAACGGTGCGGTCGGCGAGATGCGCATATTAGCGCCTACAAGGTCAAAAGAATACTTCACGCATTGCGCATATCGACGGAGCGGCGTAAGTCCGCAATCACATATCTCGTTCGTGGTGTCTGAGAATCTCCGTCTCCATGACGGCACTTCATAAATTTTATCGGCATTTTTCAAGCCGAATATTCGCGTATGACTGGGGTTCCATGGGGCACAGCCCCTTCCAGAGCGGCTAGTATAATATGTAAATACATTATGAATGTTTTTAAGCAGATTTTTCCGTATTTTCACTCTCATAAGGAAAAAGCTGATAAAATTATCAGCTTTTCTCAAATTCCATCAAATGATTCACATATTTTTACATTAAAATTTTTCAGTACCTAATCTCGTGTTTTATGAGGCATAAGAGCAATGTCTACTGATTACTAAAAGTATTTGCAATTCATGAATCGATCATACATTTACAGAGAACTTTCTTTCTTGTTTGGCGAGCAAACTCTAGTCAAAAAGCAGAAAATATTTCATCTAAGGCAGAGTTAAAACTTTCAGACGTTTGAAAAGGCTTGATTTCACAGCGGTTTTTTCATTGATTTATAACATAAATGTTGGCCATTTTCTACCACAATCCCAAAATTCCTGTATTTTCGCCATACACGATTAAAAATATTCCTTGAGTTTCATTGAATACCTACTTCGACGGTGTAAGTCGGCAATCACATAACTCGGTTTGCGACGTCGCAGACTTCCTGTCATACTTTCTTTTTTAAACGGAAAACTACTCAACGGCAATTCTTTAAAACGGCCTCGATTTTTCTTCTCTGAGCAAGGAAAATTCTGCAAAAACTTGGAGGAATGGTGTTAATTTGTTCTCCTTTAAAAAAATAACATAGAGGCGGAGATTTTCAGACACCGCAAGCGAGTTATGTGATTGCCGACTTACACCGTCGACTTGCTTTATATCCTGGAAATTCGTAGAAGATATTAATTTTCTTTTGAGATATTCTCGGTATTTTGTCGTGAAGCTCACACCCACAAAAATATACATCTTTGATCCTAATAAAATACAACGAACTTATACTTCCTGATTTAATTTAAGGTTTAAACCATTATGATACTTCAATAATTTAAAATTTCAGGAGACATACATTTTTCTCTATAAATATAGCGTGACCAAAGATAGTACATTCTAATAACACAAAAAACAACATTATTTGTAACTTTTTATCATTCATCAGCATGAAAAATAAAAAAAAAATAGGTTTGAGACCTTCCCTAAAATGAGCGTAACCATTTCTCGCAAAGACCCATCCACTCTTTACCTATTCCGCATTCTTGAGTGAAAATTAATAATGTTCCTTCAAGGTGATTCGATGGACGCTATTTCTTGCGTCAGAACGGCATGCGATATATCGCATAGATTGGTTCCATTTTTTCAGCTACTCGTCACTTTTCTCGACTTTTGAGATAGCAATTCTGTTGTAATGAGACTGAAGAATGCACGATCGCACGTACCAATTTTTACATACAAATTCAACGTAATAAAGGCGTGGTTCACCCAGAGGAAAAATATCGAATTCGATACAGATATCGAAACTGCACTGAAATGCGACATTTTTCCTCTAAAAAACCACGCCTTTATTACGTTGAATTTGTTCGTCAAAATTGGTGAGTGAAATCCTTAGTATCCTGACGACAGAATCGCGATCCAAAAATTCGGAAAAATGACGAGTGGCTGAAAAACGGAACCGATCGATGCGATACATCGCATGTCGCCCGACACAAAATATGGCGTCAGTCGAATCACCTTAAAGCATCGAAAAAGATAAATATCGCCCTTACGTGACGCGTCGACCTAATAACGGACGACAAAACCACATTTCGCCTTC
The DNA here is from genome assembly GCF_918797505.1 of Bemisia tabaci. Classification (NCBI taxonomy): domain Eukaryota; kingdom Metazoa; phylum Arthropoda; class Insecta; order Hemiptera; family Aleyrodidae; genus Bemisia; species Bemisia tabaci. The sequence goes on along the minus strand of NC_092796.1, from coordinate 7,537,630 downwards.
AGTTCACGAGAACGGCAAAAGTTATTGCGTGTAAATAAGGATCACTTTTTTTTTAAGCCTCAGATGTTTTTAGTATGAGAGAGAAGAGAAGGACAGAGGGACTTTTCATATTTGAATTTTCTTAAAATATTCTGATAGGATGAAAAATGACCATCAAAAATTCTATCATATGATTTTCGTTAATCACCCTCCCTAAATATGAAATGTAAATAGCAATCTACCGTGTTGAAAATTGAGGTACGTTTCTTGCAAATTGTACTGTTAATAGTTATGAACAAGAGGGAAGTGTTACAGCAATAATCCTCTTTTGAAACCCGAGGGCAAGGGGCGAGTGGAGGCTCTAGGCACATTCCTAAAAATTTAATGGATTTTTGAGTGCTTTAGAACAAATAGCTTGATGCAAAAACGGTTTTTTTCGCCCCGACTCTGGAATTTCTTCAAACTTTGTCTATTGATAACTCATACTTGAGCGCTTCTATTCTTAAATTTTCCGACCCCCAAATAGTTTTGAGGGGATGCTAGGGGGGGGGGGGGGGGTGGAAGTCAAAACCTGTGAACCTCAATATCTCGAAGTTTCCGCTCTACGCGCGCGTCACACTGTGGTTACAAAGCCGGGTTTGGGTGTTATTAAAACAGATTGAATGTTCACACCGTGCGAAATAAATTTTAGGGATTCTTGAGGGTCGCTGAGTTCCAAAATTACAGATACTTCAAAAAAATTCACTTTTTTACAAGTACGGCTTCGTATCGCTACAATAGAGGCCGACCGGCCGCTCAGTGGGCCTGTGCGGAGCTTAACCGTGCGACACCGTGTGTGTCTAAACCGGACCTCGAATCTCGATATCTTTCTCTGTTCGAGAGATACCAAGGTTCACAAGTTTTGACTTCCACCCCCTACCCGCCCCCCTAGCGCCCCCCCAGATTTTTTGGGGGGTCTGAAAATTTGAGAAAAGAAACGCTCGAGTATGAGTAATCAATAGACAAAGTTTGAAGAAATTCAAGAGGGGGGGGGGGGGAGAAGCCGTTCTTGCATCAAGCTCTTTCAGCCAGTTTAAGACACTCATATAGCAGAATGCTTATGAAAATAAGAAGGAAAAAATATGGTCCATAACATCTAATTCAACCAACAGTTTATTTATTTACGCGCTTACTTAAAAAAGGCAACATTTTCTTCATTCTCCAAGCTGTTTAGCAGGAGCAGCCGATTCTCTCAGAAATACTCACATTCCAGTATATATAGTAATTGATCCCGTGGGATAATTCTCTCTCTAACTCATCGATTTCTTCTGTTTAGATTCCAGGCTTTGGCTTCGCACGTGCGTTTGGAAATAGGATTAGAGAGCAGGTAATAAAACTGCCATTTACCATAGTTTTATTGTCTCGTCTCAATTTCTGAATATCAGTATTACCGAGTTGATCAGATTTCAAGCTTCTCTTTTATCTGATTTGATAGAATCAAGCAACCGGATATCTGGCTTTGGCCTGTTTAAAAAGAGCTCAGCTTTTTAGGGCTGAATGGATTAAGCTCAGTCATATGAGTATTATTAAATACAGTTTTATGTTGATGCCCTGCGACTACTACAGAGATCTTCCTAACAGGCACTTTACGTCCTCAGAAGACCATCTCTCAAAAATAAAAATCTGAGTTATAATAATTGAAAATTGAGATACCTACGTTTTTTGCAAGTTTTACCGTTAATATCGATATATTATTATAGTTTATTATAGTTATTATAGTTTTTGTCGTATATTATTATATGTATATTATAGGAACATGAGAGATGTGTGAAAAACAATAATCTCCTATGAAAAACAAGGGTAAGGGCTCAATAAAATCCAATTCAACTAACATTTTATATAATTACTAGTCGTGATTAGCTCGCTTTGCGAGCTGACACGTCTAGCCGGGGAGTGCCCCTGGACCCCAGTTCTACGCTTCGCGACGAACTTGCGACTCGCTCCGCGAGCCGCCACCGCCCCGCACAGTTTTTAACATTGATGAGGAGACAACATCTATGTCTTAATCTTCTTTTTCACCAAGTTTTACAGAAATTGATGTTCTAAGAGTCCGGACCGCGTTTTCGTGCGGGGCCCGCCATCTTGGATTTGGAAATGTTGAAAATCTGACCAAAAATGCGAGTTTTCCGTCGAAATACACCTCCTAATACCGAATTTCACAAAAATCGATGGATCGGAAGCCGAGATAACAATTTAGACCACGTTCGCCATTTTTGATTTTTGAATTTTGAAAATCGGACCTAAAATTCTAATTTCCCGTCGAAATACACCTCCTAATACCGAATTTCACAAAAATCGATGGATCGGAAGCCAAGATAGCAATTTAGACCACGTTCGACATCTTGGATTTTTGAATTTTGAAAATCGAACCTAAAATTCTAATTTCCCGTCGAAATACACCTCCTAATACCGAGTTTCACAAAAATCGATCGATATCAGGAAGCGATGTAGCATTTTAGACCACGATCGCCATTTTTGATTATTGAATTTTGAAAATTGGACCTAAAATTCTAATTTCCCGTCGAAATACACCTCCTAATACCGAGTTTCACAAAAATCGATCGATATCAGGAAGCGATGTAGCATTTTAGACCACGGCCGCCATCTTGAATTTTTGAATTTTGAAAATCTGACCAAACATTCTAGTTTCCCGTCGAAATATACCCCCGGATACCGAATTTCACGAAAATCGATCGAACAGGAGCCGACTTAGCATTTAAGGCCACGGCCGCCATCTTGGATTTTGAGATTTTGAAAATCCGACCAAAAATTCGAGATCCCCGTCGAAAAGTACCCCCGGATACCGAGTTTCACGAAAATCGATCGAACAGGAGCCGACTTAGCATTTTAGGCCACGGCCGCCATCTTGGATTTTGAAATTTTGAAAATCTAACCAAAAATTCGAGTTTCCCGTCGAAAAGTACCCCCGGATACCGAGTTTCACGAAAATCGATCGAACAGGAGCCGACTTAGCATTTTAGGCCACGGCGGCCATCTTGGATTTTGAAATTTTGAAAATCTGACCAAAAATTCGAGTTTCCCGTCGAAAAGTACCCGCAGATGCCGAGTTTCACGAAAATCGATCGAACAGGAGCCGACTTAGCATTTAAGCCACGGCCGCCATCTTGGATTTTGAGATTTTGAAAATCCGACCAAAAATTCGAGATCCCCGTTGAAAAATACCCCGCTTACCAATTTCCTCAAAAATCCGTTGAAAAAATACCGCCTAAAACCTTATATTTCGTCTATAAGGCAGTGACGTCACGCAACAGGATTGAACCTGTTCGGCGCGATGCGCGTAAACAACCGCGTATCTCCAATGTAATACTATATGGAGAAACAACTTTTCGCTCTTGCGAGCGTCCTAAGCAGCGGATTTGAGTGGGAATAATTTTAATCAACTCCTCATTACAATAGCTGAGCGTGTACCAATTTTAAAGGAAATCGCTTCGGCAATTTTTATCTAGGGGGGGCATAGTGAGTGGGAACAGCAGCTTTATATAGAGTAACGTAGTTACCTACTTCAAAAAGGCAACATTTTTTTATTCTTCAGATTGTTTCACAGGAACAGCCGATTTTCTCAGAAATATTCATATTCCAGTGTGTATAGTGATCTGTCTCATGGCATTATTATCTCGCCATTTTTTTTGCTTTCTTTTGTTTAGATTCCTACAGGCTTCAGCATCGCACGCACGTTTGGAGATACAATTAAAGATCAGGTAATAACACTGCTATCCACTATAGTTTTTTGTCCCCGTCTCAATTCGTCGTTTCTCTCACGAAAGAACGTAACTTCATTTCATTGCTGCCAAATTTCCCCTCGCAAATGGCACAAGAACCAGGAGACTCTTGGGCATTTCTGACTGAAAATTTTGCTGATTTTTCCTGAAATTTCATGCAAAAATCAGGGAAATTTTGGATAAAATTGCACCGGTACATTTGTGTAAGACAAATAAATTGTTTAAGTCAATTTGGCAACCTTGAAATGGAGTTAAGTTCCTTCGTGCGAGAGACGACGAATTTCTGGATATCGATATCTCATGATCTCTCATGATCATGTTGATCAGATTTCCAGCTCCTCTTTTATCTGATTTAATAGAATCAAGCGACCGCATATCTGGTTTGGGCCTGTATAAGAAAAGATCAACTTTTTATGGGATCAATGTATCAAAGCTCAGTCATTTGAACAGAACCGCCACATCCCATCTCGGGCCCTGGTACCAGTTTTAAGGTCCGGGCCCCAAGCACGGAGGGGGGAAAGTCCGAGGGGCATCCCCCGAGAAATTTTAGAATTTATACGACTAATCGGACGCATTTTGAAGCTTCCATAAAGAATTTTTCCATCAATTTCTGCGGAATAATTATGTTTTTTTTTTCATACTTTCAGCACAAAATACTTGGGAATTGTTGCATTCAAAACATCTGGAAAATTTTTATTTTATTTTTTTTTTGGAGGGGGGACTACTTTATGATACTATTTTCAGTTCTATGAGGGCCAGGCCCCCCTGGACTCCCCCTTCGTTTGTCTGTGGCAAGGGAGTCGAGGCATGAGCCATTGAAGTCGAGGATGCCCAGACTGGAGACTCTTAGCATCTGACGACGGAAAGAAAATGAAACGCAGTTACTAAAAATATCCCTCTGTACTGAAAATCTTGAAAATAGATAGAAATTTTCCAGGAAGTACACTTTTTTGGAAATTTAAGAAGAATTCTACAGTGCCCCAGCGTGTTTCTGAAAATCTATTCACCTTTTGCGAAATTTTTAGGGTACATTTTTCACTTTCTCTTACGAAACAAGGGTTGCATGTGAATTCGTAGTGGTTTTTCCCGGGTAACACGGGCCCCCTCCGGAGCCCGGGCCCCGGTACCAAAGACCCAGTCAGTATCCCCCCTTGTGGCGGGCCTGCCTTCATGCACGCTGGGCTTGTCGATTTCCTTTGACATTTTTGCAGTGGCGAATGCATAGCTGAAGTGAGCTCCAGCTAGAATTGTATTTAGCAAATGAGTAATTTTTATAGGAGGATTATAATTAAACAAGTGGTTCGAAATGGAAACAAAGTAATATAAAGTATGCAAAACAATTATTCCTATAACGGAACTTGGTTGTTTTGAAAACGCCTTCAAATGCGGCGTGATACCTCACGCATTCCGGAGAGTTAAAATAGTTGTATCATTGCGCCTTAGAAATGCGACGGAAGATTTAAATGGAGATAGCCTCCATGCACGCTGGGCTTGTCGATTTCCTCTGAAATTTTTGCAGTGGTGAATGCATAGCTGAAGTGCGCTTCAGCTAGAATTGTATTTACAAATGGGTGGTTTTTCTACGAGGATTAAAAATAAACGAGTGGTACGGAATATAACAAAAGATATCAACCATGCAAAACAATAATCCGGGTATCGGAACTTGGCTGTTTTGAAAAACGCCTTCAAATGCGGCGTGATACCTCACGCATTCCGGAGAGTTCAAATAGTTGTATCATTGCGCAGTAAGAATGTGACGGAAGATTTAAATGGAAATAGCCTTCATGATTTGAATATTAAAAGCAGTATTATGTTAAACTCCGGCGGTTGCTGCGGAGATCATTCTTATATATAGGTACTTTACGTCCTCAGAGGACTATATCTCAAAAATAAAAACCCGAGTTAAAATTATGAAAAATTAAGATCGGAAGCTCATCCGTAGATGATTATCGTCGAAAGCCAATTATTATAAACTTCACTAGGTAAATATCTAGAAATGAACATGACATGAGATTAAATTCGATTAACTAGACTACATTTTTCAGTGAGAAACTACTACTTTTGGTTCATTGTGGAAACAACAAATGGGCCATTGATCGAGACCTATGAAGATAGGTGCATAAATGGATCAGCCAAAAATATTAGTTCCCTATCCTTTAAAACAAATCTACTACCATTCAAGTAGTAGAATCGCCCAAATCAAAGGAAAGGCGGATACAAAAGGGGGGGGGAGGGTGTAGGGGCGTACGCCCCCTCCGGCTGCCCGAAAAAAAGAGAGAAAGAAGAGACGGAAGGAAAGGAATAAAGAGGTAAGAACAGAGGAAAGAAGAAGGGAGGACGCTCATATTCAGTGGATTCAGGATTAAAAGCGCCACGGATGTCTCAAGATGCGCTTAAATAGAGTTAAAATTTCAAAAATTTTCAGGGGGAGGGACTTGGAAACTTCCCCGGACCCCTCTCTAGGCTGGGGGATATTCCATATCCCCCCCCCCCTAGCACAATAACTTAGATACGCCTATGTATTTTTTATTTCTGCTACATTAATTTTTTCATCTAACTTCTCTGAAACATAAAATTGTGTATTTCCAGATTGACATGGCGACAAGGCTTCTGGAACAATTCGAGGCCTTTATATTTAAGTACGGAAAATCGTACGCCTCGACCGCAGAAAAGCTAATGAGATTCGAAATTTTCAAAGATAATCTAAAATTTATCGATTTAATGAACGCCAGGTCCGATGGATCGGTGACGTATGGCGTCAACTCACTTGCGGATATGTCTTGTAAGTTACTAATGGACGTTCTCAAGCTTATCTTATTTTAGCATAGACAACTTTGCGTTTTGAACTACGGGACTACGCGCCATAAGGCTCCGAAACCCTCAATTTCAAAACTGAATATTTTTTTGGCTCCTAAAATTATAAAAAATGACAATGGACCACTAGACAAGGTACGAATTTCAGCATTCTGATACATGTTTCGCAAATAAAATTTCACGTAGAACACGATGCGCACAACAAAAATTACCGAAATTAACTCCTTACGAAGATATTTAATGTTTCTTGACGCGTGAATTCAAACCACCCGCTCATGAAAACTCAATGTTCTACGTGATTCACATCGCGCGCTAAACGTTAATCATGACAGTCTCTGTGTTATAAAAATCTGGCAACCTCAATATTGACGCTTCGGCTCAGTTATAGCAAATTGCTAATAGTTTGAACAACACATGGTGGGAAATGAACATTGCTCGATTGAGAAGCTTGCTGAAACCATTGTAGTGCGCGATTTGACTCACGTAGAGCTTTGAGTTTCTTGTGAGCGGGCAGTTCAAATTCCTCGTAACCAATGTGAAATAAAAACGTTAATATCTTCCTTAGGAGTTGGTTTCAGTAATTTTCGTTGTGTGAATGTGTTCTACGTGAAAATTCTGGTTAAGAATCATGTATCATATTGCTTAAATTCGTACCTTACGCTACTTCCATTGGGAGCCTCTACTACTTGGTGCACTATACCTAACCTCCCACTGGAATTTTACAAAGTCCTCACACACGCAACATCTCTATTAAACGGAATACGCGCTCCGGTATAGTCTCACCGTCGATTTTGAAGGAAAGTACCAAACATCATATCCATGCTTCAGTTTCCGCCTGTTTTTGCCTTGAACAGCTATAACAATACCCAATTATTCTATGCGTTCTCTGAATCTGCATGTAAAAACTTTAAATGAGGGGCTCCGAGGACAATGTGCATAAGTGCAGTGTTTACAATTTCGAGGAATGCGTGCTTGAAGTTTCAAAGTTACATGGCTCCTCATGGCGGAAAGAAAGTTTAAACTGACTTTTTGATGCTTAAAAATTGGAATTTGGGGGCGAATTTTTCACAGCGCATGCATCAAGACTATAGCGTTACTTGATATCATTATCATATCAATAGAGAATTTGCAGCCTAGGTGTCTTAAATTTTGTGAATTGTAGGAAAACTGAGAACGAGGATATCCTTGGTTTCAAAATTGGACAATTATTAGAGAAAATATGACGAAATACCTAACTTAATTTGCTAAAATAGATGTGTCTAAATGAAAAATGCCGCCAGATGACGTCATAAGGCGGCTTATTTTCTCACTTTTAAATCTAGTTTTCTCCAATTTCCCTCTCAGAAAAAAATTATGAAAAATTCTGCGAACTCAGCTCATTAGGCACTCTCAGATGAAGCAATAACATTTTTGTGTGCAGATTCTCCTTTACATTTATACACCTTGTCCTCCAAGCCCCTAAAATAGAATGGTTCGAACATTTTCAGATGAAGAATTCAAGGCTCGCAATAGGTACAGAGGAGGAAACAGGACGACGGACGGGGCTGAGCGAGTGCGGAGAGATGCCCCTAAAAGGTGGTTCACGGGGCAGCGAACATACTTTGACGACGAAAGTGGAGGCAGATTGGCCGGCAATAAGAGGTCGCGAGAGGACTTCGAGAGTGGTGGCAACAGCTCTATGTACGCGGGCAGTTTTGATCGCGGCAAAATTGGAAAGGGAGGCTTTGATCTTACGAGCCCGCTCTATCCTGAATGCAAAGATCAGGTGCGCTCCCAAATGTGTGGCTATTGATGAGCCATCCCAAGCAGAGACGATATATTTTAGGGCCAACACTATTCTCTTTTTTTTCCAACGCTATTCTGCCATGCTAAGGAAGAACGCCGTATTAACATTCAAGAGTTGCCAAAATTCCGCGGATAAGAATAAAGGTATTGCATGTGTGAGGAAAATGCGATTTGACTCTACCGCGACATGCCGCGTAATATGTAAAAGTCCGCGAGAAACACGATGGTGCCACTGGTTTTCTCTGAAATCAACCCCCAAGCTCAAAAAAAGCTCTCAAGTTGAGGCCAAAATGGAGGGATATCCCACGCTATCCTGAGAGTCCACCTCTACCATCAAGACAAACTCTCCATGCAAAGATAGGGAGCAAATACATTAGCAGGGTTGCCGTCTTTTCAGCTTTAGAGTCCCCAAAGAAAGTGGCAGCCCTGTCAATGTATTTGCTCTCTATCTTTGCATGGAGAGTTTGTCTTGATGGTAGAGGTGGACTCTCAGGGTAGGGTGGGATATCCCCTCCATTTTGGCCTCAACTTGAGAGCTTTTTTTGAGCTTGGGAGTTGATTTCAGAAAAAAACCAGTGGCACCATCGTGTTTTTCGCGAACTTATACGTAAGAATCCACCGTCAAATAGCAAATTCCTCACACACGCAACATCTCCATTATATTTTTGAGGAAAGTTGCGGATAATTCTCGTTAAAATTTTCAGGTCTTTAAAATTGAATTGCGTAAAAAATTGTCCGGAAAATTTGAAAAAAAAAATGTATATTACAATTTTCCCCGTAAATTAGTTTTTAGCGAAGGAAATATGGCAACACCTGATGGCTCATGTGGCGTTCTTCCTCAGCACGACAGTATTGGCGCACCGCTATTTTTCCTATCGTGGGTATATAAATGGACGTATTTATGCCAAAAGGAACTATGATATACGCAATCCCTATGCACATAGTTCCATTTAGCATGAATATGTTCAAATTTCGGAAATCAACGCTCAGATTCCCCTCATCATTACGCATGGCCAGACATACAGTAAATAGAGTCGTAATGTAAATGGGAGAGCTGGCGCCACTTTTAAGCATTTTCCATGTCCCGCATTCCGAGACTCCTGTGTGACGCCGGGTCACTTTTTCGATACATAATCGATTGTTTGCGATACACGGGTACCCGGCCATCCGATGACAACAACAACAACAACAACAACAACAAAGGAGATAGGAATTAGCACGTATTCCACACCGCCATTTTGGATCGAAAATGTATCGAAAAAGCGACCCGGACTCGGCGCACACCGGGCTCGGAATTCGTCGAGCAGAACATGGCGCCAGCTCTCCCATTTACATTACGACTCTATGTACTCTATGTGACCACAGTGTCGAGCAACTGGTCTGGCTACCTTAACCCAGGGCTGCATGAAAAATATGAAAGATTGGACATTTTCGTGAAATATTTCATGCAATTTCACTAAACTGTGAAGAATATGAAATTGGATTTTTCCAATGAAAATTGGCAGATTTTAACCCTGATCGAGCAAAAGTATGAACCAGTCCCTTCGATTCAATCTAGAGTCCCTTTATACCCAGAGTTAAGACAACTCGATTATCAGCTGACTGGCAGCCGGCCTTGGCTGGCCATGGAGGCCGAAACGAGTGCACCCGAACGAACGATATTGAGGGAAAAGGATCAGGAATCCTGCGATGTCTGTCACACTAAAACAACAACATCAACAAATTGATCAATTAGAAAGAAAATGAGATTGGTTTGTGAATAATTTCTTAATCTATTTTCATTTTGGACCGATGGAAATAACAATTTACTCTTGATAAACCGCAATTAGGTGATATTTTCATTATTCTTGTTCACATTCGAGGTACCGCCATCTTGGTGCACTCGTTTCGGCCTCCATGAGCGAGAACCAATCAGAATTGGATTTTTTTTTAGGCCACTTTCAGCCCAACCAAAAGTGAGTTGTCTTAACTCTGGGTATAAAAGGGACTCTAATTCAATCCAACACGCGAGAGCCGTTCATCGTGAGCACGCGTTGGCAGTGACCAGATCTCAGATTTCGCCCAATTTCGCAAAATTTTCCCATCTTCACCTTGGAAGGAGCACCTTCCAACCACCCCCTCCTCCATACAGGGGGCGCTAAATGAGATCCTTGTCTCGGTGGTCATTAGTCCTCTCGACGGATCTGGCTGAGTATTTTTGGTTCACTTTCACACAAATACTCGCAACTTGAGAGAAAATTAGGCTACGTGAAATTGAATTCAACTGATTCTTCTTGAAGTTGTCTAATTTTTTTTCCGTTTACAGTGTGTAATTTCTATCACTCTCTTTTCAGAAAACATGTGGATCTTGCTATGCCTTTGCAGTGGTGGGAGCGATAGAGATCTTATACGCGAAGCAAAGGAGGAAAATTCTGGATCTCTCAGAGCAAGGTGAGTAAGATACAATAGGCCTGTTGCTAACTTTTGTTTTAGCAAAATTAAGAGTTTTTCCTTATAGATAATCAGGGGGCTACGCAGCCCAACCCGCGGGGCGTTTCGCGCTCTCCCAGGCCTGCGTCGACAAAAGAACGACCAAAAAAATGAAATGATTTTCATACCTGACTATCATTGGTCCAATCTCCTTCTGGCTGGGAGCGATTGGACCAAAAAGAATCGAATGAAAAAATCGGCATTTATTTTAAACTTCACGCCAAGCCTGAAACGAGATGGAATGGAACGTTAATTTTGTCGCTTTTGGATAGTCCGTAGCAAAGGAGCATACTTTCGATTCACTTACCCTACTAACAGACCAAGATTCAACATTTCCCGCTTAGTTCAAGTATCCGCTAAATTTGAAATTCCCGCCATTTCCCATTGGTGGGAATTTCAAATTTTGCCCCCTTCCTAATCTCTCTCGATTGAGCACGGGGGAGAATTTCGTGAGCCGCCACTCGCGGCGCGCGCGGCGCTCCTGGCGGGCGGGTGATAAACGATTTCTAGCAGACAGAGCTCTCTGGCGGAAAAAATTGTATATCGTATACATTTTTTTTTTCTTTTTAATTTTCGACTTTTAAAATTACACACTGGTCGTGTGAAGTAATCAGTGAACTCTTAACTCTAGATGAAGTGTAATAATGAAAGGCGGGTCGTGCACCATGTTTCTCGCAAACTTTTACATACGAATCAATGGTCAAATCGCAAATCCCTCACACATGCAGCATCTCCATTTTGGTTCTGTATTGTAAAGCCATTGTTTTACTGTTGAGTAGAAATCGTAGATTGCAGTCAGCCATTCGGGAACGACGGATGTGACGGCGGTCTCTTTAATCACACTTTAAACTTCATCCAAAATAGATCGCTTACTTCCGAATCACAGAGTCCATACGTCGCTAAAGAAACAAAAAAATGCAAAAGATTCAAAGGAGTGGTATCCATCAAGAATTGGTCAAGCGTCAAAGGTCGTGCAAATATGGTGGCGGCGTTGAGAAAAGGCAAAGCTCTTCTCGCTGCCGTTAATGCTGGCTCGAGAGCGTTCCAGGTATAATGCGATTATATAAGTTGCATAAATTTTTTCAGAAGTGCACTGAAAAAAAAATATCGGTGTATTTACTAAGAAAAGGGTAACATTACTAAGAATTCAGGGTTCTATTTGATCCCTGTTTTTTCTTGGTAAAATTACCATTTATGGAATTGGTCATTTTACCGAGAAATCTCGGTAAAATTTTTGACTTTCTCGGTAATTTTACTGGACCTTGGTAAAAACGCCAATATTTTTTATCAACTGTGGGAGAATTTTCGAGATAAAATGGCAAAGTTACCGGGAATTGATTACCAAGAAAAGTGGTATTCTTACCTGAAAAAAAAAACAGTAAAAATACCGGTTTTTAGGTAAGCTTACCAGTCTGTCTTTGTAAAATTACCAATAATTGATAAAAAAAAAAGTGAGATGGTAAAGGTATCAACGGACCTTGGTAAAAACGCCGAGAATTTTTTTTCAGTGTGCATGATCTGTCTTTTCTGTTGATAATATTATGGCGGCATCCGTTTATGACATCATCGGGGCATCCGCTGATGACGCCATCGGAAAACACCCGTTGATGATGTCATGGAAGAATGCGTTAATGATATCTTCGTATGCATGTTACAAATTATAATCCTGAGGTATATTCGTATATTATTCACAACAACCTGCCTAGGACAAGGAGCAAAGCAGATGACCTGTTCTTACATTTTTGAGGCTACAGTATTCAAGGAGCCTCAAAAAACTAAGATAGTTGCAAAAATTACAAAATCACCAAGTATACGGTAAAAGAAAAAAAAAAAAAAGAACGGTTGACACTAAAAAAGAACAAGTCAAAATTAAAGCATTAACTTAGCTTGTTCTATTGAATGTATATCTATATGAGGATTTAAAAAAATAATTGAAAATTCACTTTAAAAACGTAGGGTGGTGCACAAATGTTTCACCCGTCATAATGTAATGATTCAAATGTTAAAATTCCAATGAATTAAGGTATCTCAGTCTTCAGCAAAACAAAATTGCTATCTAAACTGGGTAAAGCAGCTAGGGTTCTTTCAGTAAATATTTTTTCGGTGCTGTTAAAAACATTTCCAAAGATTTGAAACGGGGGCAGGAATTAGATATTACCACGAAGACCCACATTCGGTCCCACAGCGTTACAAGAGAGAGAAGGAAAAGGTCCGAAAAATCCAAAATTTTACGTTACGGATTTTAAAAACAGTTCCCTGAACGTTCGTCGTGCCCAAGTCTGAGTTACTTTACTGTGTATTTTTTGTGTGAAATTTAGATTTAGAGTGACGTTATTTCTTTTGGGGCGATTGCAGGTATACAAGAAAGGGGTTATGAAAGTGCCGGACTGCGACCCCAATGGTCTGAACCACGCAGTCGTTATCGTTGGATTTAGATTAGGTATGTGGTGCCGTTTCTCAATTATTTTAATTTTTTTACTTTCAACACTCCTCGATTATCGCTGTAATGCTTTTTATAGATTCACGTCTTGAATGGGAAAGCATGGAAGAGAAGACGTCGGAGGAGGAGGGGTGCATAAGACGTGTTTACTCGTGTTGGACACATTTTTTTGCGAATGTCAACACTACTAGCAAAAGTTCACGGAACTTTGCGCGAAAGTTAAGTTCCGTGAACCTATCTCTGTGTGGACAAGGCCTTCCATTCATAAGAAATGAACGAAAAAATTATGAAAGACAAACATGAATGCGGTTTAATAATTTTAAACCTCTAAGGCATGAATGAATTCTGGATCTCAGATTGTGAGGGACACTAATCTATTTTGTTGTTTGCATGAAAAAAATAGAGTATCAAATTTTTTTTTCAAAATTTTAGACTTACGGGAATCAATTTTTCAAAGAAAGGAAAAGCTAATGAAATTTTTCAAAATCATGGCACAGAGAGAAGATTCAATTTTTAAAAACCCCGAAAATATGTCGTTACGAATTCGTAACGCTATGCCAGAGATGGTTAACTTCCGTCGCCGCGCCGCGCTGACCGCGTGAAGTATTCCTTCAGTCTTGTAGGCGATATGCGTTTCACGCCGACCGCTGCTGAACGCACTGTGTTTGACGCAATGCGTGAAGTATTCATGCAGTCTGGTAGGCGCTATGCGTTTCACGCTGACCGCACTGTGTTTGACGCAATGCGCGAAGTATTTATGCAGTCTTGTAGGCGCTAATTGTGTCTTTGGTTTCTCTCTTAACTCGACTAATTAAAGGTGCTGCCTCTTGTATCACCAAAAGACGACAAAATTAGAAATTACTGTACCTTTAGGACATGACAGATTTTGTCGCCTTTTCTGGTCTGTAATTTTTTATCTGAATCCGATTTTTTTATACCTACATTTCAAAAAATTGCAAGATTTGCCGCCCTCTTGCCGCCATGGGCCGCGGCCCATGTGGCTACCCCGTAAGTTCAGCCCTAATTAGGCCATAGTTCTTCCTCGGGAAATTAAATCCAGTGACTTATTTGCTGGAAATTTATATTGTATTTTATTTTTTCAGAAAAAGGGAAGACGATTTATGACGTTCGCAACAGTTGGGGGACCAAATGGGGTGAACGCAATGTAAGTTAAGAACACCGTTTATCACTATTTTACTTACTACACTCCAGACTGCCGATTTGGAGATCGAATAAGTTCGAATATTCCAAATTTCATTACTCAAAGATTATTCCGGCAGTCTGATTTCATTCGTGAAACGTGACGATATGAATGAAAATTTAAATTAAATCGCAAGAGACGCGTGCTCTAAAATTTACCTTTTCATTTCGATGGCCAAAGTATGAAAAAATGCGTTGGTATCTCCGATAGTAAGGTTTCAAATCTACTTTCCAATTTTATTTCTAATTATTTATTTGTTTCGACTAATAGAGATTTCTCTCACGCATACTCAAAACAATTTTGAGGAACTTTCAAAAATGCATTTTTTTGGGGCTCGGTGCCTAATTTCGAAATACTCTGAAAATGTCCCAAAATCAACTCAGGATCGAACCGGCGACGGGCTTAATTTAAACTTTATCTTATTATCTTAGTCCGCAAAAACGCAATATTGAATCATTGTTACCGGAGTATGGTGAGTACACAAAACATACAGGAGAAAAAAACGCCCAAAAAGCGTTCCGATGATTTACATTTGGACGGATTTCTGTCAAGCGAGCCCTATTATGCATATATCCTTATGGGTCCCAAGGCTCATGTCTTAATGCACATAGTTCCGTTACCGACAGAAATACGTCCATTTTGCACTTTAAAATGAAATTGTCGAGTCATATTGCAACCTTTAAGCTCTCTTTCGGCATCATTGTTACCAGGTTGAGCGTTAAAACGAGGATATGTTACATGGGTTTAAATGAGAGAAATTGCTTACTTCTTAGCACTTTTTGAGAACAATGTGAACCCTCCGCAAAGTATTCTTTAGAAAACTGGCAAGGGGCTTCCTTCGAATTTTCAGAACTTGTTTTCTCGGACCCATCTCGGACAAACTCGCACGTTCGACATGTTCCCACCGAGAGGAAAAGTCTCCCTTCCCTGGAGACGGCCACGAATATGGTAGACTGCATTTCTTGTAATAATTCATAATTTACGAATTATTATGAGTTAATGTTTGTTATACTTACAATGTTTTGATTCATGTTTTAAGTTAGATTGCGTTTATTTCAGGGGCACTTCCAGATAGCGAACAACGACTGTGGGATAGAAATGGATGTTGTTGAGTTTGATCTAGCTTAATGAGATCACGCACCGACTATTAATACCACCGCGAATGGAAAAAACTCCTCCTTTGCCGGAAAGGACGATAATGGGAACATGCGAATCGTCATCTACGAACACCCTTGAAGCGCGGAAACGTTGAACAAAAAGTCGATGAAACGATGAAAACCACCAATGCGGCGACGAGGCAATAATGGGGCCATACATCAGAGACTCAACTTGCTTTTCATTCGTTTATCACCAATTCCGACAATAATACTTGATATATTTTACAATATATTTCCATGCGCTTCTCAACAGTTTTTCATAATTCCTCTAATGAATTGCACAAAAATAACCGTAATTGAAGCCTCCCCTGAATGCAACGCTGCTGTGCTGAGGAAGAACGTGCCGTATGAACATTCGAGAGTTGCCGAAATTCCGCGGATACGAAATGTACTTAGGAAAGTTTTGCGTATTCTTCCTTAAAATTTTCAGATATTTTAGCTTGCGTTGCGTGTAAAATTGTATGAAAAATTTGAAAAAATTAAGTCACGATTTTCACGAAATATGGAAACGCCTGATGGCTCATACGGCGTTCTTTCTTAGCACGGCAGAACGGCAGGGTATATTCTATGAGAGAAAAAACATACACATTTGAATTCTTCATACCATTGAAGAATATAAAGTTTGTCTCAGAGTAGACCTTGTAAAAAAATCAGGCGATAAACATACTTTTTGGATCTGAAAATCAGTGGAGACTTCATTTTGGCACCTTGTTTAATTGAACTTCCGTACTGAACCGAGCTATAGAAACAGATGAGTGGCAGCGACGTGGCGTGAATGATCGATTATCGATAATTCCCCATTGGAAGCTACGGTAAAGAATCGATTATTAAGGTGTTCGATGCGAACACCCTGTAAATCGATCCTTTTTCATAAGTTCAAATTTTAGTTGAATCGATTAATCGCAAATCCCGCCACGCCTTTGATGAGTGGTGCAGTGACGCAAGTCCTCAACACCGTCCGGTGTAAAAAATTAAACAAAGGGATTATTTATTAAAATTAATTAATTATTTATTTAAATTTGACACTGAACGTTTGGCTCATAATACTGGCATTTTTTTGCAGTGCACTGGAAAAAAACACATTGGATCTAGAGTCCAGACTCTTGAAAACATTGACAAGAAAAAGGACTCTTGATTCAATCAGATTTAAGCTTAAATCAAAAGGAAATCCGCTCAAATTAAGAGGCTTGGTTCTTGATTTAAGCTTAAATCTGATTGAATCAAGAGCATTTTTTTCTTGTCGATGTTTTTAAGAGTCTGGACTCTAGATCCAATGTGTTTTTTTTTCCAGTGTGGGCCTCTTGATGACGAACTAAACTATACAGCAGCACCTTAAGCATATTTTAAAATGTTAAAGCTGGTAATGTTTTGATAATGTACCTTCGCAGCTCACTCTTGGGGAGCGAGCTAGTTGGATATTAAGTAAGTGAGAAAAACGAAACAATAGTTCAGGCCAATGAGTTCTTATCGTTCATTATGTCCGTGATGTTATCTCGTACATAGATTGGCCGATATTCTTATTGTCTCTTCTTCTAAATTGTTTTCTCCGCTCCTCTATATTTTTCTCTAATTTTTCCTATTTTTCTCAGTCAGTGGCTCTAAACCCTTTACCTCTAGAGTGAGAATAGAATAAATCCTAAAAAGAAATAGTACGGATCTGACTTAATTGCAGATCCGTCTCACTGGTTGTAATTCAACTATAGTTTGCAATAAGGAACTTTTATTCCATACTCATTTACTTATTGCACCTATCTGTATTGGGAAACTGACGGCACCTATCATGTAGGTTCTAAAATAAACTAGAAATAGTTTATACCAATTGTAAAATGTAGCTGAGCGTTAAGCAAACCAGTCACTTATATGTACTACATCAATCCCTTTTAACCAGCCGTTTTATTTGACTACATTTTGCAACAATGGATTAGGTACTATTTCGGGTCTATTTTATAAAAGCATCCACTTGCACAATGCACATAGCTTCTATATGGCACAATTTGGAAATAGAGCTTCAAACTGTACACAATTCTCTTGGTTAACACTCATAAGTGTGGTAAAATGAGTTTCTCTTTTCAGATACCAAAAGTAAACTTTAAAATATCTTGAGAAAAATAGAAACAGAAAAATGAGGGGAGGGGGGGGGGAGAAAAGGAAATTAGTAGAGGCTTTAGAAAAAAAGCCGTACACTGAAAAAAAAATTTCGGTAAATCCGAACCAGTTAGGATCATATGGAACCACGATTTTGTTCGGTACACACGACCGAATTATTCGGTCTGCTCAGCCGAACTGTTCGGTCCACTGAACCGAACTGTAAGAATTTATTATGGTTCGGTCGCACAAACCGAAAAATTCGGTTGAACAGACCAAATAATTTGGTTGTGTGTAGCGAACAAAACCTGGTTCCATATGATCCCAATAGTTCGGATTTATACTGAAACTTTTTTTTTCAGTGTAGTAAGGGAACAGAATTTTCGTATTTCGTCAATTTTAATGACAGTCTTTCAAATCGAACGCTTAAAATTTCCTCGGCACAAATTCGGTCTTTGGGGACGGATGTTCGATGATAATTGAGGGGCTTGGAGGACAAGGCGCATAAAAGCAGTTTTTGAAAAATTGAAATTCAAAGTTTTTAAGTAAAACTACTCTTAGTGCATATTTTGTGAAAAATTTGCTCCCAAATTCCAATTTTTAAGCATTAAAAAGTCAGTTTGAACTTTTCCCCCGCCAAAAGGATCCTCGTAATTCGAAGCTTCAAACTCGTATTTCTCGAAATAGCAAAAGCTGAACTTATGCGCCTTGTCCTCCAAGCCCCTCAATTGATTGTTTCTACATGAAAATATGTAGTCCGTAGATCTAGGCCCAGGCTATCATTGATGGTACTAAGATTTTCAATTCTAACGTTCCAAAGAATTATTTCTTGGTGCTGTATAGTTTTCTTAATGAACGCAAGACGCAAACAAAGAAAATGAGTACGTTGCTATCGGAACATTGGCTCTCGCGTTTTCCGCCGCACGTCCTCATCATTATGAAATGTAGATTGTGTTTTGGCCACTGCTGCCGGAAAACAATAGCTTTAAAGTGCTATTTGCCATTGAATCTTATCCAAGGCTTAAAATTCTAAGCTTCTCGGCTGTGGAAATGACTCAGGAAAGTATATTTTTCAGGCGTTGCTCGTAAAATTTAGCACAACGTACCAACCCTCCTATCGTTAATGGTCGGCAGTTACCGTTCAATTTATCGGTAATCTTCACGGTGATTGTTTGTTAGTTTTAGAGAAACCTTTTTGAATTCATAAATTTCGATTTTGAGGAATTCTTCTGATAAAAGAGGTAAGTAAATCTCCTTCCCTCTTTGTTACTCAGGATACCATAAAGTTCATCTACAGTTTACTTTGACTAGATGACTGGCAAATCATTTTAATCCCTTGCGAGGGACTATCACCAAAGTTGCACTGTTGTATTTAACTCAAACTTCGCTTAAATCGTCGTTTTTACGATGACAGTCTCTAATGTTATCCTCATAAATTTCCTGATCACCATTTTAAGTGGAGGTGTAAAATCCTAGACTGACCATTAGGGTAGCCCACAAAAAATGAATTTCGGAAATTTATAGCCGTAACCCCCTAAATCGGTTACAGCGTGTTCAAAAACTCGGAAAATGAAATTTGGGGTCAATCGGACAAAATTAACCCGACGCGCAGTTGCCATTTATCCAAGCAAAAATAGCGAATTTTTACTGTTTTTCAGTAATTTTTCGCTCCCCAAAAAATAAAGTCGGAGGGATCTGCAAATTAAACAGAGGGCAAAATTAGTTCATAAACTACACCCTAGTGAAGTTTTGGACCCCATCCATGCTTTTGACCCGACGCGAAAATTTCACGCATGAAAATAGCGAATTTTTGACTGTTTTCGATGATTTTTCCCTCTCGATAAATTAACGTTGCAGATGCCTAAATTATAATCAGAGTGTGAAATTAGTAGCTTAGATGCTCCCAATGCTCCCCTTCTGATAATTTTGACACGCTGCGACGTTGTCATTTTTCTGAGCAAAATCGTGAATTTCGACTTATTTCAATATCATCTCTCTAGACCTAAAAAAAAAAAAAAAAAAAACTCAGAAGCCATCGAAAAAGTGCGCTAAAACACGGTGATTATAACATGAGTATCTTTTTTTGAAAATTTGAACCCTGTAAAATGTTTTAGTCGGCGTGAAGTTACCACTTGGCAAACAGTGGTTGACGGTAATAGTCAATTATCGTACGGTAATGCGCCTTCAATTACATTGGATACTGTGCAATACTTTCGTGGTAGAATAGTTGCATTGGCGCCTACAAACCTAACAGGGATACTTCACTCATTGCGCAATGCATGCAGTATCCCTGTTAGGTTTGTAGGCGCCAATGCAACTATTCCACCACGAAAGTATTGCACGGTATCAAATGTAATTGAAGGCGCACTAACGTATGAAACTTGACTGTTACCGTCATGGTATCAGGGGGTATATTTTTTAACGAAGAACTTGAATCTCAACTCAATTTTTTAAAATTCAAAAATCCAAAATGGCAGAAATTGCCAAAAATGTTATCTTGAGACTTTCGAAATCTAAGACGGCTGACTGCCTGACCCAATTGAATGCTCTTTGTCACATATTTGGACGTATTTATTTAGTATTTATGAGTATTTTAAAATAAATCAGAGACAGGTGGGGAATAAGGAGTCTGCTCGTTAGTTAAGGGCCATAAGAATGAATTCCAGTGACGTCAGCGGTGATGACTCAGATGTGCAATGACGAGGAGATCGGTGCTGGTGCACTTTAGCTCATGAACCTTGTCCAAGACGCTCTCGTGACAAGCCCACAGCAAATCCCAAATTGTTATTTTTTAAGAGGAATCACGTCGCGCCTACTTTTAAATTTTTTCTCAAGTAGTTTTCTAGAGCACATCCCATCTTTCCCACAAGTCTCAAGTTTATTTATTTTTTTTTTTTTGGCTCCTTAGGGGCCAGGGGGGCGGCCCCCGGCTGTGGCTCCTTAGGGGCAAGGTGGGCGGCACCCGGCTTTGGCTCCTTAGAGAATGAATTGATCAAATGGACGTATATTTGTTATAAAAAAAAAACAACGTCGCAGCGTGTCAAAATTATCAGAAGGGGAGCATTGGGAGCATCTAAGCTACTAATTTCAAACTCTGATTATAATTTAGGCATCTGCAACGTTAATTTATCGAGAGGGAAAAATCATCGAAAACAGTCAAAAATTCGCTATTTTCATGCGTGAAATTTTCGCGTCGGGTCAAAAGCATGGAGGGGGTCCAAAACTTCACTAGGGTGTAGTTTATGAACTAATTTTGCCCTCTGTTTAATTTGCAGATCACTCCGACTTTATTTTTTGGGGAGCGAAAAATTACTGAAAAACAGTAAAAATTCGCTATTTTTGCTTGGATAAATGGCAACTGCGCGTCGGGTTAATTTTGTCAGATTGACCCCAAATTTCATTTTCCGAGTTTTTGAACATGCTGTAACCGATTTAGGGGGATACGGCTATAAATTTCCGAAATTCATTTTTTGTTGGCCACCCTACTGACCATACCCAAATCGAAAATTCCTAGACGGCAGAGATTTTCGAAACGTAAACTCCTGGACGAATGACATAATTTCCAATAAACCCCTAGACGGTCGTCGAGCCGTGTTGCCAATTATTGGTGATAATCACAAGATTATCATCATTTCGTGACGAGCTTTTTCCGAAGTTGGTAAGTTTCATTCACACATTTAGACTACCATACCTACCTGATTCTGAAATTGAAGAGACGTTCGTTGAAGATGTTATGGGAGACGTATCAGACATTAATGATACTAAAGTGATGGATATTTGGACTACTTGCTGGAAAAGTAAATCGACCCAAACTCCCGTTATCTTCCCTCAATTTGGGCAAGCAACTGCCTTTTGGAGGATAAGTACACCACCAACGCATGTGAATCATTCCACTGCCGGTATAATAGCTTGTTCAAACGTCACCATCCCAACCGCTACAAAAGCATGGAAGTTTTAAAAGAATTTCAAACTGACACTTATATCAAAATATGCAGTGCGCAAACAGGCGTCGTCAAGGCGAGGAAAAAACCTATCGTCAAGAAATATGCGTATATTTTACTTTTATCGCGGTTTTTTTTTCAAAACTAAATCCATTATTGACGGGCAGTTTTTTAATTAGTGGACAATCGGTGAACAGAGCAAAGGGAGAAAGAAGTTCTTAGATCTTACTTTTTCGATGCAAAGTAGGATTTGAGAACTTCCTGTCAACCTATGCCCAGTACTCATCAAATGCTCTCCGTGTAGGTAACCGGAGATCAATCACAGTCCGGCAACCCTGTGCCCGCCTATCTCGAATGTATGTAAAAATTTACGCAGGTGAGTCTTAGATTATCTTCCCTCGTCTAGTAATTTGTTTTCGAATATTCACCGGTCTAGGAATTTTTACGGTCAGTCTAGGAGTTTACTGGTCCCCCATTTTCACCACATGGGCGTAATTAAATGAAAGGAGCTATATCCATTCCGACATGATCCCTTAGATCCATAAGAGGGTGGTTTCACGATAACTGGAATGGTTTGTAGCCGTAAGAGACAACACATTTTTCGGTCATATTTTTAGTAGAAATGATAATCACTCGGATTTTTCCGCATTAATCTTCAAAGGGTTACGTATTATAACGCTTTCTAATGAGTTACTGCTCTACTTCTCAATTAATATTATGTAAATGGGCCTGTTGCAAACTTTTGCTAGAGCAAAACTAAGAGTTGTTTCATATAGATAATGCCTCAAAAATCACGATGAGCGCATCGGCAAACTCTGAAATGCACTCATAACTTCACAATCTGCGTAAGAAATTTGCGGTTTTTTGAGCTTCCCGCTTCAAAAACGATACTACGGCACAGGTGAACATTTTGTAAGAGGAGTCGTTCCATCGTCGGCAATAACCATCATAGCCGACGCCAATCCGCCAAAACACGTTTGATGGGACGAGATAACACCTGAACTGGATTAGACCAGATAACAATCGGTGTGTTAACGTTCATATTTTCCACGCCCGAATTGATTGACCTTGAACTCTCTTTGAATTACGCGCGGAACTGCGTACAAGCGTCGGCCATGATGAATATCGCCGACGATGGAGCGACTCTTCTAACAAAATGTTCACCTATGCCGTAGTATCGTTTTTGAAGCGGGAAGCTTAAAAAAACGCAAATTTCTTACGCAGATTGTGAAGTTATGAGTGCATTTCAGACTTTGCCGATGCGCTCATCGTGATTTTTGAGGCATTATCTACAAGAAACAACTCTTATTTTTGCTCTAGCAAGTTGCACAGGCCATCGAGATGCGCTGTTTGTTACGCGGTAAAAAGCCAGCGTAACAGACAGCACATTTTCGGTCATTTATATATTAAAATTGAAGAGTAGAGCGATAAATCTTTGAAAAGCGTTATAACACGTAACCCTGTGTAGATGAATGCGGAAAAATTCGATTGATTATCATTACTACTAAAAATATGATCGAAAAATGTGTTGTCTGTTACGGCGACAAAACTATTTCAGTTATCGTGAAACCATCCTCTAGGAGAATGCCTTAAAAAAACGAATACGGCCCTAAATGCATACATTAAAAAAAGAATCACGGACAGTAGGTCTACGAAAAATGTCTACATTTTTTGGTCTACAGTCAAAATGTCTACAATTAAGAAGGCTACTTTCAGAATGCCTAAGAAAGTAAATGTCTACATATAATGCGTCTATCAAAGAAAAATGAATAGTCGATGATTCTCCTCCATCGATACCTAAAGAAGTAACTGATGTGAGTTCACTCTATCTATATTCCATTCAGAAGTGAACTCTCTGAGTATGGACTTTTTTTTAGAAGACATTATTATTTGTAGACATTTTCGTAGTGGATTTTTTAGTTCTAGATATTGTAAATGTGGACTTTCTGCTCGTGGACATTTTTTCTGTAGACCCTCTGTCTGCATACCTAAGAAAACGCGTTAAAAAATAAACAAATGTGTGGAACGGTTGAATTCTAGAGAGCAGATAGGGGATGGAGGGAGCGACGTTGAGGCGCTCGCTACTGGTTATGCTGGAACTGGTG
Organism: Bemisia tabaci; assembly: GCF_918797505.1. Taxonomy (NCBI): domain Eukaryota; kingdom Metazoa; phylum Arthropoda; class Insecta; order Hemiptera; family Aleyrodidae; genus Bemisia; species Bemisia tabaci. The sequence continues at coordinate 7,513,875 of NC_092796.1, read as the reverse complement.
GTGGCGGCGTCGGCGCTGGACTGGTGGCAAACGGGCGTCATCTACCAGATCTACCCGCGCTCCTTCAAGGACTCGGACGGCGACGGCGTGGGCGACCTGAACGGCATCACCCAGGAGGTGGACTACGTGGCCGGCCTCGGGGTCGGCGCCGTCTGGCTCTCGCCCATCTTCCAATCCCCGATGGCCGACTTCGGCTACGACGTCTCCGACTACAGGGCCATCGACCCGCTCTTCGGCACCATGGATGATTTTTTGGACCTCTTGACCGCCTTCCATGAGCGCGGCATCAAGGTGAGCTCACGCGGTACTGTCCAGCGGGGCGATTATTGAAACTGATGGACAAAGCTATAGACAAAGAAGAGATAGGGAGTATGGAGCGATCTTATTGGTTGACATGATCGGTTCTTATAGACTAAGGAAGAAAATGATGGACTAACTGTCGGGTCTTTAGTGCGTTGCCGTTAGTTAGTCCATTACCTACCTCCTATGTCCATTGCCACCACCTGCTTCCACCAATAGGACCCCTCCAAATCCCTTTTGTCGTCTTTGTCTATAGCTGTGTCTATCAGTTTCAATAATCGGCCCGCAGAGGCTCACAGGCACGTAGCCAGAGGGGGGGGGGGACTTGGGGGGCTCAAGCCCCCTCCCGAAGCAAACAAAGGAGGGAAAACATGAAGAAAAGGGGAGACAGAAAATACAAAAAGGCGAGAAAAAAGGAAGTTTGAACTTTCGAAATGCGTCGAAATATATTTAAAATTTCGAAAATTATCTAGATATGTTGGACGCAACAGTTTTAAGGTATCGTAGGCTGAAAGTATTAAAATACACGTAATTTTTCAGCAGAAATTGATGGAAAATTTGCGTCACGGAAGCCTCAGAATGCGTCCAAAATAGAATTAAAATTGCAAAAATTTGCCGGGGGAGGCCCTGAACCCCCCCCTCTGAACTGGAGTTATCAACCCTGAACCCCTTAGCCGGGGAGGGGGAAGGAGAACCCTGCTCACCCGACCAAGCCCCCCTCGAAACAGAATCAGGCTCAACAGAAAGATTGTGTTCAGTCAGGAGAGGAATCTGTTGCGCTGGTCACAGAATCGTATTTCGATGCTAGATTCTTGTAGATCAGCTAAAAATAATAAGCTCTGTCCGAACAGCAACCCTCTACGCTGAATATTGACCGAGATTTTCCGCTTTGAAAAGTTCGGTTTATGACGTCATGACACTGAAAAAAATAGTTCTGTTCATAGGGCTCCTGCGCACTTTCTTTGTCACAGCCACAGCAGCCTGGTTGTTGAAATTTATGTCGGCACGACGAGAACCGAAAATCGATATATCACACGGCGCAGATAGGGTAGCCTACGGCTACCCTGTAACCTTTTAGCTAACCTACAAAAATCAAGCATCGAAACACGATTCCGTGACTGTCGCAACTGACCCATTCGTCGCTCTTCTGTAGTAAGAGCGTATGTCCATTTTCACAAGGAGACGCGAAAAGCATGCAGTTGGGTATGAACAACATAGATAGCGTGGAAATAATCATAACGGCGGGAAAATTCTAAAAGCGCAAGCTCCAGGCCCCAGCAGCGCAAATGAAGATTTGCGCTTTTGAGAAGGTAAAAGGAAAGAGTTGTAAGCGCGAATAGAATGGCTCTCCTTGAAACTGAAGAAAAGTAGTCCAGAAAAACTTTTTTTATATTACGGGTCTGGTCGCAATGTAACACTATTTTTCAATTATGTTATGTTAAAAAGTCCCTATTCAGAAGACGAAAGAGCACAGAAGATTGGTCAATATGTTCGTGAGGGTTGTTTGAGAGCGCAAATACCGCAATGATGGAAAACTTGAGAAGGAGCAATTAATTATTTGATTTTTGTCAACGATTTACCTTGGATTTTATCCGAGGAACTTTTGGCTGGCTTCCTATGAATACTACGTCGTAGGCTCGTTTTTTATGAACTCAATCTATTCTGAGGATTTCTAAGCTGATTGTAGGTTGATGTATGTATACTTTTGATTGAACTTTTTTCACTCTTCCAAGGAAAAACAACCAGGGGAAGGAGAGAATTAAAACATGGGTAAACAAGGCTAAAAGTTTAAAAACACTAAGAGGCAGAGCGTTTCTAGCTGTTACCAGCTCATTTTCAGCTGCAAAAAACACAAAAATCTAATAATAAATCGAGGAGCAACCTTTTTTTTTTATTATTTATTTTTTTTATATTTGATTTTTGTGTTTTTTTACAGCTGAAAATGAGCTGGTAACAGCTAGAAACGCCCTGCCTCTTAGTGTTTTTAAACTTTTAGCCTTGTTTACCCATGTTTTAATTCTCTCCTTCCCCTGGTAAAAATTGGCAGTAGAATCTGTGTTCCAAAATACCATAGACCTACGGCCGGCTGTAAGATTTCCAATAGCTTCTTTAGCCGGCTACACAATTTCTTATAGCCTTTTATAGCCGATGGCGACTAAGCAACTCACAGGCAGGCGATAAAGTGTATGCTAAACGTCATTAATTACGGATGCTAGGACTTAGTGATTTTTTGGACCACTGCTTTCTTTTTGGGCCGTAGTATCTTGATTTATTTTGCGAGGAAAGCTCCGTACTTTTGATGGATGCCTGCCATTCCTAATATATTAGAGCGCCTTCAGTTTCGTAAGATACTGTGCAATACCTCTGGTGTGAAATAGTTGCTTCAAGCGCCGTGGCACGCTACGGTGCGGCAGGCGGGCAGCCAGCGCGAAACGCGCATTGGCGCCTACAAACCTAACAGGGATACTTCACGCGTTGCGCAATGCGTGAAGTATCCCTGTTAGGTTTGTAGGCGCCTGTGCGCCGCCGCCGCTCCGCTTTGTGTTCAGGCTCTAATATTTAATCTCGCGGAGTCAGCGTTATTCAACTCATGATTTTGGAATGTTTGCACATCCTGTATGGATTATTCTCATTTTAATTGATGAAAAAAAGTAAGTAGTAAAGGAAAATCTAATGTACGTTTTGTAAATATTAAGGTGATTCCGTACAAACTTAAAGATTTACAAAGCACAAGAATTTCTACACAATTTCTTATAGCCTTTTATAGCCGATGGCGAAAAAGCAACAGCCAGGCGATAAAGTGTAAAGCCCGGCGATAGGAACTATAGCCCGGCTGTATAATTTTTTATCGCTCCGTATAGCCCGGCCATATGATTTTCTCCGCATTCTACAGCCAGCTATATGATTTTCTGTAGCCTTCTTTAGCCGGCTATAAGAATTCCTATGGTATTTTGAAACGCAGCTCTTATCGCCAATTTTTACCAGGGTCTTTATTCGTAAATTCGGGCTATGTTTTTGTGATTTATCGTTACGCGCACAAGTAAATCCGTTGATTGATGCCTTGCAGGTGCTGTTGGACCTGGTGCCGAACCACACCTCGGACGAGCACGAGTGGTTCGGGAAGTCGGCGGAGGGCGAGGAGCCGTTCACGGACTACTACGTGTGGGCGGAGGCCAAGTGGGACCAGAACGGGACCCGGCTCCCGCCGTGCAACTGGCTCTCGGCTTTCGGCGGCTCCGCCTGGACCTGGAACGAGAGGCGGCAGAAGTACTACCTCCACCAGTACCACAGGAAGCAGCCCGACCTCAACTACCGCAACCCCCTCGTCCTTCAGGAGCTCAACGACGTCATTCGCTTCTGGCTTAACCTCGGCGTCGACGGATTCCGCGTTGACACCGTCGCCACCCTCCTCGAGGACGATAGGTACCTATAATATCCACACTGCTGTGCTAAGGAAGAACTCCGTATCAGCCTTCAGACGTTGCCAAGTTTCCTCTGATAAAAACCGACTTTACTGGGAAAATTGCGAGTATTTTCCCCCAAAAATTTCAGACAATTCTGCACGAAATTTAAGCTAAAACATCTGAAAATTTCAAGGAATAATATGCATTAATGTTGTCAAACATACGTGTTTTATCGCGGGAAATTTGGCAACTCTCGAATGTTCATACGGCGTTCTTCCTTAGCACGGCAGCATAGCTCAGCGTCTTCCTCGGACAATACTCGGGAAAGCGCTCCAAAACGGTTGAATCCTGGCAACAGTCGTACATACTCCAACGTGGCCGCAATCAGTCGGAGACAGCCTAAAATGACCGAAATTGGTCGTTAATGGCAGAGAAAGTAGGAAAACAGCCAAATTTTGCTCCTGAATGACGTCATTAGTGGTTCTACACGGCGACAAAAACCCACTACTGGCCTCCTGGCGGCAGGTAGAAGCTTTTACTTACGGGGACTCTACACTTCCTCATGGACGATTGAAAGGGAGCAAGATTCATTTTACCTACTCGATGAATGAAGAGCTTCGAGTGACGTAATGAGCCAAACACGTTTTCCAAACTTCGGTTTGTTTGCGAAATGAAATTCTCAACACGTTGTTGACCATCCACTTAGTAGGTAAGTCAACAGTTGAATGTTGGAGTCCCGAAATAAAAGCTTTCACCATTGTCAAGATACCAATGGAGGGTCTCTTGTCTCTGCTTCTACAATAACGTCATAAGTCCGAAACATCCCAAAATGGCCGCATACAGTCATAAATGGCCGGAAATAACCCGGAACAACCCGAAAACAATCAGAAATAGCCAAATGAGTCAAATGGAATCCGAATGCAACAGGTAGTTGCCGTACTCAGGGAGGGGGTGAAGGGGAAAAGGAGTAAAAGTAAAGAGTGAATAATCTATAGCGAAGGTATGAGAAAACTTGGAGCTGACCAACAAATCCCTCCAAAATACTGGTTCGCCTTAGATTTTTGGACAAAACGCATCCACAAGGCCTGGAAGAACATTTTAACCGCTTATTTCCCGAGATCTTTCTTGGAAAACCTGAGTCAAAACTGAAAGTAACCGGATGCCGAGAACTATACCGTCCGTTCGGCCAATCCAATGTAATAACTCCTTGGATAACTACTATCAGCTTTGTTTTAGGCCTTATAAAGTAGATATTTTGGAAAATTACAATTATTGAAATGTGCCTCTGACCGTAATAGAACCGTTATCTCCCAAAAAGAAAAAAGTAAACCAGTATATAATGCAACATTTGGTCAATTTCTTGAGGTTGTGCGTGTCCGTGCATATGATTTGCTGTTTCTTCATTAAAGTTCGGAGGAAAAGTAGACCTCAGCTAGGGATTTTCGGCAGCTTTCTCGAGAAATTTGATTCCGAATCTAGACCAATTAATTGATGAGAATTCTCATGGCAGATTTCTGGACGAGCCACGTTCCTTCTGGGAGGGCGTTCCGGCGGACGATTACCAATACTTAAATCACATCTACACGACGGACCAACCCGGTTCGTATGACGTCATCTACGAGTTCAGAGGCGTATTGGATCTGTACCGAGAGCTGTCGAACTACAGTAAATTCATGACTGTGGAAGCATATACGTCGTTGGAGAATACCATGCGTTGGTACGGCAACGAGACCATACGGGGAGCGCACTTTCCGTTCAACTTCATCATCCTGGAGGAGATCAACCAGGGCTCCAACGCCAGTGATTGGTCGCAGGCCATCCAGGATTGGTACAAGGCCATGCCCGACGGATGCTGGGCCAACTGGGTCATCGGTAAGAAAAGCAAATCGATGGTGAAACTGCCAGCACGCACCGAAAAAAAAATATCGGTGTATTTACTAAGAAAAGGGTAAAATTACCGAGAATTCAGGGTTCTATTTGATCCCAGTTTTTTCTTGGTAAAATTACCATTTATGGAATTGGTAATTTTACCGAGAAATCTCGGTAAAATCATTGAACTTTCTCGGTAATTTTACTGGACCTTGGTAAAAACGCCAATATTTTTTATCGACCGTGGTAGAATTACCGAAATAAAATGGCAAAGTTACCGGGAATTGATTACCAATAAAAGTGGTATTCTTACCTGGAAAAAACAGTAAAAATACCGGTTTTTAGCTAAGCTTACCAGTCTGTCTTGGTAAAATTACCAATAATTGGTAAAAAAAGTGAGATGGTAAAGGTACCAACGGACCTTGGTAAAAATTCCGAGAATTTTTTTTCAGTGCGTATCTCGTTTACGGTAACGTAACTTTATCGGGAGAGTATGGACAACTCGATCTATGCAGCTCTTAGGGCCCGAAGGGGCGACAACGTGAAAAACGAAACTCACTGGAAAAGTGCCGCTGCCAACCTATGCATTTGAAAGATTAATCGACAGGGCCGACAGCACATTGTAAGCAAGCGTTTTTAAGGATTAAGACTTTGAAACTAAGAAAATGTATGCGAAATCAAAATTTTATACGCTCTCTTATAATTTTTGATCAGTGTACCTACTCTCAGAGTTTGAATAAGTGCTCCTGGTTAACTCGAATTCGTAGGTTGGCTGCCTGTTTGGGCCCTAAGAGCTACATGACCTGATCAAACCTAACCTCCAAATTTTCGAGTTGTCCCTACTCTCCCTATTATAAGGTGCTCTAGCTTGCGGCGTTTCATGTCTCCATCCACCATTTTATTTTTTTGAAGGAGAGCAAATCAATATCATTTCTGAATTTTCGCCGAGTTTTTCGCACAGAGAGGAAAAAATACGGAATAAGTTTTCAAGAATTGACGTTGAGTGGTTTTCCATGTATAGAATTAAATGCGACAGGAAGTCTATAATGTCGCAAACCGAGATAAGTGGTCAGGTAGTTTCACCGTCGAAATGTGACGGTTTTATTAATTTGTTTCTCTCTTTTATCTTTTTTAGCTGTAAAGAATTTCGATTAAAGGGCCCGCTTAAATGCGACGTCAAGTTCCGGGAGAGGGGGGAGGGCAAAGGTGAATGGCGAAGAAGAGGGGAGGGTAAATCCCGTAGGGATAAAGGGATATTGGGAAGGAGAACAATTTACTTGAAATGTATATTCATTTTAATAAGGTGCACCAGAGATGATGAAGTCTCCAGTGTCTATGTATCAAAGTTGCCGAGAGCCTGCTTAATTTGAAAATTTACGTGGACAAAAAGGGAGGAGAAATTTCTTCATTTCCTGTTTATTTAATCAGTTAAAACTACTTCTCTCGAAAAAAATTGCAACTTTTGAATCATAGCCATAATTTTTTTCTTCCATATAGTTAATACGCTTAATTTTCAATGACGGTTACATTTTGTGTTATTCAGGCCATTCTGTTTGCTTAATATTTGTCAGGGTTCTTCCTTTTGTCTCTGAAAGGGTAGAATGTGGCTCAACCTGACGTCATTTTCAGGAGGGAGAGATGTAACGGTGCTCTGACAGTTACCTCACAAGGGAGGGGGCCAAACACCTGAAAAAGTATCGGAGGTCATAATTTGTGTGTAATAAGATATCATAAGTTACTCGATATAAAGATTCCGCTGTCTTTCTTGCCAAAATTTGAAAATGATTCTTATCATTTTTCTTTTTAAACGGAAAAAAACAAGAAGACACATCCAACATGAATATGTTGGAAAAGCGTGCCGAGCAACTGAAGTGTTGGAGAATGTCTTCGCCAATAGTACCTGTTGGTACTTTTTGCTAATTTTAGGAGAACATATCAATCCGCGAACGTTGAATGTAAATTAACTTTATTTAAAAAAGAAAATAACAGCATTAACTTGAGTGTAAATGTGGCTGATTGACATCTGAAGGAAGATTTTTCCTGTATTTTTGTCGAACATATTAACTCACGAGAGAATGTTCCTACATTTTTTATTACAATTATTCTTTTGAAGATCGATCTAAAACATTCAACACGTCCAAGGCTGGATTAAGGGGGTGGCCACATGGGCCGCGGCCCATTGCGGCAAAAGGGGGCGGCAAATTTTGCATTTTTTAAAAAGTAGGTATAAAAAAAATCGGATTCAGAAAAAAAAAATTACAAACGAGAAAAGCGTCTTTCGGTGACACAAGCCTTTAATTAGTCGAGTTAAGAGACAAACCAAACACGCAATTTGTCATGGAGCGGTGCGGCGCAGAGAGCAATGATGATGGGGACTTGAGATGAAAAGGAGAAACCCTCAGCGCGGCGCACGGTGAATCGAATCAATGAGAGAGGTTGACCAAAATTTGGAAACTTTAAACGCTTATAACTCCGTTCATACAAGAATCTGATGTTCTACGAGTGGTTCCGTTGGTTTTCTCGTGAATTTTTCTTCCAGTATCACCCCTTGAACTTTAAAATGTGACAAATAAACATCCACATTTGTAGTTTTTGTCAAAAATATCATGTCCGACCTCTTTAATTGACTCAATCCACTATGCGGCGGTCGGCATGTAACACGTATTAGCACCTACAAGACTGTATGAATACTTCACGCATTGCGTCAAACGCAGTGCGTTCAGCGGCGATCGGCGTGAAACGCACGGCGCCTACAAGACTGCATGAATACTTCACGCATTGCGCCAAACACGGGGTCAGCGCGGCGCGGCGCGGCGGCGGAAGTTCAAATTATTAAACCACATTCATGTTTGTTCTCGCATAATTTTTACATTCATTTCTTACAAATTGAAGGCCTTGTTCACGCAGAGATAGGTTTACGGAACTTAACTTTCGCGCAAAGTTCCGTGAACTTTTGCTAGTAGTGCTGACAGGGCTTTCGCGAAAAATGTGCCCAACACGAGTAAGCGCGTCTT